>NC_089322.1:4284191-4611691 GCF_036669915.1 Pocillopora verrucosa | reverse complement strand
AATTCAGAGGCATTAGGGAGGTCATTTATGTATAGAATGAACAATAGAGGGCCTAAACTCGAACCTTGAGGCACACCACACTTGATGGTTTGCACTGGAGAGCAGGCTTGATTGAATTGGGCAAATTGCTGGCGGCAAGAAAAGTAGCTTTTAAACCACTGCAGAGCCGCGTCACGCATATAATAGTGCTCCGATTTGGCAAACAAGATTTGATGGTCGAGAGTGTCAAATACTTTGGAAAGATCTAGGAAAACACCCACCGTTGTTTCGTGTTGGTCGATTGCAGAAGCTATTTTATTTACCAAATGAATTAGTGCGTACGATGTTGAGTGATTTTTCCGAAATCCAAACTGACAGCGGTAAAGTATATCGTTTTTTTTTCAGCAAATTCTACTGAGCGAATGCATATGACTTTTTCGAAAAATTTGGAAAAATTAGACAACATAGAAATATGTCTGTAGTTTACAAAAAAGTTTGGATACTCTGCTTTGAAGATGGGAATAATTGTGGCGATTTTAAGTTTGTCCGGGAAAATGCCCTTAGCAGAGATAGATTAATAATATCTGCCAATGGAGCAGAAATAAGGTGAAATGAATACTTAGTGACATGCATTGGGATACTGTCATAGCCAGGAGCCTTCTCTGAAGCGAACATGCCACAAATGCTTTCCAGTTCACTAGCTGTGGTGGGCTTTAAGTTAATGGAAGGATGGTTATTATCACCAAGATAAGAACGAAAAGAAGGATTCACACTGGGTATAGATTTAGTTAAGTTGGAACCAATGTTTGTTTTTTTTCATACCCTTTGTAAAGCCCGAAATGATTACCAAATCCTATTAGGCAGGGCAAACTCTATTAGGTCATATGAAGAGGTGCTCCCTACCCCTCCCCCATCAAGCCTAAAGCTGTCGTTAGGGCAAACTCTATTAGGTCAAATGTAGAGGTGCTCCTTACCCCTCCCCCATCAAGTCTACAGCTGTTTAGTAATCTGAGGTTTACATCGCAAACTGTAGTTCTAAACATGTTTAATGAAGTCATTGTGTAATAGATATCCTGTGCAGATTAACATCAGTTTTAACGTCTAGAGTGTTAACTGTCCTGTCTTTCAGAAAACTAAATATTGTTTTGCGTTACACGTTTTTTATTGCGTTACCAATTGGCGCATGTTCTCTATAGAGTGTTCCGCAAAGTAGGAGATCTCGTTCGTGCTCATCTCATAGGAGCGAATCAAGCGTGAACCTTTAGCTTCTAAAATCTGATCCGAAATTCTTCTTTCCAGTCCAACTTGTTTTCAGTGAAAAAGTATTGCTAGGAGTTAAGAGTTCTATCAGAATAACACCATCTAGCTGATACGTTGATTGATTTTCGTCATTTGTTTGCCAGGTAATGTAACGATTTTCCTGGTAATGAAATCAAGTTTTAAGAATTTAATCACCTCTTAAAGTATTTGTGTGCAAGAGTTTGTTATTATGTCTTTGCTACTCGGCTCGAATAAAAATGTTGCCATGTGGATCAGGAACATTTTTCTTTTGGTTGGGCTTATTTGTTCCCAGAGGATCATGGGTAGGCCAATGCTTTCCTGTGTAACCGTCAAAATAGTAATAAAAGCTACGCGAGTGCTCACTCACATAGAACAGCGGTCCATACCCATTTTGGAATGTTGAAAATTTGGAAGGGACAGTACAGTTGACATCACCTTCCTGCCAATCAACCAAGCTGCCATTTCCCGGATGACACACCAGCCAGTTGTTTATGTTGCTCTTAATGAGCACCTGTCTGCCGAGTTGTTTCCAGAGTGAGAAGTTAATGGCGTTGTAGTCTGTTTCATTTAATGGAGGAGTGATGGAGATAGGAACATCCACTTCAGATCTCACCGGCCAATTTGGCCTCGGAATGATCGCATTCGATTTATTGTTAAAATGACTATAATTAGTAAAGGAATAGCTCCATACTAGCGTTCAGCCTCCTCCATCAGTCTCCATATCACAGTAAGCCTTGAAAGCGTTGACCCGAGATCCACCAAAAGGAACAATCCAATAGACACCAGAGTTTGAAGTAGGATTCTTCCTGAGGAGGGTCTGGCACGAGTGACCTACTACTGAATGCTGGCTTGAACCTGAGTGCGAAGGAATGGTTTGACCTATTGGATCACAAAGTTTTGACAGGTTTTTGTAATGATTAAAACTGGTTTTGTAAAGATTTCTGTATTGAAGACCAGTTCTCTGTTCCCAATTCATCATCTACTTCTTATTCCCTCACCTGCTCATCGATCTGACCATTCAACAATAATTCAAGCAAGTATTACTCTGTTTTAAAATTTTTGATGTTTGCCAACTTTATTACGAAATCACAATTTTGATATCACGATCACAGTCTTTCAAAACCATGCAATGTCCAACTTCAGAGTTTTTGCGTTATGTTTTTCTGCGGGTTTACAGCTAAGAAACTGCTATCAATTGTTCATTTATCATGTGACCCCTATAAATGACTGGCATCTAATTTTAATTACAAAATCACCCCTGAATCAGAATCACGAAATAAAGGAAATGATCAACGAACGAAGCTCTTGATCGATAAACAAATTGTTTGTCAGTACCTTAGGAAATGTATAGAGACCAGTATGCCTGTAGAATATGCATACTAACGATAGGCTGAATGGAGTTAAATATAACAGTTTAAATATGTCTCTTAGTTACCAATATCAACACTAATCTTCCGCTCTCACCTTGGGTTAAAGCGGTTATTCCTTGGAGGTCAACCTGCATTGGAGTCAAACAATACATATCAGTTAAAACCCATACCTCGTGCATGTATGCGTACAAAGTTCTTGAAGGCTCATTGGGTAGTAATAGTGTGCTCTCAGTTGTTGGTGGCTTCAGCTTATAACTGAACAATTTATGTGCTTTGGATGATAAGCTTTATTATGAAATGAACTTCTGGTAATTGGTCTTGTCATCTCCATTTTTTAACTAGAGGAGGTAATTTTCGAAAGAAGCGGTGGTGTTAAGTCGGTGGGGTTTATAACAAGATAATTTGATTTATCAACTGATAATGTAAATTGGCCAACATTTCTGAAGCTGAAGGAGGGCCATGGCTCGAGACGTCAGCTCTAAAATCTCTTGAAGGCGGCCAATTAACATTATCAACTCAGCTGATTAAACCAAAATACTTTCTTTAATGCGTATCTCCATTGATTATGCTGCTATTTAAGAATATTTATTCGTTTTAATACTTTCCATTTTTAATTACTTCGGCGCGCTATGAATTAAACGCTCTGGTCTTTTTCTTAATTTTTTTGACTGAAATTAAATTTGGTAGAGTTTTTGTCTCTTGAAACGATGGAAACAGTAATCATTTTTGCTGTGAAAAGTCTTCCCTCTGATGGGAAAGATCGAGCAACGGTTTTCTGGGTCGTGACAATGCTAAAATGAACGCAAGTTGTCATCCGAAAACTATAACATGTGAAAAAATCAACGTGAAATACCTTTTTTAAATAGAAAGAGCCATCCCGCTCTAAAAGCCGCCCAGTTTCTGAATTTGTTTGCACTTCGTCGCGAAGAAAATAACAAAGTCCGGCGTTTTCCAGAAAGTTTACACTTCTGCAAGAGGCTTGCCTCATACACAAAACAGAACAGGAAAGCAAAGAACCCGTTCCCGACCACAAAAGGCTTTCTTCTCCAAAGCTGAAAAATTTATTTTCTTTGATTTGAAAGAAAACACCATTTTCGGCTCCTTCAGCTGTCTTTGCCGCTAAGAACAAGACGAATGCAAATCGGTACTCGATTTGAAGTAACATCTGTCAAGAGAATCTTGAGACAAAATGTATAGTTAGTAAACGTGTAAAACATATGAATTACCTGCCTATAGACAAAATAGTCAAACAAGACAGAAAGATCAGAAAGCAACAGAAATTTTAACCCACCCTTTTCTGTTGATGGAAAAACACCGCACGACACACAGGAACCTTTGTGAAAAGATCTCTATCGTTAATATAAATTATAAATTTAATGATTCCGTGATCTTCGCGTGATAGTCAATTTTTCTATTTGGATATAGTAAAACAGCTTTGACATTTTGTTTTCTTAACAACACGTTTCCAATTACCCCACAACTCTATTTTGACATTTTAAATGAAATGCACAAGTCCTGCAGGTTTATAATGCAATTATCATGACTTCTAGGTAAACAGAATATGGAAATACCGGAAGGCTGATAAAAGTTCTTTTATGTAACAGTGAAGAAATAAAAAATTTGAAATGCAAAGTTAAAAAAAGAAAAAAAAGGAAATTGGTAAGAGACAAAATTGAAACTGAACATGAATACACAGTCTTTTGTATGAAACACCTGGCAAAGTGGAGTTACTTTCCTGAATGGAAATGAACAAAGTAAGGCTTGCATAATTCAGCGAGAGAATTGGATCAATTACAAGTTTGATGATGATGCATATTGTTGGCTACCGTTATAAAACGTACTAAAAGGGCAGGCTAAATGTACAGGTACCAAATAGTGCCGAGAATTTGCTAGAAAAGTGAAAGGATCCCTCCCTGTGATTTTTAATGATTTCTATTTTGCTTTTCGTTCGCTTTTTTTTCTTGATGTCTATTGTTTGTTTTTGCTTTTATTCGTTCGTTTTTACTTAATAAAGTAGAAACAATAACATCGCAAAAATTTATAAAAATTAGATATACAGTCCGAAAAACAAGGATTTTCCCTCAGGGAACAAGTAGCAAGTATATTGATTAAATAGTAACGTTTTGTCAGAATATTCGCGGAGGAGAGTCAAGTGGTAATTTTGTGATACGAGAAAAAACCTCAGGTTCGTCAATGAATGATTTGAACATGATAAAACGAGAATCTGTAGTGACCTGACTTAAAGATCGCGATCAACCCCTATAACGAAAAGGTTCACGTTATTGACAAGACAAGCCAACGTTTTATTCACATTAAATTTAATCAAATTGAAATAGTTATTAATCTGACAGTGTTTTCAAGAGAATGTACCATCTTGGTATTGTTGATTTATTAAAATATCATCAGGGGTTGGGAATTCTCTGTGTCTTTACCAGCTTTTTTAGCAAGAAAAACTAATCAAGTAATATGAATTTGTTTCACTTGAATTTTCCTTATGACTGTTTTGTATACCCTTCCCTGGGTAAATGTGCTATAAGAAATATACGGATAACGGGAACAGGTGCTCATCAGTTCTCAGACGCAATGATTTTAAGAATTCAATCACCTCTGAAAGATATACGTGTGGTTTTTTTACTATGTCTCGCATAAAAATGTTACCATGTGGAAAGTTACCACTCTTCTTTTGGTTTGGCTATGTTCTTCCCAGAGGATCATGGGTAGACCAATGCTTCCCTGTGTAACCGTCAAAATAGTAATAAAAGCTATGCGAGCGCTCAGTCAAATAGGACAGTGGTACGATTTTTTTGGTGCAGTGAAAACTCGGAGAAGATCACCAAGTGACTAAGGACATATATATATATATATATATATATATATATAGGGCAGACATAGATATCCACCAGATAAATCTCTATCCGGTGGATAGCGCAATTTTTTGTTTTTGTTGACATTTATGCGTTGAATAGTGTATATATGGGAAAGTGTTGTCAAAAAAGCACCAATAATAAATCGGTACCTTTTTAATTAACGAGCTGAAGATATATGACGATTTTTTTCTCTAACAAAAGAACGATCATAGCCACGAGTTTCCGCTTCCTTTTTCATGTGTTTCTGGTCTCTTAGTAAAACGTAACAACGACGAAATGATCTTCTACAGTTTCCGACAGTATCATCTACCTTTTGAACAACAACAAGGCCCCGAAGACCAGCCTTATGTTTACTGGCATACGCTTTTACAGACTTTTTTCACATTTCCATTGAGCTGTATCAGACAATTATTAGACTCAAAACATTTCCTCTCTATGAACTTTGTCTGATCAATGATACTATACCAATAAGGGGTCCTAGAGTCGTTCGAAACTATTCTAAGTAGCTGTATACGTTCCGACTTTTCGTGTCGTATTTTGACGGCGAACGAAACTTCGAAGGAGGAGGTGGAAAAGGGTGACACTAAAACCGGGTAGAGATGGTGAACTAAGAAAATGTAAAAGATTCAAGTTTATCTCAGTGCATCAAGACTTATCAATAAGAATTTGTGGCTTTCACCTTGGGGTGAGTTGGTTCTTTCTGGGAGTTCGACCTGTATTGGAGTTAAACAATGCATACTATAAAGATTAATAAATGTGCTCATATTTATCGGTGGCCTGCACCTCCAAGGGAACATTTTATGTACCTTTGGATACAAAACTTGATGTTACAACATACTTCTGTTTGTCAATATTCGCCGTTGAGAACAAAGACCAATGCAAATCGGTACTCGACTTGAAATAACATATGTCGAGAGAATCTCACGACAAATGTTTTTCTTTAGTAAACGTGTGAAACATATAAATTGCCTTGTCGAGAAAATTGTAAAACAATCCAGAAAGGGAATTTTAACTCGCTCTTTTCTTTTAATGGCAAAACACCGCGCGACACACAGAAACCTTTGTGAATAAATCTGCACCATCGGTATATATTAGTTCAAATTTTCTGATTCCGTGCACGTGATCTTCGTCTGAAAGTCTATTTTCCTATTTAAGTAGAGAAATACAGCTTTGAAATTTTGTTTTCTTTACAATACGTTTCCAATTACTCCACAACCTTTTTTTGACTTTAAACTGAAAAACAAAAGCCCAGCAGGTTGATAATGCAATTATCATGACTTCTATAAATAAACAGCATTTGGGAAGAACATCCAAAAGGCTTCAACGGAAAAATAAATGACGAAAAAAATTAGTGGAAGACGAATTAAAACTGAACATCTAACAGCAGTAAAGTTGTTTGAAACACCTAGCAAGGAAACTTAAATGTTTTGACTACAAATGAAAATGTAAATGTTTAAAAATGTGTGTCCTAGAGCAAAATTATTGTTACCAACCGGCCTCACAAACGCATTTGAGATGAAACAAAATAATAACGTGGATGCCGAAGTAGATATTTCAGTCTGAATATTTTTAAAAGTAATATGTATTGAACGTTTTAAAGAAAAAATGTTTACAAAACACTAAATTTGAATTGCGAGTCATCAGCCGGCTTGAACTTCAAAGTGATATTTAACTTTTTATTTATACCATTTATTTCATATACTAATGCATCGTTAATATTTTCAAGGTCGGTTTTAATTCGTCTTCCACTAATTTTTTACGTTATTCATTTTTCCGTTGAAGCCTTTTGGATATTCTTCCCAAATGCTGTTTATTTATAGAAGTCGTGATAATTGCATTATCGAACAATGTTTCCATGCGGATGAACAACATTCTTCTTTTGATTAGGCCTATCGCTTCCACTAGGATCATGGGTAGGCCAATGATTTCCTGTAAAACCATCAAAGTAATAGGAAGTGCTCCCCCAGAGTGTACTCAGGTAGAACAGCGGTCCATAGGCTCGGTTCGGCGAAAACTTAGAAGGCGCAAAAGAAAATGATATGCTTGAGTCAATCACGAGTTTAATTATCTTACAGTTGACGTCACCTTCCTGCCAATCAACCAAGCTGCCATTTCCCGGATGACACACCAGCCAGTTGTTTACGTTGCTCTTGATGAGAACCTGTCTGCCGAGTTGTTTCCAGAGTGAGAAGTTTATGGCGTTGTAGTCTGTTTCATTTGATGGAGGAGTTGTGGAGATAGGAACATCCACTTCGGGTCTCACCGGCCAATTTGGCCTCGGAGTGATTGCATTTGATTTGCTCGTAAAATGACTATAATTAGTGAAGGAATAGCTCCACACTAGTGTCCAGCCTCCTCCATCAGTTTCCATGTCACAGTAAGCCTTGAAAGCGTTGGCCTGGGATCCACCATCAGGATCAATCCAATAAACACCAGAGATCAAAGAAGGATATTTACTGAGGAGAGTCTGACACGAGTGTCCTGCTGGATGCTGGGTTGAACCAGAGTGCAAGGGAATGCTTTGACCTACAGGGTAACAGATGTTTCGGAAAGACGATAACAACATGTTTGGTGATCAGAAGTAAGATCTGCAAGAAAGGAAATCAAAATATGATAACATAAGGAAGAACAGTCAAAGTAGGAGGACCCTGTTGGATTATTGCTTAACATATTGCAAAACTTTGAAGAGAAGTGACTCACAAATTTTAAAGCCATCATCGATGGGAAAATTAACATTGGGAGCAGATCTTTACTCCTCATGATTTTATCGAGTTTTGTTTGTCAAACAAAAATAAACGTAATGCATTCGAGTACAACCTAAAAGGACTTTATGTTCTGTTTTATTTGTTTACTTATCATTCTTATCATTCTCTCGGGGATCGGAGAAAGTATGGGTGTGCGAGTTTTTGGGAAAAAAGATTGAGTGTTCAGAAGTTCAGAACGCGTGGTTCAAAACCTTGAAATAAAGATCAGCTTTAATTTGCCTTTTTTTATCGAATGAATCTAAGAAAACAATCATAAAAGGCAAAAACACCTGTAATAATATCCTGAAATCTAACGAGAATTGATTTGATCAGGTGGCTGTACTCAATTGCCAAAAAAACTCAAAGTGGTTTTGGAAAGCTTCTGAAATATATCAATTACGGTTTATTAATGCAGAATAAGTCATAGCAAACACTATGGTCTTAACATGTAATACAAGTTGTTTTTATTAGCATTTCGAAGGTAGTTAGCCTAAAAGGCAAACTAAGTTTCCACGCAGTACACCATTTTGAAACTCCGTTACATGTTTTTACTATTACTTAATGCTCATTACTCAACCCCTTTACTCCTGGCCTTTCTATGTAAATAAAAAAAAAACTGCGGCGACAATTATATCCAGAAATCTAACGAGAATTTATTTGGTCAGGTGGCTGTACTCAATTGCCAAAAAACCTCAGAGTGGTTTTGCAAAGCTCCTGAAATATATCAATTACGGTTTATAAATGCAGAATAAGTAATAGTAAACACTATGGTCTTAACATAAGTAAAAGTAAAAGTTGTTTTTATTAGAATTTCGAAGGTAGTAAGCGTAAAAAGGAAAACTCACTTTCCACGCAGCACACCATTTTCAAACTCCGTTATATGTTTTTACTATTAATTAATGCTCATTACCCAACCCCCAAGAAAAAAAAACCCGTGACGACAATTATTTAATGTGGTCATCGATCCAGGCTTCCTTAAGTGAATCTTATTTACTCATTTTATTCTAAGAATTGCTCTAGCTGATTGCAACTATCTGGTTTAGTGGTTGGCACGAGTTTTGTAAACATCAGCGGTAAAAGTCATTATTAAAAACACTGAGAGCTTAAATTTTGTCGTACAACAACAAAGAAGAAGCTAGCACCTAATCAAGTCAAAGTTTCGCGAAGTGATTTGAATTCTCTAAAATTCCGTTGGAAAGTAAAATTCTGAAAGATAATCCCCCAATCTCTCATGATGAGTGTAACTGGTGCTTTGCCTGTTGTCATCTTACGAGAGTGAAACAAGCTTGAACCTTCAGCCTCCAAGATCTGATCCGAAATTCTCTCTCTAATGGGGTTTTCTCAGTAATTGCGATAGAAGAATTTAGAGTTTTAGCAGTTTCATGCCTTCAAGGTCCTACAGATGATTCTCGTCACACGTTTTCAAGGTAATGTAATGATTTTATGCAGATAAGTTAACCAACTCAAGAAGATACGTTTGTAAAGGTTTGTCATTGTCTGTCTTTGCTACTCGGCTCGAATAAAAATGTTACCGTGTGGATCAAGAACATTTTTCTTTTGGTTGGGCCCATTTCTTCCGCAAGGATCATGGGTAGGCCAATATTTGCCCGTGTAACCATTAAAATAATAAAAGTTGCTGTTCCAGCGCCCACTCGAATGGAACATTGGTCCATGGTCGATATTTGGTGAAAACTTGGAAGGCGCCGAAGCTGATTCTCCAGGGTCAGCCACGTATTTTGTGATAGTACAGTTGACGTCACCTTTCTGCCAATCAACCAGGCTGCCAGTTACCGGTTGACACAACAGCCAGTTGTTTATGTTGCTCTTGATGAGGAACTGTCTACCGAGTTTTTTCCAGAGTGAGAAGTTCATGGCGTTGTAGTCTGTTTCATTTAATGGAGAAATTGTAGAGATAGGAACATTCACTTCATTTTTGGCCGGCCAATTTGGCCTCGGAGTGATTGCATTTGAATCATCGTTAAAATGAGTGTAGTTAGTAAAAGAATAGCTCCATACTAATGTCCAGCCCCCTGCATTTGTATCCATGTCACAGTAAGCTTTGAAAGCGTTGGCCTGGGAGCCACCATCAGGATCGATCCAATAAACACCCGTGGACGTAGCGGGAGACTGTTTGAGGAGAGTCTGGCATGAGGTTACTGCTGAGTGGTGGTTAGAAACAGGGGGTGGAGAAGTGTTTTGCTCTATAGTCATAAAGTAAAAAATGAAAGTGAGTCTACTGAAGTATCCTCTATGTGTACTAAAACCCTGTAAGGGAAAATAGAGCTGGCGACCTAAATGTAGTTACGAGCATCAAACAAGACTGAACCAATTTTATGTTACTGAGCAATTTAAAAGGATCTAAACTTAAACACCGGCCCAACGTTTCCTGACATGCGTTCTAACTTGGATTTATCTTTCCTTTTTTTTTTACAATTCCGTTGAGCTGTCTCAGACAATTAGGATTCAGACTCAATCATTTCCTCACTATGAACCTTGTAAATAAATGATTTTATTGGTGAACGTACAACCACTAAGACATTCGAAACCATTCTACGTAGCTGTATAAATGTCCCGATTTTTTGGTGTTTTATTTTAATGACAATCGAAATTAAGGAAAAAGTATTCAATGCAAAAAAAAATTAAAATTGGTAGCAATAGGCCAGGAAGGATAATGGAAGAGAGGTAGAAGATGGAAGACACCAAAACGTGGTAGAAATAAAGAAATTGAAAATTATAAAAGTTGAAGTTTGTCTTGATGCATCTAGATTTATCCAATAGCTATGGCTGGTAATTTACATTAACGCTCGGGTTACTGATCTTAATAATACTGAAGTCATAATTCTCACCTTGAGGTAAATCGGTTCTTTCTGGAAGGTTGATCTGAATTGGAGTTAAACAAGAAATTTATAGTTAGTATCCGCACCTCGTGTTATGCGCATATGTACGAAATTGTTGAAGAATCACCGGGCGACTGTGGTCTTATTTCAGTTATTGGTGGCTTCTGCTTATAATTGAACGTTTCATAAAGTTTTAAATTATGGTCTTGATGGTAAGACAAGCTTCTGTGGGTCTTGTCGTCTTAACCTTTCCTATAAGGTCTCATCTCAATTCATTCACGTTCCTCCACAAATGTCCTCTCATGTTTCAGCTTTTTTCCTGCTAAAGCGCAAATTACTTTAAACGCCCGATCAAGTCTCTTACGTAGATCTCAAAAGCTTAATCAAAACGTTTGCGGAGTTTTTGTTTCGTGAAATGATCGTAGCAGTTATCTTTATCGCTTTAAAAAACGTTGTTTATTTTCACAAATTTTCAATCATCATAAACATTTTACAAGTTCGGATTGGAGGTGAAATCCTTAGCAAACTATGCTGGCTGGTCTTATGAATAGATCGGGCGTTGACGGAATTTGACGGCTTTTATATTTTTAATGCGGATGCAACAGACGAAACAAAAATTTGTCCTTTCATTTTAACCGGGAAATTCTAGTTTTGTCTACTTGTGCGGAAGGCCCTTAAACTTGTTCGTGAGAAGGTGTACATTATCGGAAGGTGTCACCAAAAAACATGGTATGTCATCAATGCCAAATACCTTTGTTAGATAGAAAGAGCCATCTCGCTGTAAAAGTCGCCCAGTGGCTGAACTTGTTTGCATTTCGCCGCCAAGAAGGTAACAAAGTCCTGTGTGTTCCAGAAAGTTTGCACTTCCGCACGAAGCTTGTCTCGCACACAAAACCGAACAGGAAAGCAAATAATCAGTTTTTCCAGACCAAAAGAGGTTTTCTTCTCTGTAGCTGAAAAAAGTGTTTTCTTTGATTTGAAAGAAAACGCCATTTTCGGCTCCTTCAGTTGTCTTTGCCGCCGAGAACAAGACGACTGCAAACAGGTACTCGACTTGCAGGAACATCTGTGGAGAATCTTTGGACAAACTTATGATTAGTAAATATATGGAACATATAAATTACTTGCCTATAGACAAAATAGTCTGACAAGACAGAAAAGGAGAGAAATTTTTAACCCACCCATTGATTTTAATTGAAAACACCGCTCGACACGCTCAAACCTTTGTGAATAAGTTTGCACCGTTAGTACCAATTGTAAATTTATTCATTCCGTGATCTTCATCTGAAAGTCTATTTTTCTATTTAAGTATAATAAGACAGCTTTGACCTATTGTTTTCTTAGCAATACGTTTCCAATTACCCCACAACTCTGTTTTCACATTTAAATGAAAACACAAGTCCTGCAGGTTTATAATGCAATTATCACGACTTCTAGGTAAAAAGAATATGGAAATACCGGAAAGGTTGCGATCAGCTCTTTTATGAAACAGTTCAGTGAAGAAGAAAATAATTTAAAATGCAAAGTTGAAAATAGAAAGAGTTGGTGGGAGATTTAATTAAAACTGGACATGAAAACACATCTTTTATGTTTGAAACACCTGGCAAAGAAAAAGTGCTTTTTTTGAGCGCAAATGGAAAGGTAAGGCATTTATTTTTAGAAATTATTTAATATGTTATTTGTTAACCAGTCCTTTCAAACTGATATTTTTCCTTTTATTTCTTACAAGTAGTAGTAGGCTACAAGTAGCAGCCTTACCGTTTTTAAAAAGCAACTTAAAACATTTCTATTTAGGAAAGCTTTTAGTTTGTTTTGATAGATCTAATGTTTATTGCCTTTGAATATTTTAATTTTAATAAGTATAGAACTTTAACTTATGTAAAGCGCTTCAGAATATTGTTTAAAGTTTGAGCGCTATATAAATTCCATATCATTATCATTATCATTATTATTTTTTATATAAAGTAATACATGTTTGATAATTTTTTCAAGATCAAACAATCATTTTTCACTTGCTTGGGCTCGACTCCTCCACTAGGATCACGTGTAAGCCAATAATCTCCAGAGCAACTATCAAATTAAAAGTAAGATCTAATTCAGCGCATGCTCCGAGAGAATGGTGGCCCATAGCCTTGGGATTTGTTGGATGAAATTTCAAAGTAGTAAAGTAGAAAAAGTGACTTTGCATAAAATTCCCTTAGCAGATGTGGGGCCATCATCCCATAACTCAAGCCTCCAAGATGTGATTCAAATATCTCATTTTTGGCTTCTATGCTCTTGTACAGTAAAGTAGTCAAAAGACCAAAGTGAAATATCAAAATGATACCCTTTTGCTGATAAGTTCGTTCATTTTAATAACTTTTCTGGTGGATATGGTATTGATATTGTGAGAAGAAGTTAATTACTTCTGAAGTTATTTGAGTAGAAATTTGTCAGAGTCTCTCTTTCCTACTCGACTCGAATGAAAATGTTACCATGTGGATTTGCAACATTTTTCTTTCGGTTAGGACTATTTCCACGGAGAGGATCATGGGTAGGCCTATGGTTTTCACTGCGACCATCAAAATAATAGTTAGTGCTGTTATAGCGTTTGGTCATGCAAAGCAGCGGCCCATAGCTATTGTTTTGATTTCGGTGAAAACCTTGATGGAACCAACTTGTGACTTGGGCCAGTCACGCGTTTGATGATGGAACAGTTGATGTCACCTTCCCGCCAAAAACCAGGCTGCCAGGCCCTGGATGAGACACCAGCCAGTTGTTGATGTTGCTCTTGATGAGGACCTGTCTGCCGAGTTGTTTCCGGAGTGATGGCATTTGAACCATCATTTAAATGAGTGTAGTTAGTAAAGGAATAGCTCCATACGAGTGTCCAGCCCCCTCCATAAGTATTCGTGTCACAGTAAGCCTTGAAAGTGTTGACCTGGGATCCATTATGGGGGTCGATCCATTAAACACACGTAGCGGGATATTGTTTGAGGAGAGTCTGGCACGAGGTTACGGCTGAATGCCGGTTAGGACCTGGGAGCGGAGAAGCGTTTTGTTCTATAATGATAAAGATAAGTACTAAACCAACAACTTTATAGTCGAAAGGTCAAAAAGGACTTTGGAAGAGGGTTAAAAAAATGAATGAAGGGGGTAAGTTTGTGGTGCTGCGTCGGAGAGAGAGTATAACAGGGTAATTTGGCTCTATCAACTGAGTTGATAACTGGCGTAAATTGGCCACTGTAAATACTTTAAAAGCTGACGTTTCCATGCCCAAGGGTTCTCAACTTCGTTAAAGAATATTTGACTCTGAGAAAATGCAAAATCTTTCGTGAGTTTATTCAGAGATCTCGTTCACCACTGACAGGAAAAGTTACACATGGGTGAACAATTAATGTTCATCAACAAATGGATGAGAATGTTCCCACGAGGCTCAGCGATGCCGTTCAATTGGTCGAGCTCACCTTTTTCACATGGATCACGGACAGGCCAGTCATACTCTGTCAGAGTATCGAATTTATAATAACAGCTGTGGATAAAGAATATCAGTCCAAAGCCTAATCCACTGCCAAAAATGAAGGTGCTAGTGTCTCTTTGCACGTGTTAGTCACGTGTTTAATGATCATACAGTTGATGTCACCATCCTGCCAATCTGCCACCCTGCCATTTCCCTTGAAAGCGTTGGACTGGGACACACCATCAGGATTAATCCAACAAATACCTGTGGAGGGAGGGAGAGATTGGTCGAGGAGAGTCTTGCACTATGGGATTGTTGAATGCTGGGTTAATCCACGGGGTGCTGGCGTGTTCTTTCCTATGATCAAACAATATGGTTATCAACCTTTGCTTTAAGTTACAGGCACATAAACCTAAAAAAAAGTTGCTTTTGTATGGCTGTTGTGTTAAATGTGACATTTAGAGACGGAATAGGTATTTTTTGAAAGCACATTCTACCGACCACGCCAAAAGGTGGGACAGTATCATTCATTTGAGGAGTTGTGACTTAAAAATGACGAAATCCAGTGTGAGCCACCATGAACTGAGCTTTGTGTGAGGACAAATTTGCTGTAAAAAAAATCACATACCTTGTGGACTAGACTCCTTGAAAGGCAACCTATTAAGTGAGCCAAAAACAGACAGCCTTTCGCGTGACTAAGAAACTTTCACTCATATTCATAGTTTGCAAGCTACACTTAAATTTGTACATTTATTTGAAAAAAAAGTAGGTATCCACTTTCGATTAAAAAGACGAAAAAAAAGAAGTCTTGTCTCTGATCACTTTTTAAAATGTTTGCCCTGATTACCTGATCCTCATCAACTTAAGATTAAGTAGTCTGATTCAGAGTAGACGGGCACAACATGAAAAGAGAAGTATTTTTTTGAGGCAACCGAAACTTGAAAATGTATTGATACAAGTGTAAAATAAACATTATTACAAAACGGACTCGATAAAACATGCTGACTCCCATCTTTTTAAGGATCTTTTATTGATCAGGTTACAGTGGCTGTGTGACATTACGGACATGAGAAAAATTTTATTTCCTACTTAATGAAAAGGACAATGAAAACTAAATTGAAACATGAACAAGTTGTATAAAAAAAATTGCCATTGCGTAAAACTGCCCAAAACATCCGGCTCTCACTCCATTCCTTTGTAATCGCACGGCATAAAGAAAGAAATGGCGACACAACTTACAGTAATCTGAAAAATCTACAAAATTCGAGGAATACCTTTTCTATATAGAAAGAACCATCCCGTTTTATAAATCTCTTCAATTTCCTTGCCTGTTTTTTCCTTCGTCAAAAAGGAAACGGGTGCCTTTGCTCGCCAAGAAACTTGCTTCTTTACAAGCAGCTTCTCTCCTACACATTTGAGCACAGGTCAATATAGAGTCAGCTTTTTTCACTTTGAAGAGCATTTTCATCATCAAGATAAACGTTTTCTTATATGCGAAAGAACATGCCCTGATCTTCTTCCTGCAGATATCTTTGGTGAAACCGAAAAAGCCCATATGAGAGCAAATCTGTCCCAAGCAAAGATCTGCAAGAAAGGAAATTAAAATGATATAATAACATACCGAAGACCAAGGAAAGTAGGAGGACCCTGTTGGATTGTTACTTAATACATTACATGACTTTGAAAAGAAGTCACTTACAAATTTTTAAGCCATCGTCGATGGAAAGAGTAACATTGGGAGGAGATCTTTACTCCTTGTGATTTAATCGAGTTTTTGTCAAACAAAAATAAACGCAATGCATTCCAGTACAACATAAAAGGATTTTATGGTGTGTTTTATTTGTTAATACTTATCATTCTCTAGGGGATTGGAGAAAGTATGGGTGTGTGAGATTTTGGGAATAAGACTGAGTGTTCAGAAGTTCAGAACGCGTGATTCAAAACCTTGAAATAAAGATCAGCTTTAATTTGCCTTTTTTATCGAATAAGTCGAAGAAAATAATCATAAAAGGCAAAAATACCCGTAATTAAGAAATCTTACGAGAATTTATTTGGTCAGGTGGCTGAAAAAACTCAAAGTGGATTTGAAAAGCTCCTGAAATATATCAATTACGGTTTATAAATGCAGAATAAGTAATAGCAAACACTATGGTCTTAACATGAAATACAAGTTGTTTTTATTAGCATTTCGAAGGTAGTTAGCCTAAAAGGCAAACTAAGTTTCCACGCAGGACACCATTTTAGAACTTCGTTATATGCTTTTACTATTGATTAATGCTCATTACTCAACTCGTTACTCATTACTCATCACTCCTGGCCTTTCCATGAAAATATGAAAAAAAAACCGTGGCGACAATTATTTCATGGGGTAATTGATCCAGGCTTCCCCAAGTGAATCTTATTTACTCATTTTATTCTAAAAATTGGTCTAGCTGATTGCACTATCTGGTGTAGTGGTTGGTACGAGTTTTGTAAACATCAGCGGTAAAAGTAGTCATTATTAAAAACATTAAGAGCTTAAATTTTGTTGTACAACAACAAAGAAGAAGCTAGCACCTAATCAAGTCAAAGTTTCGCGAAGTGATTTGAATTACCTAAAATTCCATTGGAAAAAAAACATTCTGAAAGATAATCCCCCGATCTCTCATGATGAGTGTAACTGGTGCTTTGCCTGTTGTCATCTTACGAGAGTGATACAAGCTTGAGCCTTCAGCCTCCAAGATCTGATACGAAATTCTTCCTTCGAATGAATGGGGTTTTCTCAGTAATTGCGATAGAAGAATTTAGAGTTCTATCAGTTTAATACCCTCAAAGTCCTCCAGATGATTCTCGTCACACGTTTTCAAGGTAATGTAATGATTTTGTGCAGATAAGTTAACCAACTCTAGAAGGTATGTGTGTAAAGGTTTGTCATTGTCTGTCTTTGCTACTCGGCTCGAATATAAATGTTACCGTGTGGATCAAGAACATTTTTCTTTTGGTTGGGCCCATTTCTTCCGCAAGGATCATGGGTAGGCCAATATTTGCCCGTGTAACCATTAAAATAATAAAAGTTGCTGTCCCAGCGCCCACTCGAATGGAACATTGGTCCATTGTCGATATTTGGTGAAAACTTGGAAGGCGCCGAAGCTGATTCTCCAGGGTCAGTCACGTATTTTGTGATAGTACAGTTGATGTCACCTTTCTGCCAATCAACCAGGCTGCCAGTTACCGGTTGACACAACAGCCAGTTGTTTATGTTGCTCTTGATGAGGAACTGTCTACCGAGTTTTTTCCAGAGTGAGAAGTTCATGGCGTTGTAGTCTGTTTCATTTAATGGAGAAATTGTAGAGATAGGAACATTCACTTCATTTTTGGCCGGCCAATTTGGCCTAGGAGTGATTGCATTTGAATGATCGTTAAAATGACTGTAGTTAGTAAAGGAATAGCTCCATACTAATGTCCAGCCCCCTGCATTTGTATCCATGTCACAGTAAGCCTTGAAAGCGTTGGCCTGGGAGCCACCGTCAGGATCGATCCAATAAACACCCGTGGACGTTGCGGGAGACTGTTTGAGGAGAGTCTGGCATGAGGTTACTGCTGAGTGGTGGTTAGAACCAGGGGGTGGAGAAGTGTTTTGCTCTATAGCCATAAATTTGAAAATTGAAAGTGAGTCTAGTAAAGTATCTTTTGTATGTGCTAAAGCCTTGTAAGGGAAAATAGAGCTGGCGACCTAGATTCGGTTACGAGCATCAAACAAGAACCAATATTATGTTACTGAGAAATTTAAAAGGATCTAGACTTAAACACCGGCCCAACGTTTCCTGACATGCGTTCTAACTTGGATTTTTCTTTCCTCTTTTTTTTGTTAAATTCCGCTGAGCTGTCTCAGACAATTAGGATTCAAACTCAATCACTTCCTTACTATTAACCTTGTAAATAAATGATGAAATTGGTGAACGTACGACCATTAGGACATTCGAAACCATTCTAAGTAGCTGTATAAATGTCCCGATTTTTTGTGTTTTATTTTAATGAAAATAGAAGCTGAGGAAAAAGTGTTCAGTACAAAAACAAACTAAAATTGGCAGCAATAGGATACTGGAAGATAATGGATAATGGAAGAAGGGTAGAAGATGGATGACACCAAAACGTGGTAGAAATAAAGAACTTGAAAATTATAAAAGATCCAAGTTGATCTTGGTGCATCGAGATTTATCCAATAGCTATGGGCAGTAATTTACATTAGTGCTCGGGTTACTGATCTTAATAATACTGAATTCCTAACTCTCACCTCGGGGCGAATCGGTTCTTTCTGGAAGGTCGACCGAAATTGGAAATAAAGAAGACATTTATATTTAGTTTCCGTACTTCAGGTCATGTGCATGTGTACGAAACGGTTGAAGGCTCACCGGGCGACTGTGGTCTTATTTCAATTGTTGGTGGCTTCTGCTTATAACAGAACGATTCATAAAATGATCTTGATGTTAAGACGAACTTCTGTGGGTCTTGTCGTCTTAACTTTTCTAATAAGGTCTCATCTCAATTCATTCACGTCCCTCCACCCATGTCCTCTCATGTTTCAGCTTTTTTCCTGCTAAAGCGCAAATTACTTTAAACGCCCGATCAAGTCTCTTACGTAGATCTGATGAGCTAAATCAAAAAGTTTGCGGAGTTTTTGTTTCATGAAATGATCGTAGAAGTTATCTTTATCGCTGTCAAAAATTGATGGATGCAACAGACGAAACAAAAATTTGTCCTTTCATTTTAACCGGGCAATTCTAGTTTTGTCTACTTGTGCGGAAGGCCCTTACACTTGTTCGTGATAAGGTGTACATTATCGGAAGGTGTCACCAAAAAACATGGTGTGTCATCAATGCCAAATACCTTTGTTAGATAGAAAGAGCCATCTCGCTGTAAAAGCCGCCCAGTTGCAGAACTTGTTTGCATTTCGCCGCGAAGAAGGTAACAAAGTCCTGGGTTTTCCAGAAAGTTTGCACTTCTGCACGAAGCTTGTCTCGCACACAAAACCGAACAGGAAAGCAAAGAATCAGTTTTTCCAGACCAAAAGAGGCTTTTGTCTCTGTAGCTGAAAAAAGCGTTTTCTTTTATTTGAAAGAAAACGCCATTTTCGGCTCCTTCAGTTGTCTTTGCCGCCGAGAACAAGACGACTGCAAATAGGTACTCGACTTGCAGAAACATCTGTCGAGAGAATCTTGGGACAAACTTATGATTAGTAAATGTATGGAAAATATAAGTTACCTGCCTATAGACAAAATAGTCTAACAAGACAGAAAGGAAGAGAAATTTTAACTCACCCTTTCATTTTAATCGAAAACACCGTGCGACACGCTCAAACCTTTGTGAATAAGTTTGCACCGTTAGTACCAACTGTAAATTTATTGATTCCGTGATCTCCGTCTGAATTCTATTTTTCTATTTAAGTATAATAATACAG
Source organism: Pocillopora verrucosa (assembly GCF_036669915.1). Classification (NCBI taxonomy): domain Eukaryota; kingdom Metazoa; phylum Cnidaria; class Anthozoa; order Scleractinia; family Pocilloporidae; genus Pocillopora; species Pocillopora verrucosa. The sequence goes on along the minus strand of NC_089322.1, from coordinate 4,591,737 downwards.
CTTTGATCTTTTGTTTTCTTAGCGATACGTTTCCAATTACCCCACAACTCTGTTTTTACATTTAAATGAAAACACAAGTCTTGCAGGTTTATAATGAAATTATCACGGCTTCTAGGTAAACAGAATATGGAAATACCGGAAAGATTGCGATAAGCTCTTTTATGAAACTGTTCGGTGAAGAAGAAAATAATTTAAACTGCAAAGTTAAAAATAGAAAGAATTGGTGGGAGATAAAATTAAAGCTGGACATGAAAACACATCTTTTTTTGTTTGAAACACCTGGCAAGGAAAAATTACTTTTTTTAGTGCAAATGGAAAGGTAAGGCCTGTATTTGTAGAGATTATTTAATATGCTATTTGTTAACCAGTCCTTTCAAGCTGATATTTTTCCTTTTATTTCTTACATTTTTTACATAAAGTAATACATGTTTGATCATTTTTTCAAGATCGAACAATCATTTTCACTTGGTTGGGCTCGACTCTTCCACTAAGATTACGTGTAAGCTAATGATCTCCAGAGCAACTGTCAAATTAATAGCAAGACCTACTTCAGCGCATGCTCCAAGAGAATAGCGGTTCATAGCCTTGGGATTTGTTGGGTGAAATTTTAAAGTAGTAAAATAAAAAATGTAACTTTGCATAAAAATTCCTTTGGCAAATATGGAGCCATCATCCCATCACTCCAGCGTCCAAGATGTGATTCGGCTTTGGCTTCTATGCTCTTGTACAGTAAAGTAGTCAAAAGAACAACCTGAAATATCAAAATGATACCCTTTTGCTGATAAATTTGTTCATTTTCACAACCTTTCTGGTGGATATGGTATTGATATTGTTAGGAGAAGTTAATTACTTCTGGAAGTTATTTGAGCAGAAATTTGTCAGAGTTTGTCTTTCCTACTCCTGGATTTGCAGCATTTTTCTTTTGGTCTTTTGGGCAGGCTTATGGTTTTCAGTGTGATTATCAAAATAATATTTATTTAATATTTATTAGTCGTGCAAAGCAGCGGCCCATAGCCATTGTTTTGATTCGGTGAAAACTTGGATGGGACCAACTCATGACTTGGGTCAGTCACGTGTTTGATGATCGATCAGTTGATGTCACCTTCCCGCCAAAACCAAGCTGCCAGGTCCTGGATGACACACCAGCCAGTTGTTTATGTAATTTGGTACTATCAACTGAGTTGATAACTAAGTTGATAACTGGCGTAAATTGGCCACAGTAAAGACTTTAAAAGCTGACGTTTCGATGACGAAGGATTCTGAACTTCGTTAAAGAATTATTTGACTCTGAGAAAGTGCAAAATCTTTCGTGAGTTTATTCAGAGATTTCGTTCACCACTGACGGGAAAAGTTACACATCGGTGGACAATTAATGTCCATCAACTAACGGATGAAAATGTTCCCATGAGGCTCAGCGACGCCGTTCAACTGGTTGAGCTCACCTTTTCCACATGGATCATGGACAGGCCAGTCATACCCTGTAAGAGTATCGAAATGATAATAACGACTGTGGATAAAGAATATCGGTTCAAAAAATGAAGTTGCTGGTGTCTCTTTGCACGTGTTAGTCACGTATTTAATGATCATACAGTTGATGTCACCATCCTGCCAATCTACCAAGCTGCCATTTCCCGGATCACGCACCAGCCAATTGTTTATGTTGCTCTTGATGAGAATCTGTCTGCCAAGTTTTTTCCAGAGTGAGAAGTTCACGGCGTTGTAGTCTGTTTCATTTAATGAAGGAGTTGTGGAGTCAGGAACATGCATTTAACTATCAAACCAAATAGGCCGGTTTGCTCTTGGAGTGATCGCATTTGAACGATTACGAAAGTGACTGTAATTAGTCAAGGCATAACTAAGTACTAGAGTCTAACCCCCACCACTGGTCTCCATGTCACAATAAGCATTTAAAGCGTTGGACTGAGTTTGAGATTTCTATTTAGTGACTGTAAAATCTGAGGGTAGGGTTTTTTTTCTTAAAGATATTCATTTTTAAATTCAATTTTATCACCTTTTCTTTTCTGCCGTTCTCTCGTCTCATTTTTTTAGTCAATAGTTGGAAAATTGTCCAAGGGTCATTTAAAGTAGTCTGCTTCAGAGTAGACGGGCACAACATGAAAAGAGAAGTATTTTTTGAGGCAACCGAAACTTGAAAATATATTTTTACAAATGTAAAATAATCATAATTACAAAACGGAATCGATAAAAAATATTTTTACTATTAAGTAATGCTTTTTATTAAACCCCTAATTTTGCGCCTTTCCATGCAAAAATATAGAAAAACCTGTGACGTCAATTATGTAATGTGGTGATTGATCCACGCTTCCTTAAGTGAATCTTATTTATTCATTTCATTCTAAAAATTGCTCTAGCTGATTGCAACTATCTAGTTTAGTAGCTGCATTTTAGCCAAACATCAATATTTTGGAGTTCATCATTAAGTAAGGATTCTAAGCAATTTGGGTTTGAGTGAGAATAAAGGATACTGGTGTCATCAGCGAAAAGCAGAGGGTCTGTTAATTCAGAGGCATTAGGGAGGTCATTTATGTATAAAATGAACAATAGAGGGCCTAAACTTGAACCTTGAGGCACACCACACTTGATGGTTTGCACTGGAGAGCAGGCTTGATTGAATTGGACAAATTGCTGGCGGCAAGAAAAGTAGCTTTTAAACCACTGCAGAGCCGCGTCACGCATATAATAGTGCTCCAATTTGGCAAACAAGATTTGATGGTCGAGAGTGTCAAATACTTTGGAAAGATCTAGGAAAACACCCACCGTTGTTTCGTGTTGGTCGATTGCAGAAGCTATTTTATTTACCAAATGAATTAGTGCGTACGATGTTGAGTGATTTTTCCGAAATCCAAATTGACAGCGGTAAAGTATATCGTTTTTTTTCAGCAAATTCTACTGAGCGATTGCATATGACTTTTTCGAAAAATTTGGAAAAATTAGACAACATAGAAATATGTCTAGTTTACAAAAAAGTTTGGATCCTCTGCTTTGAAGATGGGAATAATTGTGGCGATTTTAAGTTTGTCCGGGAAAATGCCTTTTAGCAGAGATAGATGGATAATATCTGCCAATGGAGCAGAAATAAGGTGAAATGAATACTTAGTGACATGCATTGGGATACTGTCATAGCCAGGAGCCTTCTCTGAAGCGAACATGCCACAAATGCTTTCCAGTTCACTAGCTGTGGTGGGCTTTAAGTTAATGGAAGGATGGTTATTATCACCAAGATAAGAACGAAAAGGAGGATTCATACTGGGTACAGATTTAGTTAGGTTGGAACCAATGTTTGTTTTTTTCATACCCTTTGTAAAGCCCGAAATGATTACCAAATCCTATTAGGCAGAGCAAACTCTATTAGGTCAAATGAAGAGGTGCTCCCTACCCCTCCCCCATCAAGCCTAAAGCTGTCGTTAGGGCAAACTCTATTAGGTCAAATGTAGAGGTGCTCCTTACCCCTCCCCCATCAAGTCTACAGCTGTTTAGTAATCTGAGGTTTACATCGCAAACTGTAGTTCTAAACATGTTTAATGAAGTGATTGTGTAATAGATATCCTGTGCAGATTAACATCAGTTTTAACGTTTAGAGTGTTAACTGTACTGTCTTTCAGAAAACTAAATGTTGTTTTGCGTTACACATTTTTTATTGCGTTAACAATTGGCGCATGTTCTCTATAGAGTGTTCCGCAAAGTAGGAGATCTCGCTCGTGCTCATCTCATAAGAGCGAATCAAAAAGAAAAAGTATCGCTAGGAGTTAAGAGTTCTATCAGAATAACACCATCTAGCTGATACGTTGATTGATTTTCGTCATTTGTTTGCCAGGTAATGTAATGATTTTCCGGCTAATGCAATCAAGTTTTAAGATTTAATGACCTCTTGAAGTATTTGTGTGCAAGAGTTTGTTATTATGTCTTTGCTACTCGGCTCGAATAAAAATGTTGCCATGTGGATCAGCAACATTTTTCTTTTGGTTGGGCTTATTTGTTCCCAGAGGATCATGGGTAGGCCAATGCTTTCCTGTGCAACCGTCAAAATAGTAATAAAAGTTAAACGGGGACACACTCAAAGAGAACAACGGTCCAAACCCATTTTGGAATGTTGAAAATTTGGAAGGGACCACCTCGTGACTTGGATCAGTCACCTGTTTGATGATAGTACAGTTGACATCACCATCCTGCCAATCAACCAAGCTGCCACTTCCCGGATGACACGCCAGACAGTTGTTTATGTTGCTCTTAATGAGCACCTGTCTGCCGAGTTGTTTCCAGAGTGAGAAGTTCATGGCGTTGTAGTCTGTTTCATTTAATGGAGGAGTCGTGGAGATAGGAACATCTACTTCAGATCTCACCGGCCAATTTGGCCTCGGAGTGATCGCATTCGATTTACTGTTAAAATGACTGTAATTAGTAAAGGAATAGCTCCATACTAGTGTCCAGCCTCCTCCATCAGTCTCCATATCACAGTAAGCCTTGAAAGCGTTGGCTCGAAATCCACCAAAAGGATCAATCCAATAGACACCAGAGTTTGAAGTAGGATTCTTCCTGGGGAGGGTCTGGCACGAGTGACCTACTACTGAATGCTGGGTTGAGCCTGAGTGCAAAGGAATGGTTTGACCTATTGGAGCACAAAGTTAAAAAAAAAATCAGGTTTTTTTAATGATTAAAACTGGGTTTCGTAAAGATTTCTGTGTTGAAGACCAGTTCCCAGTTCCCAGTTCATCGTCTAGTTCTTATTCTCTCACCCGCTCATCGATCTGACCATTCAACGATAATTCAAGCAAGTATTATTCAGTTTTAAAATTTTTGATGTTTGCCAACTTTATCACGAAATCACAATTTTGATATCACGATCACAGTCTTTCAAAACCATGCAATTACCAACTTCCGATTTTTTGCGTCGTGTATTTCTGCGGTATTAAAGTTAAGAAAATGCTATCAACTGTTCATTAATCATTTTACCCGTGAGAGTGACTGGCATTTAATTTTTCATTACAAAATCACCCCTGAATCAGAATCGCGAAAATAAAGGAAATGATCGCCAACTAACGAAGCCTCTTGATAGATAAAGAAATTCTCTTTGTCAGTACCTTAGGAAATGTATGCATGTAGAATATGCATACTAACGATAGGCTGCAGAGAGTTAAATGTAACGGTTTAAATCTGTATCCTAGTTACCAATATCAACACTAATCTTCCGCTCTCACCTTGGGTTGAAGTGGTTATTCCTGGGAGGTCAACCTGCATTGGAGTCAAACAATATATATCAGTTAATACCCATACCTCATGCATGCATGCCTGTGCGCATGCATACGAAGTTCTTGAAGGCTCATTGGTTAGTAATTGTGTGCTCTCAGTTGTTGGTGACTTCAGCTTATAACTGAACAATTTATGTGCTTGGATGATAAGCTTAATTTTGAAATGAACTTCTGGTAATTGGTCTTGTCATCTCCATTTCTAACTAAAGGGGGAAATTTTCGAAAGAAGCGGTGGTGTTAAGTCGGTGGGGTTTATAACAAGATAATTTGATTTATCAACTGATAATGTAAATTGGCCAACATTGAGTTTCTAAAGCTGAAGGAGGGCCATGGCTCGAGACGTCAGCTCTAAAATCTCTTGAAGGCGGCCAATTAACATTATCAACTCAGCTGATAAAACCAAAATACTTTCTTTAACGCGTATCTCCATTGATTATGCAGCTCTTTATGAATATTCATGCGCTTTAATACTTTCCATTTTTAATTACTTCGGCGCGCTATGAATTAAACGCTCTAGTCTTTTTCGTAATTTTTTTTTGACTGAAATTAAATTTGGTAGAGTTTTTGTTTCTTGAAACGATGGAAAAAGTCATCAGTTTTGCTGTGAAAAGTCTTCCCTTTGATGGAAAGATCGAGCAACGGTTTTCTGGGTCGTGATAATGCTAAAATGATCGCAAGTTGTCATCCGAAAACTATAACATGTGAAAAAATCAACGTGAAATACCTTTTTTAAATAGAAAGAGCCATCCCGCTCTAAAAGCCGCCCAGTTGCTGAATTTGTTTGCACTTCGTCGCGAAGACCATAACAAAGTCCGGCTTTTTCCAGAAAGTTTGCACTTCTGCAAAAGGCTTGCCTCACACACAAAAAAGAACAGGAAAGCAAAGAACCCGTGCCAGACCACAAAAGGCTTTCTTCTCCAAAGCTGAAAAATATATTTTCTTTGATTTGAAAGAAAACACCATTTTCGGCTCCTTCAGTTGTCTTTGTCGCTAAGAACAAGACGATTGCAAATCGGTACTCGACTTGAAGTAACATCTGTCAAGAGAATCTTGACACAAAATCAGGTATAGTCAGTAAAGGTATGAAACGTATAAATTACCTGCCTATAGACAAAATAGTCAAACAAGACAGAAAGATCAGAAAGGAAGAGCTGAAAACACAGCCTTTTGTATAAAAACCCTGGCAAAGAAGAATTACTTTCCTGAATGGTAGTGAAAAAGTGAGGCTTGCATAATTCAGCAAGAGAACTGGATCAATTACAAGTTTGATAATGGTGCTGATTGTTGGCTACCGTTATAAAACGTGCTAAAAGGGAAGGCTAAAGATACCAAATACTGCCGAGAATTTGCTAGAATAGTGAAAGGATCCTTCCCTGTGATTTTTAATGATTTCTATTTTGCTTTTCATTCTACTTTTTTTTTCTTGATGTCTTTTGTTTGTTTTTGCTTTTATTCGTTCGTTTTTACTTAATAAAGTAGAAACAGTAACATCGCAAAAATTTATAAAAATCAGATATACAGTCCGAAAAACAAGGATTTTCCCTCAGGGAACAGCAGCAAGTATATTGATGAAATAATAACGTTCTGTCAGAATATTTGCGGAGGAGAGTCAAGTGGTAATTTTGTGATACGAGAAAAAATCTTAGGTTTGTCGATGAATGATTTTAATATGAGGAAGCGAGAATCTGTAGTGACTTGACTTAAAGATCGCGATCAACCCCTATAACGAAAAGGTTCACGTTATTGACAATACAAGACAACATTTTATTCACATAAATCAATTTAATCAAATTGTGATAATTATTTTATTTGACAGTATTTTCAAGAGAATGTACTATCTTGGTACTGCAGCTGATTTATTAAAATATCATCAGGGGTTGGGCATTCTCTGTGTCTTTTAGTAAGAAAAACTAATCAAGCAATATGAATTTGTTTTACTTGAATTTTCCTTATGACTGTTTTGTATGCCCTTCCCTGGGTAAATGTGCTATAAGAAATATACGGATAAAGGGAACAGGTGCTCATTACAGAGAAACTAACTCTCATAGACTAATTTAACAAATGAAATGCTCTCTGATCATGGACAAGCCAGTTACGCCCTGTGGAACCGTTAATATAATAGTACGGGTTGACGGTTTTGAAAATCGGTCCACAGCTTACTATCCGTTCAAAATATGAGGATGCTGGTGTATCTTTGCACGTTTCAGTCACGTGATTGATGACCTGACAGTTGATGTCAGCCAATTTTGCAGGTGGTTTAACCAATTCTCTTTCTCCGTGGGGTCAAAACTGAACGGCACAGCAAGAAAGAGTCTAAAGGAAGGACTATAAAAAGAATTGGCTGCCAATTAACTGTCAATTAGGGGGATCATAGGAACATTCCAGAGTCTTATTAGGGATCCAATGAATTTTATCATGAATCAACCAAACATCTTCTCACCCCCGGCGATAGTAATGACTGGCGTCTTAAGGATACATTAATCACAATGCATTACATCTTTATTAACTTCCGCCGCTTTTCATTCGATCCCTTCATACTGAAGTCAAAATTTTAACTATACTCCCAACTTTATTTACAACACTATACGTTACTAAGTGTACATAAAATGCCCTTAAATAATATTACATATCCTTATCTCACTTTTCAAGACTAACATTATCGCCAGTACTTACTTTGCTTAAAATGCCAACAATTGAACACAGCGAACATTCCATTTCACCCCTTACCACCACAACACTTTTTACGGTACTACCACTGTTTAGGCTGGTCGATGCACTGCCTAGCCTGGGTTCCCACCGAGTCATCGAAGTTTAGAGCATGCCCAGAGCGGTGGCCTTTTCAAATGATGCCACAAGGCCACATAGTTAAAACCTCTCTCTTTCAGGTTGTCAGTTTTTATTCAGTTATTGGACTTAACGATGTGTTTCACCGGTCCCTGATTGTGTATACGCTGGAATATCTGTTAATAGTTTTTCGCAACACCATCGCGAAAGGAATTTCGCCTAAGGATTGGTTTAAACTTGGATTTTGCATGCTTTTGCATTATTGCATGATTTTGCCTCTCCCTCCCCACCCCTTATTCCCTTCTTATTTCTAGCCGTTCACTTTTGTTTCAAGGTAATTAGAGTCTTTCTCCGTTTCTCCTAGAGTCTCAAGTTACTGGGAATCGTCTGTAAACAAACAAAGCAATCGTGGATAAATATCGACGCCCAATTGAAAATTGCTCTAAAAAAAAGGAATCCAGGGGGACAATCAGTTGATTTTACATGATGAACGTAGCCAACACTTCGCTCGTTTTTGTCTAATCCTAAAAAATGCCTAAAACGTCAGCTTTAAGATTAGGTGCAAAATTCTTACTTTTCGCTGCTATAAGCATATCAGAATTTGATGCAAGATAAAATAAGACAGCTGATCATTTCATCGATTCTTATCACTTATTTGCTGGGTAGTTTATTGATATGAACGAAGAAAGTAATCAGCCCTCGTCATATGTGTGAGAATTAATTTGTTACAGTCTGCCTTGGCTATAAGCCTCGAATAAGAATATTACCATGTGGATTTACAACATTTCTCATTTGGTTGGGCGAATTTGTTCCGGAACGATCATGGGTAGGAAAATGGTTCATGGTAGAGCCATCAAAATAGTAGTACACGGTGTTCCACGGCCCACTCATGGAGAACAGTGGTCCATAGCTTTGGGGCAACTTGTTTGGAAAAAAAAGGGAAGGAACCAACGTGTTACTCGGATCATCCGGCACCTGTTTAATTATCGTACAGTTGACGTCACCTTCCTGCCAATCAACCAAGCTGCTACTTCCCGGATCACACACCAGCCAATTGTTTATGTTGCTTTTGATGAGGACCTGTCTGCCGAGTTGCCTCCAGAGTGAAAAGTTCATGGCGTTGTAGTCTGTTTCATTTAATGGAGGAGTGGTGGAGATAGGAACATCCGTTTGAGATCTCACCGGCCAATTTGGCCTCGGAGTGATCGCATTCGATTTACGCCTAAAATGACTGTAGTTAGTGAAGGAATAACTCCATACGAGAGTCCAACCTCCTCCATCAGTCTCCATGTCACAGTAAGCCTTGAAAAGATTGGCCTGAGATCCACCACTCGGATTAATCCAATAAACATCCGAAGAGGAAGTGGGATATTTCCTGAGGAGGGTCTGGCACGAGTTTCCTATTGAATGCTGTGTTGAACCAGAGTGCAAAGGAGTGGTTTGACCTATAGTGTCCCAAAAATTTAGAGAGAGGATGACAAGATGTTTGATGATTAAAACTGGGTTTCATAAATATTTCCTAATGGTGCCGCGTCGGTGGGAGAGTATAACAGGGTAATTTGGTATCATCAACTAAACTGATAACGTAACTTGGCAACTGTATAGAGTTTCAAAGCTGACGTTGCGAGCGTTAGCCCTTCGTCAGAGCGATTGGAACTGGCTTTGAAACTCTTTACGGTGGCCAATTTACGGTATTAACTCAGTTGATAATGCTAAATGATAGTTAACATCAGTGTTATAGTTACCAATTCAAACAATTTGCGTCTCAGTCTTACCTTGGGATGAGCCGGATTTTCTTGGTAGGTCAACCTGTATTGGGGTTAGACAAAACATCTCAATTAACATCCATACTTCATGCCATGTGCATCTTTAAGGAATTCCTAAAGGCCCATTGGCACACAGTGTATCTTTACACTTTTGGCTTCCACTTTTAACCGAGCGTTTTATGGGTGTTTGAATAGAGAAACTGATTTTTAATGAACTTCCTTTGATCATGCTGTCCCTCCTAACTAATTAATTAAAAGGGTTAAGTTTCTGAGGAAACTGTGGTGCTGCGCGTGTGGGGGGTATCACAAGATATTTTGGTGTTATCAACTGAGTCGTTAATTTAAACTGGTCACCGTAAAGAGTTTCTAAAGCTGACGTAGGGTTAACGCTTGAAACAAATACTCATCTCAATCTATTTACGTCGATCTTTAGAGATATTTCTCTTTCTTTGGACTTACAGAGCAATGTAAATAAAACGCCAAAGTCCTGTTACGTTCATAGTTTTTCCTAAACAAAAATTACATTTTGCGTAATGTTTTTCTCGTGAAAGGATGGTGAAAGTAATCATGATCGCTGTGAAGAAACCTCCCCTTTGGTGGGAAGGAAGGAGGGTTGAACTTGTTGGTGGTAGTGCTAAAATTATCGTGTTTTGAGTTATCATCTTAAAACTGCAACATATCATCAACGGCAAATACCTTTGTTAAATATATAGAACCATCTCGCTGGTAAAGATGCCCAGCTGCTGAACTTGTTTGCATTTCGCCGCGAAGAAGGTGACAAAGTCTTTGGTTTTCTAAAAAGTTTGCTCTTCTGCAAGAAGTTTCCCGCCCACACAAAGCAGAACAGGAAAGGCAAGATTCAGTTTTGCCAGACCAAACGAGACTTTCCTCACTGAAACCGAAAAAGCCGTTTTCTTTGATTTGGAAGAAAACGCCATGTTCGGATCCTTCAGTTGTCGTCTTTGCCAAGAACAAGACGAAAGCAAATCGGTACACGACTTGAAATAGCATCTGTCAAGAGAAAGAGAAAATTTTTTTTATTTAGTAAACATATGAAAATACAAATTGCCTACTTGTTGAGAAAATGGCAGAAAAATCAGAAAGGCAGAGATTATTTACTTACGCTTTTCGTTTATGAAAAACACCGCGCGACGGTCAGAAACCTTTCTGAATAGATCTGCATCGTTAGTGTTAATTGTAAATTTGCTGATTCTGTGATCTTCGTCTGAAAGTGTATTTCTCTCTTTGAGTGGTGCAATATAGCTTTGACATTTTGCTTTCTAACAATAAATTTTCAATTACTCCCAACTCTATTATGACATTTAAATGAAAATCGCAAGTCCTGCAGGTTTTAATGCAATCATCATAACGTCTAGACAAACAGAATGTGGAAACACCGGAAAGACTATAATGTGCTATTTCATCTAAAAAAAGAGAAAACTATTAAATCTAGAGTAAAAATTCTATCCTGTTAGATATCTGGCATTGATTGATAATTGATTTTTTAAGTGCAAACTGTAAGAATGAAAAGCTTAATTTCTGTCCGGCTAAAACAGAGTCACCATCAGATCTCGTAAACATTTAAGACGGATGGAACAGCCTCATCTCAGAGGTAGACATTTTGAATTTTAAGTCAAATTCAGCCGAATATATTCGCAGAAATAATGTTTTTAATGCTCGAAATTTCGTTTACTATGTTAAAATATATTGAAATATCATCAGCTATTCATTAAGTAATCCTTTCAATCTAATGTTTTACTTTAAATTTATTCATTGCATTTATTAAATTTAGTAATATGTGTTTAATGACCTTTTCAAGCTCGAACTAAAATGTCTCTCACGCATTTTTTGCACCTTTGATTCCTTAAATATGTTTTTAGGCCGGGGTCAGATAAGTAATGTTCACTTACCTTTGGTGTTCTATGTACTTTCGATAGTGTCATTAAGCCTTTTGGTACAGAAAACAAATCAGTTTAGACTCGTGATACAGCAACTCATCCAAGCTGCTTAATACGCTGGATGAAGAACCTACATGCTCTTTTGATTCATCATCATATCAACATCATCTTCATTTGCCTTATTTACACAATACAAAAAATGTATTTACAGCAGTTATAGCTGGAAGGCGAGGAGACCCAGGAAGCCACCGGGCTTATGGGAGAGCCACCTCACTTACATTAATAAATCAAGTAAAGAAAAAGTGCTGCGAATGTGCGGTTAGGCCAATTCAGTGATTATTTAAGTAAAAACTCTTGCATTTTCGTCTTAAAACTAAGAAGGTTTGTCGAACGAGTGACTGAAACAGGAAGAGAGTTCTAAATGTTAGGACCTAGGTAGAGAATTTTAAATTGCTTGAGATTTGTACGGCACAAATGCGTTCGACAATTACTGGCTGTTCTGGTACCATAGTTGTGAATTTGACTATTCGTCACAAAAAGATTGAGGAAGCAATGGAGGCAATAAGTTATTTCTATAATAAAACATGAATTTGGCGATTTCAAGCGTATTGACTTGGAAATATATGAAATTCCTAGTTTGGAGAATAAAGGAGCGGAATGGGCTCGATAGTCTGAGTTGGTGATAGCCCGCACAGCTCGCTTTTGCAAGTAATAAATTCTGTTTAAGTTAGATACGTATGTGGACGACCAGGCGCAGTTACAATAGACGATATAAGGATAAATTAAGGTGCAGTACAAAGTGAGTTTGGTTGTAGAGGATAGGAAAAAGCCAGAGCTGAACATAATACCTATTGATTTAGCGATTTGTTTACATACATAGCTGATATGGTGTTTTCAGGTGGGATGATCATCAATATAGACCCCAAAGAATTTAGTTATGTTAGATTGTTGTAGGGGTTTACTTCCAAAGGAGAGAGAAATGCTGGAGTTAAATGTCTTCTGTCTGGGTTTAAAATTACGTAGTTAGTTTTCTTTAGATTAACTGAGAGCTTATTGCATTTTAGCCAAATATCAATATTTTGGAGTTCATCATTAAGTAGGGATTCTAAGCAATTTGGGTTTGAGTGAGAATAAAGGATACTGGTGTCATCAGCGAAAAGCAGAGGGTCTGTTAATTCAGAGGCATTAGGGAGGTCATTTATGTATAGAATGAACAATAGAGGGCCTAAACTCGAACCTTGAGGCACACCACACTTGATGGTTTGCACTGGAGAGCAAGCTTGATTGAATTGGACAAATTGCTGGCGGCAAGAAAAGAAAAAACCACTGCAGAGCCGCGTCACGCATATAATAGTGCTCCGATTTGGCAAACAAGATTTGATGGTCGAGAGTGTCAAATACTTTGGAAAGATCTAGGAAAACACCCACCGTTGTTTCGTGTTGGTCGATTGCAGAAGCTATTTTATTTACCAAATGAATTAGTGCGTATGATGTTGAGTGATTTTTCCGAAATCCAAACTGACAGCGGTAAAGTATATCGTTTTTTTTCAACAAATTCTACTGAGCGATTGCATATGACTTTTTCGAAAAATTTGTAAAAATTAGACAACATAGAAATATGTTTGTAGTTTACAAAAAAGTTTGGATCCTCTGCTTTGAAGATGGGAATAATTGTGGCGATTTTAAGTTTGTCCGGGAAAATGCCTTTTAGCAGAGATAGATTGATAATATCTGCCAATGGAGCAGAAATAAGGTGAAATGAATACTTAGTGACATGCATTGGGATACTGTCATAGCCAGGACCCTTCTCACAAATGCCACAAATGCTTTCCAGTTCAATAGCTGTGGTGGGCTTTAAGTTAATGGAAGGATGGTTATTATCACCAAGATAGGAACGAAAAGGAGGATTCACACTGGGTATAGATTTAGTTAGGTTGGAACCAATGTTTGTTTTTTTTCATACCCTTTGTAAAGCCCGAAATGATTACCAAATCCTATTAGGAAGGGCAAACTCTATTAGGTCAAATGAAGAGGTGCTCCCTACCCCTCCCCAATCAAGCCTAAAGCTGTCGTTAGGGCAAACTCTATTAGGTCAAATGTAGAGGTGCTCCTTACCCCTCCCCCATCAAGTCTACAGCTGTTTAGTAATCTGAGGTTTACATCGCAAACTGTAGTTCTAAACATGTTTAGTGAAGTGATTTTTTAATAGATATCCTGTGCAGATTAACATCAGTTTTAACGTTTAGAGTGTTAACTGTACTGTCTTTCAGAAAACTAAATGTTGTTTTGCGTTACACATTTTTTATTGCGTTACCAATTGGCGCATGTTCTCTATAGAGTGTTCCGCAAAGTAGGAGATCTCGCTCGTGCTCATCTCATAAGAGCGAATCAAGCGTGAACCTTCAGCTTCTAAAATCTGATCCGAAATTCTTCTTTCCAGTCCAACTTGTTTTCAGTGAAAAAGTATTGCTAGGAGTTAAGAGTTCTATCAGAATAACACCATCTAGCTGATACGTTGATTGATTTTCGTCATTTGTTTGCCAGGTAATGTAATGATTTTCCGGGTAATGAAATCAAGTTTTAAGAATTTAATCACCTCTTGAAGTATTTGTGTGCAAGAGTTTGTTATTATGTCTTTGCTACTCGGCTCGAATAAAAATGTTGCCATGTGGATCAGGAACATTTTTCTTTTGGTTGAGACTATTTCTTCCCAGAGGATCATGGGTAGGCCAATCCCATCCTGTGCAACCGTCAAAATAGTAATACAAGTTAGGCCAGGGCTCACTCAAAGAGAACAGCGGTCCATACCCATATTGGAATGTTGAAAATTTGGAAGGGACCACCTCGTGACTTGGATCAGTCACCTGTTTGATGATAGTACAGTTGACATCACCTTCCTGCCAATCAACCAAGCTGCCGTTTCCCGGATGACACACCAGCCAGTTGTTTATGTTGCTCTTAATGAGCACCTGTCTGCCGAGTTGTTTCCAGAGTGAGAAGTTCATGGCGTTGTAGTCTGTTTCATTTAATGGAGGAGTTGTGGAGATAGGAACATCTACTTCAGATCTCACCGGCCAATTTGGCCTCGGAGTGATCGCATTCGATTCATGGTTAAAATGACCGTAATTAGTGAAGGAATAGCTCCATACTAGTGTCCAGCCTCCTCCATCAGTCTCCATATCACAGTAAGCCTTGAAAGCGTTGGCCTGAGATCCACCAGAAGGATCAATCCAATAAACACCAGAGTTTGAAGTAGGATTCTTCCTGAGGAGGGTCTGGCACGAGTGACCTACTACTGAATGCTGGGTTAAACCTGAGTGCGAAGGAATGGTTTGATCTATAGGGTTACAAGGTTTTGAAAAAAATGGAGAACACGTTTTTAAATGATTAAAACTGGGTTTCTGTATTGAAGACCAGTTCTCTGTTTCCAACTTATCATCTACTCCTTATTCCCTAAGGTGCTCATCGACCTGACAATTCGACGATATTTTAGACAAGTTTTACTCAGTTTTAACATTTTTGATGTTTGCCAACTTTATATTACGATGTCACAATTCTGATATTTCAAAACCATGCAATGCCTAACTCCCGTTTTTTGCATCGTGTTTGTCTGCGGTGTGAAAGTTGAATAGCTGCTTTCAACATTTCATTAATCATTTGACCCCTAAGAGTGACTGGTATCTATTTTTCATCGCAAAATCAACCCTGAATCAGAATCACGGGAATAAAGGAAATAATCATCAACTAACAAAGCTCTTGATAGATAAACAAATTCTCTTTGTTAGTACCCTAGGATATGTACAGAGACTGGTATGGAGAATATGCATACTAACGATAGGCTATGGAGGGTTAAATATGGCAGTTTAAATCAGTTTCCTAGTTACCAATCTCAACACTAATCTTCCGCTCTCACCTTGGGTTGAAGTTGTTATTCCTGGGAGGTAAACCTGCATTGGAGTCAAACAATACATATCAGTTGATACCCATAACTCATGTATGCATGCCTATGCGCATGCATACGAAATTCTTGAAGGCTTCTTGGTTAGTAACTGTGTGTTGTTAGTTGTTGGTAGCTTCCGCTTATAACAAAACGTTTTATGTGTTTTGGATGATAAACTTGATTTTTAAATGAACCTCTGGTTATTGGTATTTTCGTCTCCATTTGTCAACTAAAGGGGATAAGTTTAGTAAGAAGCGGTGGGGTTAAGTCGGTAGGGTTTATAACAAGACAATTTGAATTTATCAACTGATAATGTAAATTGGTCATGGCTCGAGACTTCAGCTCTAAAATCTCTTCAAGGCAGCCAATTAAGAGGCGATCTCTGTAAGAGCGGTTCAGGGCATTTCGCATCCAAAAAAAGTTTTCCCTCAAACTTTTCCCAATAAACTATCTTTGGTTACAAGTAAATAAAACCACATTAGTTTCTGGAAATACGTTAACATAAATTTTTTTAGAGCTGTCAAAAGTCAAAGCTGCAAAAGGCCCTTTTTTTGACCTTTTGCGACATCGAAAATTTCAAAAGTTGAATAGCTCGGTCCTCGTATCACACCGCATGCAGCAAAAAATATTTTTTATTCTTAAAGTGTGTGATATATAAGGTGTATAAAATGCATTTCAATTTTGATATTCGTTTATTCAGAGGCTCGTCAAAATTTATTTAAAAACACTCGTTGAACAGCTTTCTGAAATTGGTTAAAAGTACTCTTTCTTTCTTGGTTGATATTGCTCAAGTCCAGACCAGACCATTAAAAACGCCGCTTGATTTCTGCTAATAAGATGTTTGGCTGCAGAAAAATATAAAAACATCTTGCACTTATTGATTTTCTTCGCCGAGGTGACTTCGAACTTTTAGCGATATTGCTAGCGTGACAGCCGATTATGCAAATTAGTTCATTGAGCAAACTCCGACCGTTTTATGTGAGTAGCTGAATAAATCTTAGCTTTTGACCATTATAAGTAGAAAATAAAATAGGAAATATAGTGGAAAAGCATTAAGACCACACCAATTAATACCTTAAACATTTTAAAAGGCCAAAATTTTGACAAATTTTATTATGTCGTGACGAAAGACGTCAACAACAACATATCGTATGTCATAATTTGATTGGCGCTCGCAAACCCCTTTTAAATAATTTGGCTTCTGTTATTTCATATTTGAGTTCTGACAGCTTACGCTATTAAAACCTGTATGAATATTTCAAAACCAAACTACAGGATTCTATTTGGTGTAACCGGCGATAACAGCACACACTGAAATACACCGTGACCACTGTCACATAATTCAATTGTGTAATTATCCTGAATTGCTTCTCCCTTCGTAATAAAGCAGCGATAACATCGCCTTTTGGATCAGAATTCTGGTCGGCAGAAATAAGAGAAATTTTGCCTGCACACCGGTCTTTATGAAAGTTTCTATTCAGAACTCTAGAGAGTTCTTTTGAAAAAGGACCCCGCGATTTTTGAGGAAATAAATTATTACGTTACGTCTCACCTCATTTTTCCAAAAATTAGCTATATTTATATCGTAAAGCGTGTAATTTTATTAGCTGTAATTCATATGTCTCTTTCGGTACTGGTTTGCTTGGGATTAATAAAAAAAAAATCCTTGAAACGGTATTCGCCACAAGAAGTCCTGTTTTCAGTCGCGTTCCTCAGAAACTTCGTTCGGAGACTGACGAGGAGTTTCCGGTTTGTTTAACTTGCCTCAGAGTACTGACTCAATAAAGAGTCATCTCTGCTTAATCCATTTGTTAAAAGAGAGTTTCACAGAAGGAGAGCTTATCTTTGCAAGGGCTGGCCTGTTCGATGTAGAAGACTCAGTTATGGCAAAATGTGGGTCTGCGCAAAGCATAGGCACACTTATGGGAAGTTCTGGCGCCAAAGTTCAGCGTGCCAGTATCCGACACACCCTGGTAGCGATTCCAAATGGGTAAAGAGCCGGTATTCTGTCAATTTGCAAATCTCAAAGGCCATTTCTAAGATGTATGGCGTTCTATAGAGGTTTAGACAATACTGCAGCTGAGGGAGCGGATGGTTTCAAAGATTTTTCTCCAAATTATAGACGAATTGGAAAGCGTGGGAGCAGAAAAGGACTAGGGTAAAGAAGTTGGGAAGAGGCTTTAGGAGAGCAAGTTGTATTTGAAGACTACATACCGTAATCGCTACGAAGCGGAAGATAGAAAATGTACCGATCACTCTAGGGTCTTTGCACTGAGTCATGCTGGTAACACTGACGTTCAGAAAGTATGCAGTCACAGTCACAACGTGAGGTGTGAGGATTGTGAGCAGCTGAAGAGTATTTTTGAAGGAGTAAAAGGCGCTATTTCTGAGTACACAATGCAGTTGGGTAGGTTTCAGAGAGAGGCGAGGAACACAGTAATGGATGAGATAGGATTGAAACATCCAATCATGTTTGATATCTATGACGTGTGCTCGTGGCAAGAGAAGCAAGGTTGCCTAGCCTCAAAGTCAAGATGCTAAGAGACATGTGCAAACATTTTGAGCTCGCATTCCAAATGCAAGATACAAATGCAGCACCTCTTGCAAAAATGGAGGAAATGATTTCGGAGTGCAGATGTTATGCAATCTAGTTATGACGTCCACCCGTTAATTATGCAAATGCGATATCCTTTTTCACAAGAACTCTTCAAACTTATGAGAAGGGACTGTTATGCAGACAGGCGTGACGACCAAATATCATTTTTTTTCCCTTTCAGCTAGAAATCCGAGCAATCGCTGCTTTATTTAGACATGAGAAGTATTCAGGACAATTACACAGTTTGTCCGTTTACGTGACAGAGTCAATGGTCATGGTGTATTTCTGTGTGTGCTGTTATCGCCGGTTACACTAAATAGAATCCTGTAGTTTGGTTTTGAAATATTCATACAGGATTGAATAGCGTAAGCCATCAGAACTCAAATGTGAAATAACAGAAGCCAAATTTTTAAATAAGTTCGCGAGCGCTAATCAAATTATGATATTCGATATGTTGTTGTTGACGTCTTTCGTCACGAGATATTAAAAATTGTCAAATTTTGGCCTTTTGAAAAGCTTAAAGTATTAATCAGTGTGGTTTTAAAGCTCTGTCCTACTGTATTTTCTACTTAAAATGGTTAAAATCTAAGATTTATTGAGCTACTCATATAAAACGGTCGGAGTTTGCTCAATGAACTAATTTGCATAATCGGCTGTCACGCTAGCAATATCGCTAAAAGCTTGAAGTCACCTCGGCGAAGAAAATCAGTAAGTGCAAGATGTTTTTATATTTTTCTGCAGCCAAACATCTTATTAGCAGAAATCAAGCGGCGTTTTTAATGGTCTGGTCTGGACTTGAGCAATATCAACCAAGAAAGAAAGAGTACTTTTAACCAATTTCAGAAAGCTGTTCAACGAGTGTTTTTAAATAAATTTTGACGAGCCTCTGAATAAACGAATATCAAAATTGAAATGCATTTTATACACCTTATATATCACACACTTTAAGAATAAAAAATATTTTTTGCTGCATGCGGTGTGATACGAGGACCGAGCTATTCAACTTTTGAAATTTTCGATGTCGCAAGATGTCAAAAAAGGGCCTTTTGCAGCTTTGACTTATGAGAGCTCTAAGAATTTTATGTTAACGTATTTCCAGAAACTAATGTGGTTTTATTTACTTGTAACCAAAGATAGTTTATTGGGAAAAGTTTGAGGGAAAACTTTTTTCCGATGCGAAATGCCCTGGACCGCTCTTACAGAGATCGCCTCTTAACATTATCAACTCAGTCGATAAAACTAAAATATCTATTTTTTTAAGGCGTATCTCCATTGATTATGCTGCTTTTCATGAATATTTATGCGTTTCAAAACTTTCCCCTTTTTATTACTTCCGCGCGCTTTTAATTAAACGCTCTGGTCTTTTTCGTAGTTTTCTTGAACTGAAATTAAACTTGTTAGAGTTTTTTTCTCTTGAAATGATGGTAAAAGTAATCAATTTTGCCGTGAAAAGTCTTCCCTCTGATGGGAAAAATCGGCCAACGGTTTTCTGGGTCGTGATGATGCTAAAATGATCGCAAGTTGTCATCCGAAAACTATAACATGTAAAAAAATTAATGTGAAATACCTTTTTTAAATAGAAAGAGCCATCTCGCTGTAAAAGCCGCCCAGTTGCTGAACTTGTTTGCATTTCGTCGCGAAGAAGATAACAAAGTTCAGCTTTTTCCAGAAAGTTTGCACCGCTGCAAGAAGCTTGCCTCATACACAAAACAGAGCAGGAAAGCAAAGAACCCGTTCCAGACCACAAAAGGCTTTCTTCTCCATAGCTGAAAATTTTATTTTCTTCGATTTGAAAGAAAACACTATTTTCGGCTCCGTCGGTTGTCTTTGCCGCTAAGAACAAGACGAATGCAAATCGGTAGTCGACTTGAAGTAACATCTGTCAAGAGAATCTTGAGACAAAATTTATAGTTAGTAAAGGTATGAAACATATTAATTACCTGCCTATAGACAAAATAGTCGAACAAGACAGAAAGATTAGAAAGAAAGAGAAATTTAAACCCACCCTTTTCCGTTGATGGAAAAACACCTCCCGACACACAGAAACCTTTGTGAACAGATCTGTATTGTTATATAAATTGTCAATTTAATGATTCTGTGATCTTCGCTTGACAGTCTATTTTTCAATTTGCATATAGTAATACAGCTTTTACATGTTTTTCTTAACAACACGTTTCCAATTACTCCACAACTCAATTTTAACATTTTAAATGACATGCACAAGTCCTGCAGGTTTATAATGCAACTATCATGACTTGACTTCTGGGTAAACAGAATATGGGAATAAGTGATGGGCTCCTGCGTAAATGGAATAATTTTAGCACTTGAAGTCGATAAAAATTATATTTTAGAGGCCCAGTGAATTCGTGAGGAGTTGGGCACTCTCTGTTTCTTTACCAGCTGTTTTAGCAAGAAAAACTAATCAAACAATATGAATTCGTTTCACTTGAATTTTTCTTATAAGTGTTTTGTATACCCTTCCCTAAGTTAATATGCTATAAGAAATATACGGATAACGGGAACAGGTGCTCATCAGAGAACAACTAACTTTCATAAACTAGCAAATGAAATGTTCCCATAAGGCTTAGCGACACCATTTAAATGGTTGAGTCTGTTTTGTCCATATGGTTTATGGACAGGCCGGTTACGCCCTGTAGAACCATTAAAATAATAGTACAGGTAAACGGTTTAAAAAATCGATCCAGCTTACTATTCGTTCAAAACGTGAAGATGCCGGTGTATCTTTGTACCTGTCAGTCACGTGTTTTATGATCTGACGGCTGATGTCACCTTCCCTTTCAATCAACCAAGCTGTCAGTTCTCGGATGGCACACCAGTAATGCAATGATTTTAAAAATTCAATCACCTCTAAAAGATATATGTATGTAGGAGTTTTTTTTACTGTCTTTGCTACTCGGCTCGAATAAAAATGTTACCATGTGGATCAACAACATTTTTCTTTTGGTTGGACCCATTTTTCCTCAGAGGATCATGGGTAGGCCAATGCTTTCCTGTGTAACCGTCAAAATAGTAATAAAAGCTGGGCAAGTGCTCACTCACATAGAATAGCGGTCCATACCGATTTTGTTGGTCAGTTGAAAACTTAGAGGGACCACCCCTTGAATTGGGTCAGTCACTTGTTTGATGACATCACCTTCCTGCCAATCAACCAAACTGCCATTTCCCGGATGACAAACCAGCCAGTTCTTTATGTTGCTCTTGATGAGAACTTGTCTGCCGAGTTGTTTCCGTAGTGAGAAGTTCATGGCGTTGTAGTCTGTTTCATTTAATGGAGGAGTTGTGGCGATGGGAACATCCACTTCAGATCTCACCGGCCAATTTGGCCTCGGGGTGATCGCATTCGATTTATCGTCAAAATAACCGTAATTAGTAAAGGAATAACTCCATACTAGTGTCCAGCCTCCTCCATCAGTCTCCATATCACAGCAAGCCTTGAAAGCGTTGAGCTGAGATCCACCAAAAGGGTCAATCCAATAGACCGGAGTTTGAAGAGGGATTCTTCTTAAGGAGGGTCTGCCCTACTGAATGCTGGGTTGAACCAGAGTGCAAAGGAATGGTTTGACTTATAGGGTCACAGAAGTTTCGGAAAGAGGATAGCAACACGTTTGATGATCAGAAGTAGGATTTACTCCCTAGCTTGTTCAACGGTTGGGCTATTTATCGATAATTCAATCTAGTACCAATCGGTTTAAAAATTTGACTAGTGTCACCTCTTTTCAGTTTCGGGGTGATGTGCATTTGAACCATCATAAAAATTAGTCTAATTAATGATATAGGGAAGGAATAACTCCTTACCGTTGAAGTTCAACCTCCCCCATCAGTGTCCATGTCACAGAGAACTTTGAGGACCAATTCAATAAGCACCCGATGTTGTAGTGGGACATTAGTTGAGGAGAGTCTTGCTCACAGTACTACTAAATGCTGGCTTGAGCCAAGGGGTGCTATTATGTTGGAGTGGGGTCAACTAATTTTCCTTGCGTACATTTTTCCTTGGAGTGCACTAAAAGGTGTGGGACAATCAGTTCTTCCGAACAGTTTTGCTTCTATTCAAAGAATTGGTCTTAATTACGGAGCCCTTCTGAGTACAAGGAAGACATGGTGGACACAGAATATGTTTACATACCTCGTGGGCCAGATATTCCTGGAGAGACAACCCGTGAAGTAAACCAAGACGAAGTTTAATTTTTGTCATATTTTTAACTCTGGGTTTTTTTATCTAATAAGTTTCTTAACTTTTAGCTTGTGGAATTTTATCACGGGTCATTTAAATTAGTTTTTTATCTAGACAACCTGAACGGGTACAAACAGATAAAAGCGACAGGTGCAATTTTCTTTTCTAAAATTTAAAAGTAAATAAATGAGAAGGAGAAACGAACATTTACGAAACGGATACGATAGAACATGGCGACAAATGTCTTTTATTGATTAGGTTTTCCGGCTATAAAGCATTTCCGACATTAAAACATAAAATTTCCAGTCGAGCTTTAGGAAAAAGATTATGAAAACCAAATTGAAACATAAACATGTGAAAGAAAACAATAAAATGAAAAACAACAACCGCATAGCATTACCTAAAATATCTAGCTCTCAAAGAAAGTTTTATTCATTTGTGATCGCACTGAATAATAAAGAAATGGTAACACAAAATGGTAACGGCAAAATATACAAAACTCTATGAAACACCTTTTTTACATAGAAGGAACCATCTCATTTTACAAATCTCTCCAACTTTCTTGCTTGTTTTCCTTCGCCAAAAAGCAAGTCTTTGTTCGCCAGGAAGTTTGCTCCTTTGCAAGCAGCTGCTCTGCGACACATTTGAGCACAGGTCAATGTAGAGTCAACCTTTTCACCTTGAAGAGCATTTTCATTGTCAAAAAAACCGTTTTCTTCTATGCGCAAGAACATGCCCTGATCTTCTTTGGCGGATATCTTTGGTGTTACCGAAAAAGCCCTTATGAGAGCAAATATGTCCCAAGCAAAGATCTGCAAGAAAGGAAATTAAAATGATATAATGACATAACGGAGAACAATCAAAGGAAGAGAACTCTGTTGGATTATTACTTAATATATTGCAACAATTTGAAGAGACGTCACTTACAAATTTTAAAGCCATCATCGATGAGAAAAGTAACATTGGGAGCTGTAACATATTGCGTGACATGCCCTAATTTGTCAAACCCGTATTCAGAGATTCCCGGATGTTGGAAAAGGTTGTTCTTCCGGCCATTAAAGATAGCTTGTCGTTTACCACAAGGTCTCTCCCTTTTTGTCTGTTGAGTGCTCTTAGGCATATTGATACAGGAGCACATCTTTACTCCTCATGATTTTATCGAGTTTTGTTTCTCAAACAAAAACAAACGTAATGCATTCGAGTACAATCTAAAAGGATTTTATGCTCTGTTTTATTTGTTAATACTTATCATTCATTCGGGGATCGGACAAGGTATGG
Organism: Pocillopora verrucosa; assembly: GCF_036669915.1. NCBI lineage: Eukaryota > Metazoa > Cnidaria > Anthozoa > Scleractinia > Pocilloporidae > Pocillopora > Pocillopora verrucosa. The sequence continues at coordinate 4,568,016 of NC_089322.1, read as the reverse complement.
GTGTGCGAGTTTTTTTGGAAATGAGACTGAGTGTTCAGATGTTCAGAATGCGTGATTCAAAACCTTGAAGTAAAGATCAGCTTTAATTTGCCTTTTTTAAGGAATGAGTTAGAGAAAACAATCATAAAAGGCAAAAACACCTGTAATGATATCCAGAAATCTAACGAGAATTTATTTGGTCAGGTAGCTGTACTCAATTGCCAAAAAAACCCAAAGTGGTTTTGGAAAGCTCCTGAAATATATCAATTACGGTTTATAAATGTAGAATAAGTAAAAGCAAACACTATGGTCTTAACATGAAATACAAGTTGTTTTTATTAGCATTTCGAAGGTAGTTAGCCTAGAAGGCAAACTAAGTTTCAACATATAGTAGAAAAGAAATTGAAGTGTCTTGGAAAGGTATGCACCCTTTAGAACCAAGTGGTATACCGTTTTGAAACTTTGTTACTGGGAAAATATGTTTTTACTATTAAGTAATGCTCGTTACTAAACCCGTTATTTTGCGCCTTAAATATATATAAAGCTGTGACGTCAATTATTTAATGTGGTGATTGATCCAAGCTTCCTTAAGTGAACCTTATTTATTAATTTCATTCTAAAAATTGCTCTAGCTGATTGCAATTAACTAACTTAGTGGCTGGCACGAGTTTTGTAAGCAATATCGGTAAAGGGAGTTATTATTAAAAACATCAAGAACTTAAATTTTGTTGTACAAAAACAAAGAAGAAAAAGGCATACAAAAACAAATTTTAAAAAAATTACGAAGTCTCTGTAATAGTGACTAGCACCTCATTAAGTCAGAGTTTTGTGAAGTGATTTTAATTCTCTAAAACTCCATTGGAAAGCAAAATTCTGAAGAATAATTCCCTGACTTCACATGATGAGTATAACTGTTGCTTTGCTTGTTCTTATCTTGCAAGAGTGAATCAAGCTTCAGCCTCCAAAATCTGGTCCTAAATTCTCCCTTCTGGTGGGGTTTTTCTCAGTAAACACGACAGAGGAATTTAGAATTCTATCAGTATAAGACCCTCTAGGTTCTCCAGATGATTCTCGCCACACTTTTTCAAGGTAATGTAATGATTTTGTGCAGATAAGTTAACTAGCTCTGGGAGATATGTGTGTAAAGGTTTGTTATTGTCTGTCTGCTACTCGGCTCGAATAAAAATGTTACCGTTTGGATCAAGAACGTTTTTCTTTTGGTTGAGCCTATTTCTTTCACAAGGATCATGGGTAAGCCAATTTTTGCCTGTGTAACTATTGAAATAATAAAAGGTGCCGTTCCAGCGCCCACTCGAATAGAACATTGGTCCATAGTTGGTGCTTGGTAAAACTTGGAAGGCGCCGAAGATGATTTACTAGGGTCTGCCACGTAATGCACGTATTTGGTGATCGTACAGTTGACGTTACCTTTCTGCAAATCAACCAAGCTGCCAGTTACCGGATGACACACTAGCCAGTTGTTTATGCTGCTCTTGATGAGGATCTGTCTGCCGAGTTGTTTCCAGAGTCTGAAGATTTGTCTGTTTCATTTAACGGAGGAGTTGTGGAGATACGAACATTCACCTTATTCGTAACCGGCCAATTTGCTATTAGACTGATCGCATTTGAATCATCTCTAAAATGACTGTCGTTAGTAAAGGAATAGCTCCATACTAGTGTCCAGCCCCCGCCATTAGTATCCATGTCACAGTAAGCCTTAAAAGCGTTGACCTGGGATCCACCATCAGGATCAATCCAATAAACACTCGAGGACGTCCTTGGAAATTGTTTGAGGAGAGTATGGCGTGAGGTTACTGTTAGGTAAGTGCTGGTCAGAACCAGGGGGTGGAGAAGTGTTTTACTTTACCATCATATAGTTTAAAATTAGAAAAACAATTTCATCATTAAAAGTGAGTCTAGCAAAGTATCCTCTATGTGTGCTTTAGCCCTGTAACGGAAGTTGGAGCTGGCGACCTAAATTTAGTTATGAGCATCAAACAAGGAACCAATATTAAACGCAAATTAGTGTAAACGACCGATCGAATCTATTAGGTAGATTTGGTGAGCTGAATCAAAAAGTATGTGGAGTTGTTATTTAATGAAATTATCTTTATCTTTATCGCTATCAAAAAATCTCCCTCACACTGTAGCTAGGAAAGAGAATTAGGGCCATTCCGCACCGGCGAAAAAGTTGTTTAATTTGACAAATTTTCTATCATCATAAACATTTTACAAGTGCAGACTGGAGGTGAAATCCTTTGGCTGGTCCTATGAATAGATCGGACGCTGACAAAATTTGACGGCCTTAAAATTTTTAAAACGGATGCAACAGATGAAACAAAAATTTGTCATTTTATTTTAACTTGTTTGCATTTCGCCGCGAAGAAGGTAAAAAGTTATGGGTTTTCCAGAAAGTTTGCACTTCTGCACGAAGCTTGTCTCGCACACAAAGCCTAACAGGAAAGCAAATAATCAGTTTTTCCAGACCAAAAGAGGCTTTTTTCGCTGTAGCTGAAAAAAGTGGTTTTTTTTATTTGAAAGAGAACGCCAATATCGGATCCTTCAGTTGTCTTTGCCGCCAAGAACAAGACGAATGCAAATAGATACTCGACTTGCCGAGAGGGAATCTTAACACAAACTTATAAATAGTATATGTATGGAACATATAAATTACCTACATATAGACAAAATAGTCAGACAAGACAGAAAGGTAGACAAATTTTAACTCACCCTTTTATTTCAATGGAAAACACCGCGCGACACACTCAGACCTTTCTCAATAAGTTTGCACCGGTAGTACAAATTGTAATATTATTGACTTCCTGATCTTCATCTGAAATTCCATTTTTCTATTTGAGTATAATAATACAGCTTGGACATTTTGTTTTCTTAGCAATACTTTTCCAATACTTTATTTTAATGAAAACACCAGTAATATATAGTAATATATGTTTGGTAGTGTTTTAAAGTTCGAACAATCATTTTTCACTTTGTTGGGCTCGACTCTCGATGTCACCGTTTGCATCAACATCAGCTCTTTATTTTAACACTACATACCCCACAGACATTTTTTCTACCCTTATGCAGCTAACAACACTGTCATACAGTCTTACAAAAGATAATAGCAATGTATAGGTTAGTTTACCTTAATAACTATATCGCATTTAAAATACTAAAGAGAAGGAATTTCCACTTCTGTTTAAAATTCCTTCGTATCATGTGATCTGGAAGCAATGTAATTTTAACTTTCGACTTGTTCTTGCACTGATGACACACAATCCTTTTTAAAATCGAGTTTGATATTAGTTTAGTAACCATTTTTAATAAGTATGGGGCTTCGCTGCGCGCTGCGAGCTCCGCCACAGGATGGCTAAGAAATAAAAGGTGCGAACAATGACTAGCACTAACAAACAATATACTAAGTTCCGAAGAACTAAAATCATGTTCAAGGTAATTCGAGCCCTTTACAGCTTCTCCTCAAGTCTCAGGTTATGGGGAATCGTCGGTAAACAAACAAAGCAATCTTGGGTTACTTTCGGCACCCATTGAAAATTGCTCTAAAAACAGAATCCAGTTAGATAATCAGTTGATTTTACATGATCAACGTAGCCAACACTTCCCTTGTGCTCGTCTAACCCTACAATATGTTTAAAACGTCAGCTTCATGATTAGGTGCGAGATTCTTCCTTTTCGAAGCTCTAAGCATATGAGGATTTGGTGCAACATAAAATTAGACAACTGATCATTTCATCGATTGTTATCACTTGGGTAATGTATTCATATTTACAAAGTAAGTAATCGGCCTTTGGACGTTCTGTGTGTGAGAATTAATTTGTTACAGTCTGCCTTGGCTATAAGCCTCGAATGAAAATATTACCATGTGGATTTACAACATTTCTCATTTTTTTGGGCGAATTTGTTCCGGAAGGATCATGGGTAGGCCAGTGGTCCATGGTAGAGCCATCAAAATAGTAGTACACGGTGTTCCACGACTTACTCAAGGAGAAAAGTGGTCCATAGCTTTTGGGCAACCTGTTTGGAAGAAAAAGGGAAGGAACCAACGTGTTACTCGGATCATCCGGCACCTGTTTAATCATCGTACAGTTGACGTCACCCTCCTACCAATCAACCAAGCTGCCACCTCCCAGATGACACAACAGCCAGTTGTTTATGTTGCTCTTGATGAGAAATTGCCTGCCGAGTTGTTTCCAGAGTGAGAAGTTTATGGCGTTGTAGTTTGTTTCATTCAAAGGAGGAGTTGTGGAGACAGGAACATCCACTCTTGGAATCACCGGCCAATTTGGCCTCGGAGTGATCGCATTCGAGTGATGGTTAAAATGACTGTAATTAGTAAAGGAATAGCTCCATACTAGTGTCCAGCCACCTGCCTCGGTCTTCATATCACAGTAAGCCTTGAAAGCGTTGGTCTGAGATCCACCGATAGGATCAATCCAATAAACACCAGAGTCTGAAGTAGGATTCTTCCTGAGGAGGGTCTGGCACGAGTGTCCTACTGAATGTTGGGTTGAACCAGAGTGCGAAGGAATGGTTTGACCTATTGGGTCACAAGGTTTTGAAAAAATGGAGAACACGTTTTTAAATGATTAAAACTGGATTTCACAAAGATTTCTGTATTAAAGACCAGTTCTCTGTTTCTAACTCGTTATCTAATCTTTATTCCCTAACTTGCTCATCAACCTGACAATTCAATGATATTTTAGACAAGTTTTACTCAGTTTTAACATTTTTTATTTTTGCCAACTTTATATTACGATGTCACAATTTTGATATTTCAAAACCATGCAATGCCTAACTCCCGTTTTTTTGCGTTGTGTTTGTCTGCGGTATGAAAGTTAAATAGCTGCTTCAACTTTTCATTTATCATTTGACCCCTAAGAATGACTGGCATCTATTTTTTCATCGCAAAATCAACCCTGAATTAGAATCACGAGAATAGAGCAAATGATCATCAACTAACGAAGCTCTTGATAGATAAACAAATTCTCCTTGTCAGGACCTTAAGAAATGTATAGAGACTGGTATGGAGAATATGCATACTAACGATAGGCTATAAGGGGCTAAATATGGCAGTTTAAATCAGTCTCCTAGTTACCAATCTCAACACTAATCTTCCGCTCTCACCTTTGGGTAAGCTGGTTATTCCTGGGAGGTAAACCTGCATTGGAGTCAAACAATACATATCAGTTAATACCCATACCTTATGCCTGCATACGAAGTTCTTGAACGCTCATGCTTTGGATGATAAGCTTGATTTTGAAATGAACTTCTGGTAATGGTCTTGTCGTCTCCATTTTTTAACCAAACGGGGAAAGAAGCGGTGGTGTTAAGTCGGTGGGGTTTATAACAAGATAATTTTATTTCATCGACTGATAATGTAAATTGGCCAACATTGAGTTTCTAAAGCTGAAGTAGGGTCATGGCTCGAGACGTCAGGTCTAATATCTCTTGAAGGCGGCAAATAAACATTATCAACTCAGTTGATAGAACCAGAATACCTTTTTTTAAGACTTATCTCCATTGATTATGCTGCTCTTCATGAATATTCATGCATTTCAATACTTTCCCTTTTTTTATTACTTCGGCGCGCTATGAATTAAACGCTCTGGTCTTTTTTGTAGTCTTCTTGAACTGAAATTATATTTGTTAGGGTTTTTGTTTTTTTGAAATGATAGTAACAGTAATCAGTTTTGCTGTGCAAACTCTTCCCTCTGATGGGAAAGATCGAGCAACGGTTTGCCGGGTCGTAATAATGCTAAAATGATCGCAAGTTGCCATCCGAAAACTATAACATGTAAAACAATATACATGTAAAATACCTTTTTTAAATAGAAAGAACCAGCTTTCTCTAAAAGCCGACCAGCTGCTGAACTTAATATTTCGTCGCGAAGAAGATAACAAAGTCCAGCTTTTTCCAGAAAGTTTGCACTTCTGCAGGAAGCTTCCCTCACACACAAAAAAGAACAGGAAAGCAGAGAATCCGTTTTAGACCAAAAAAGGCTTTCTTCTCCATAGCTGAAAAATTTGTTTTCTTTGATTTGAAAGAAAACACCATTTTCGGCTCCTTCAGCTGTCTTTCCCGCTAAGAACAAGACGAATACAAATCGGTACTCGACTTGAAGTAACATCTGTCAAGAGAATCTTGAGACAAAATCAGGTATAGTCAGTAAACGTATGAAACATATAACTTACCTGCCTATAGACCAAATAGTCAAACAAGACAGAAAGATCAGAAAGGAAGAGAAATTTAAACCAACCCTTTTCTGTTGATGGAAAAACACCGCCCGACACACAGAAACCTTTGTGAACAGATCTGTATCAACAATATTAAATGTGAATTTAATGATTCCGTGATCTTCGCGTGATAGTCAATTTTTCTATTTGGATATAGCAATACAGCTTTGACATTGTGTTTTCTTAACAACACGTTTCCAATTACTCCACAACTTCATTTTGACATTTTAAATGAAATGCACAAGTCCTGCAGGTTTATAATGCAATTATCATGACTTCTAGGTAAACAGAATATGGAAATACCGGAAGGCTAATAGAAGTTCTTTTATGTAACAGTGAAGAAATAAAAAATTTGAAATGCAAAGTTAAAAAGAGAAAAAAAAGGAAATTGGTAAGAGACAAAATTGAAACCGAACATGAAAACACAGTCTTTTGTATGAAACACCTGGCAAAGTGGAGTTACTTTCTGTTACGAAAAATTGTCTAAGTAAAGCCCAGAACATTCTAATAGAGCATTCTAGAATCCTAAGTCATCTAGACGTGACCTTCTAGTAAAGAGAACATTCTGGAACGTTCTATTACTTACGTGATTGTTCAAATTTAGAAACCGTGTTAATCTACTAAATTTAGTTCGTTAGAGAAGTTTCTAGATCCTTATACTTTATGTATATAAGAGCGACAGTTCCATCGAACAGAGAGAGAGATTTGCGAGGAAGCTTAGTGAAGTCAAGTGCGTGGAAATAAAACAGTTTGTTGTTGTTACCGACGATCCTGAGTTTTGTCTAGAAACAACCCTGTTTTACATCGACACTCGTAACACTTTCCTGAATGGAAATGAAAAAAGTAAGGCTTGCATAATTCAGCGAGAGAATTGGATCAATTACAAGTTTGATGATGATGCATATTGTTGGCTACCGTTATAAAACGTACTAAAAGGGCAGGCTAAATGTACAGATACCAAATAGTGCCGAGAATTTGCTAGAAAAGTGAAAGGATCCCTCCCTGTGATTTTTAATGATTTCTATTTTGCTTTTCATTCTGCTTTTTTTTCTTCATGTCTTTTGTTATTTTTGCCTTTATTCGTTTTTACTTAATAAAGTAGAAACAATTACATTGCAAAAATTTATAAAAATTAGATGTACAGTCCGAAAAACAAGGATTTTCCCTCAGGGAACAGCAGCAAGTATATTGATTAAATAGTAACGTTTTGTCAGAATATTCGCGGAGGGGAGTCAAGCGGTAATTTTGTGATATGAGAAAAAACCTCAGGTTCGTCAATGAATGATTTGAATATGAGAAAACGAGAATCTGTGGTGACCTGACTTAAAGATCGCGATCAACCCCTATAACGAAAAGGTTCACGTTATTGACAAGACAAGCCAACGTTTTATTCACATAAATAAATTTAATCAAATTGCAATAGTTATTAATTTGACAGTGTTTTCAAGAGAATGTACTGCAACATATCATCAATGGCAAATACCTTTGTTAAATATATAGAACCATCTCGCTGGTAAAGATGCCCAGCTGCTGAACTTGTTTGCATTTCGCCGCGAAGAAGGTGACAAAGTCTTTGGTTTTCTAGAAAGTTTGCTCTTCTGCAAGAAGTTTCCCGCCCACACAAAGCAGAACAGGAAAGCAAAGAGTCAGTTTTGCCAGACCAAACGAGACTTTCCTCACTGAAACCGAAAAAGCTGTTTTCTTTGATTTGGAAGAAAACGCCATGTTCGGATCCTTCAGTTGTCGTCTTTGCCAAGAAAAAGACGAAAGCAAATCGGTACACGACTTGAAATAGCATCTGTCAAGAGAATCTTACGACAAATTTTTTTTATTTAGTAAACATATGAAAATACAAATTGCCTACTTGTTGAGAAAATGGCAGAAAAATCAGAAAGGCAGAGAATATTTACTTACGCTTTTCGTTTATGAAAAACGCCGCGCGACGGTCAGAAACCTTTCTGAATAGATCTGCATCGTTAGTGTTAATTGTAAATTTGCTGATTCTGTGATCTTCGTCTGAAAGTGTATTTCTCTCTTTGAGTGGTGCAATATAGCTTTGACATTTTGCTTTCTAACAATAAATTTTCAATTACTCCCAACTCTATTATGACCTTGCAGTCCTGCAGGTTTTTAATGCAATCATCATAACGTCTAGACAAACAGAATATGGAAACACCGAAAAGACTATAATGTGCTATTTCACCTAAAAAAGAGAAAACCATTAAATCTAGAGTAAAAATTCTATCCTGTTAGATATCTGGCATTGATTGATAATCGATTTTTTAAGTGCAAACTGTAAGAATGAAAAGCTTAATTTCTGTCCGGCTAAAATCACCATCAGATCTCGTAAACATTTAAGACGGATGGAACAGCCTCATCTCAGAGGAAGACATTTTGAATTTTAAGTCAAATTCGGCCGAATATACTCGCAGAAATAATGTTTTTACAACTCGGAACTTCGTTTACTATGTTAAAATATATTCAAATATCATCGGCTATTCATTGAGCAATCCTTTCACTCTAATGTTTTCCTTTAAATTTATTTGTTGCATTTATTAAATTTAGTAATATGTATTTGATGACTTTTTCAAGCTCGAACTAAAATGTCTCTCACATATCTTTTTAACCGCTTTGATTCTTTAAATTCGCTTTGTGTGCCGGTGTCAGATGAGTAATGTTTACTTCCCTTGGGTGTTCTATGTTCTCTCGATTGTGTCATTAGGCCTTTTGGTGCAGAAAACAAGTCAGTTTGGACTCGTGATACAGCAACTCGTCGTAGCTGCTTAATACGCTGGATGAAGAAGAACCTACATACCCTTTGTAAGGCCCGAAATGATCACCAAACCATGTTGGGCAATGCAAACTCTATTAGGTCAAATGTAGAGGTGCTCCCTACCCCTCCCCCATCAAGCCTACAGCTGTCGAGTAGGGCAAATTCTATTAGGTCAAATGTAGAGGTGCTCCCCACCCCTCCCCATCAAGTCTCCAGCTGTTGAATAGTCTGAGGTTTACAAGGCAAATTATAGTTCTAAACATGTTTAATGGAGTGATTGTGTAATAGATATCCTGTGCAGATTAACATCAATTTTAACGTTTGAGTTCAAACTGTAATGTCTTTTAGAAAGCTGTCTGTTGTGTTGCGTTACACATTTTTTTTTATTGCGTTACCAATTGGCGCATGTTTTTTATGGAGTGTTCAGCAAAATAGGAGATCTCGCTCGTGCTCATCTCATAAGAGCGAATCAAGCATGAACCTTCAGCTTCCAAAATCTGATCCGAAATTCTTCTTTCTGGTAGCAATGCTTTTAGACTGGGAAAAAAGTTGGAGGAGTTAAGAGTTCGATCAGAATAACACGATCTAGCTAATACGTTGATTAATTTTCGTCACTTGTTTGCCAGGTAATGCAACGATTTTTCCGGGTAAAATGTGAAAATGTTACCATGTGGATCAACAACATTTGTCTTTTGGTTGGGCTTATTTCTTCCCTGAGGATCATGGGTAGGCCAATGCATCCCCGTGTAACCGTCAAAATAGTAATAAAAGCTTTTCGGCAGCCCACTCAAAGAGAGCAGCGGTCCATACCCATTTTGCGGGTGCGGTGAAAACTTGGAAGGGACCACCTTGTGACTAGGGTCAGTCACGTGTTTGATGATCGCACAGTTGACATCACCTTCCTGCCAATCAACCAAACTGCCATTTCCCGGATGACAAACCAGCCAGTTGTTTATGTTGCTCTTGATGAGGAACTGTCTGCCGAGTTGTTTCCAGAGTCTGAAGTTCATGGCGTTGTAGTCTGTTTCATTTAATGGAGGAGTTGTGGAGATAGGAACATCTACTTCAGATCTCACCCGCCAATTTGGCCTCGGAGTGATCGCATTCGATTTACTGTTAAAATGACTGTAATTAGTAAAGGAATAGCTCCATACTAGTGTCCAGCCTCCTCCCTCGGTCTTCATATCACAGTAAGCCTTGAAAGCGTTGGTCTGATATCCACCGATAGGATCAATCCAATAAACACCAGAGTCTGAAGTAGGATTCTTCCTGAGGAGGGTCTTGCACGAGTGTCCCACTGAATGTTGAGTTGAACCAGAGTGCGAAGGAATAGTTTGACCTATTGGGTCACAAGGTTTTGAAAAAATGGAGAACACGTTTTTTAATGATTAAAACTGGATTTCTGTATTGAAGGCCAGTTCTCTGTTTCCAACTCATCATCTAATCCTTATTCCCTAAGGTGCTCATCGACCCGATAATTCAACGATATTTTAGACAAGCTTTACTCAGTTTTAACATTTTATGATTTTTCCAACTTTATATTACGATGTCACAATTTTGATATTTCAAAACCATGCAATGCCTAACTCCCGTTTTTTTTTCTTGCGTCTTGTTTGTCTGTGGTATGAAAGTTAGTTAGCTAATTTCAACATTTCATTAATCATTTGACCCCTAAGAGTGACTGGCATCTAATTTTTCATTAGAAAATCACCCTGAATCAGAATCCCGAAAATAAAGGAAATGATCACCAACTAACGAAGCTCTTGGTTGACGAACAAATTCTCTTTGTCAGTACCTTAGGAAATGTGTAGAGAACAGTATGCCTGTAGAATATGCACACTAACGATAGGCTGTAGAGAGTTAAATATAACAGTTTAAATCTGTCTCCCAGTTACCAATATCAACACTAATCTTACGCTCTCACCTTGGGTTAAAGCGGTTATTCCTGGGAGGTCAACCTGCATTGGAGTCAAACAATACATATCAGTTAATACCCATACCTCGTGCATGCATGCGTATGCGCATGCATACGAAGTTCTTGAAAGCTCATTAGTCAGTAATTTTTGTGCTCTCAGTTGTTGGTGGCTTCAGCTTATAACTGAATAATTTATGTGCTATGTTTGATAAGCTTGATTTTGAAGTGAATTCTGGTAACTGGTCTTTGTCGTCTCCATTTTTTAACCAAAGGGGGTAATTTTTGAAAGAAGCGGTGGTGTTAAGACGGTGGGGTTTAGAACAAGATAATTTGGTTTATCGACCGATAATGTAAATTGGCCAACATTGAGTTTTTAAAGCTGAGGGATGGCCATGGCTCGAGACGTCAGCTCTAAAATCTCTTGAAGGCGGCCAATGAACATCATTAACTCAGTTAATAAAACCAAAATACCTTTTTTTAAAGCGTATCTCCATTGATTATGTTGCTCTTTATGAATATTCATGCATTTTCATACTTTCCCTTTTTTATTACTTCGGCGCGCTATGAATTAAACGCTCTGGTCTTTTTCGTAGTTTTGTTTTAACTGAAATTAAATTTGTCACAGTTTTTGTCTCTTGAAATGATAGTAACAGTAATCAGTTTTGCTGTGAAAAGTCTTCCCTCTGATGAGAAAGACCGAGCAACGGTTTGCTGGGTCGTGATAATGCTAAAATGATCGCAAGTTGTCATCCGAAAACTATAACATGTAAAAAAAAATCAACGTGAAATACCTTTTTTAAATAGAAAGAGCCATCTCGCTCTAAAAGCCGCCCAGTTGCTGAACGTGTTTGCATTTTTTCGTCGCGAAGAAGATAACAAAGTCCAGCTTTTTCCAGAAAGTTTGCACTTCTGCAAGAGGCTTGCCTCATACACAAAACAGAACAGGAAAGCAAAGAACCCGTCCCAGACCACAAAAGGCTTTCTTCTCCAAAGCTGAAAAATTTATTTTCTTTGATTTGAAAGAAAACACTATTTCCGGCTCCTTCTGCTGTCTTTGCCGCTAAGAACAAGACGAATGCAAATCGGTACTCGACTTGAAGTAACATCTGTCAAGAGAATCTTGAGACAAAATCAGGTATAGTTAGTAAACGTCTGAAACATATAAATTACCTGCCTATAGACAAAATAGTCAAACAAGACAGAAAAATCAGAAAGCTACAGAAATTTTAACCCACCCTTTTCTCTTGATGGAAAAACACCGCACGACACACAGAAACCTTTGTGAACAGATCTGTATCGTTAATATAAATTATAAATTTAATGATTCCGTGATCTTCGCGTGATAGTCAATTTTTCTATTTGGATATAGTAATACAGCTTTGACATTTTGTTTTCTTAACAACACGTTTCCAATTACTCCACAACTCTATTTTGACATTTTAAATGAAATGCACAAGTCCTGCAGGTTTATAATGCAATAATCATGACTTTTAGGTAAATAGAATATGGAAATACCGGAAGGCTGAAAAAAGTTCTTTTATGTAACAATGAAGAAATCAAAAATTCGAAATGCAAAGTTAAAAAAAAAGAAAAAAGGAAATTGGTAAGAGACAAAATTAAAACTGAACATGAAAACACAGCCTTTTGTATGAAAAACCTGGCAAAGAGGAGTTACTTTCCTGAATGGAAATAAACCATAAAATAAAAAGTAAGGCTTGCATAATTCGGCGAAAGAATTGGATCAATTACAAGTTTGATGATGACGCATATTGTTGGCTACCGTTATAAAACGTGCTAAAAGGGCAGGCTAAATATACTAAATACTGCCGAGAATTTGCTACAAAAGTGAAAGAACCCCTCCCTGTGATTTTTAATGATTTCTATTTTGATTTTCGTTCTGCCTTTTTTTCTTGATGTCTTTTGTTTGTTTTTGCTTTTATTCGTTCGTTTTTACTTAATAAAGTAGAAACAAAAACATCGCAAAAATTTATAAAAATTAGATATACAGTCCGAAAAACAAGGCTTTTCTCTCAGGGAAGAGCAGCAAGTATATTGATTAAATAGTAACGTTCTGTCAGAATATTTGCGGAGGAGAGTCAAGTAATTTTGTGATATGAGAAAAAATCATAGGTTCGTCAATGAATGATTTGGATATGAGGAGGCGAGAATCTGTGGTGACCTGACTTAAAGTTCGCGATAACGAAAAGGTTCGCGTTATTGACAATACAAGACAACGTTTTATCCACATAAATCAATTTAATCAAATTATGATAATTATTTTATTTGACAGTATTTTCAAGAGAATGTACTATCTTGGTACTGCAGCTGATTTATTAAAATAGTTGGGCATTCTCTGTGTCTTTACCAGCTGTTTTAGCAAGAAAAACTAATCAAGTAATATGAATTTGTTTTACTTGAATTTTCCTTTTGACTGTTTTGTATACCCTTCCCTGAGTAAATGTGCTATAAGAAATATACGGATAACGGGAACCGGTGCTCATTACAGAGCAACTAACTTTCATAGACTAATTTAACAAATGAAATGCTCTCTGATCATGGACAAGCCAGTTACACCCTGTGGAACCGTTAACCCGCCATTGTTCCAAAGTAGCCATATACGGTCATTGTTAGTCTTAAAACAAAGCTGCTCAACTTTAGTCCGATCCGCTTTTCTTGATACGAAAATAATAGTACGGGTTGACGGCTTAGAAAATCGGTCCACAGCTTACTATCCGTTCAAAAAATAAAGATGCCGGTGTATCTTTCCACGTGTCAGTCACGTGCTTGATGACATGACAGCTGATGTCATCTTCCCTCCAATCAGCCAAGCTGCCAGTTCTCGGATGCAATGATTTTAAGAATTCAATCACCTCTGAAAGATCTATGTGTGGTTTTATTACTATGTCTTTGCCACTCGGCTCGAATAAAAATGTTACCGTGTGGATCAACAACATTTTTCTTTTGGTTTGGCTCTGTTCTTCCCATAGGATCATGGGTAGACCAATGCTTCCCTGTGTAACCGTCAAAATAGTAATAAAAGCTATGCGAGCGTTCAGTCAAATAGGACAGTGGTCCGATTCTGTTGGTGCAGTGAAAACTTGGAGAAGATCACCAAGTGACTAAGGACATATATATATATATATATATATATATAATTTGCACAATGGAGAATGTGCTTCCGTTTTCAACGCTTTATTCAAGACCCGACGCGTTTCGGCATTTGCCTTCCTCAGGGGCCTTAACATGCAATTGTTACAGAGTCGTAATTGGTTAATTGTGTGACGTAGTACAGTGCATGTTGCTTAATTAAATGCTGAGTAAAATCTCTCGTAAACAATTAGTGTTTCTAATTGGTTAACAGTTTTAAAACCTTTATAACGTATGTTATAAACAATTTATGTACCTAAAACTTTATAAAGGTTTTCGCGTAAAAGCTTTATCCAGTTCTTTTGTTTAGTCCATATGGCTGAAAGGAGTTTAATGTTCTTTGCCAAAAAATCTCTCTTTCTCTAAGGACTTCTTTCTTTTTGTCAGTCTCTAAATGATCTTTTCGGATTTGCTCTATAATGGTTATGGTAACATTATTGTTAAAGTCGTGAGTTCGTTTGTTATGTAAAAAGTGTTCCGTGAGTTCGCAGCTACTCACTCCCTTTTTAATATGGTTTCTGTGATTGTTTAACCGCAGGTTAAATGCAGTTTCGCTTTTGCCAATGTATTGAAGTTTGCAAATGTTGCACTCGATTATGTAAATGATCCATGACGATTGGCAGTCCACTGTATGAAATATGGTATAGGTCTTGTTGTTATTGGGACTGGTGAAAGTTGTGGTCTGGTTGATCTTTTTACACCAACTACACTTCGTTCTTTCACATGCTCTACATCCCTTTGGTATCAAATTCTGAGGTGTTTCATTTACAAATCTTGAACGAACAAGTCTGTCTCGTAGACTTTTCGGTCGTCGGTAGGCTACTAAAGGTGGCTTGTTGAAGATGAGTGATAATCTTTCTTTGGATTTGAGAAAGTTCCAATTTCGTTTACCTTTGTGCTCTAGTTGCCTATATTAATAAGAATTTGTGGCTTTCACCTTGGGGTGAGTCGGTTCTTTCTGGGAGTTCGACCTGTATTGGAGTTAAACAATGCATACTATAATGATTAATAAATGTGCTCATATTTATCGGTGGCCTGCACCTCCAAGGGAACATTTTATGTGCCTCTGGATACAAAACTTGATGTTACAACAAACTTCTGTTTGTCAATATTTGCCGCTAAGAACAAAGACCAATGCAAATCGGTACTCGACTTGAAATAACATCTGTCAAGAGAATTTCACGACAAATTCTTTTCTTTAGTAAACGTGTGAAACATATAAATTGCCTTCTTGTTGAGAAAATTGTAAAACAATCCAGAAAGGGAATTTTAATTCGCCCTTTTTTTTTAATGGCAAAGCACCGCGCAACTTGTCATCAGTGGCAAATACCTTTGTTAAATATATAGAACCATCTCGCTGGTAAAGATGCCCAGCTGCTGAACTTGTTTGCATTTCGCCGCGAAGAAGGTGACAAAGTCTTTGGTTTTCTAAAAAGTTTGCTCGTCTGCAAGAAGTTTCCCGCCAACTCAAAACAGAGCAGGAAAGCAAAGAGTCAGCTTTTCCAGACCAAACAAGACTTTCCTCACTGAAACCGAAAAAGCTGTTTTCTTTGATTTGGAAGTAAACGCCATGTTCGGATCCTTCAGTTGTCGTCTTTGTCAAGAACAAGACGAAAGCAATTCCATACACGACTTGAAATAACATCTGTCAAGAGAATCTTACGAAAAATATTTTTATTTAGTAAACGTATGAAACATAAAAATTGCCTACTTGTTGAGAAAAGGGTAAAAATTTCAGGAAGGTAAGGAATATTTACTTACGCTTTTCGTTTATGAAAAACACCGCACGACTGTCAGAAACCTTTCTGAATAGATCTGCATCGTTAGTATTAATTGTAAATGTGCTGATTCTGTAATCTTCGTCTGAAAGTGTATTTTTCTGTTTGAGTAGCGCAATATAGCTTTGACATTTTGTTTTCTAACAATACATTTTCAATTACTCCACAACTCTATTATGACATTTAAATGAAAATCGCAAGTCCTGCAGGTTTTTAATGCAATCGTCATAACGTCTAGACAAACAGAAAGAGGAATCACTGAAAAGGCTACAATGTGCTATTTCATCTAAAAAAAAGAAGAAAACTATTTAATCTAGATTAAAAGTTCTATTCTATTAGATATCTGGCATGGAATAACTGGTTTTGTGAGTGCAAACTGTAAGAATGAAAAACTTAATTTCTGTCCGGCTAAAACAGAGTCGCCATCAGACCTCGTAAACATTTAAGACAGATGGAACAGCCTCGTCCCAGAGATAGACATTTTGAAGATTTAAGTCAAATTTACTGAGTATATTCGCAGAAATAATGCTTTTAAAACTCGAAATTTCGTTTAGAATATTGAAATATATTCAAATATCATCGGCTATTCAGTAAGCAGTCCTTTCAATCTGATGTTTCCTTTAAATTTGTATGTTGCATTTATTAAATTTAGTAATATATATGTAATGACTTTTTCAAGCTCGAACTAAATTGTCTCTCACGCATCTTTTTAACCTTTGATTCCTTAAATCCGCTTTGTGTGCCGGTGAGAAGATGAGTAATGTTTACTTACCTTTTTGTTCTATGTTCTCGCGATTTTATCAGTAGGCAGAAAACAAGTCAGTTTAGACTCGTGATACAGCAACTCGTTCTAGCTGCTTAAGACGCTGGATGAGGAACCTACATACCCTTTGGTTCATACCCTTTGTGAGGCCCAAAATGATTACCAAATCCTGTTGGGCAAGGAAAACTCTATTGAGTCAAATGTAGAGGTGCTCCCTACCCCTCCCCCATCAAGCCTAAAGCTGTTGAGTCAAACTCTCTTAGGTCAAATGTAGAGGTGCTCCCTACCCCTCCCCCATCAAACCTAAAGCTGTCGAATGAAACTCTCTTAGGTCAAATGTAGAGGTGCTCCCTACCCCTCCCCCATCAAGCCTACAGTTGTTGAGTAGTCTAAGGTTTACATTGCAAACTGTAGTTCTAAACATGTTTAATGGAGTGATTGTGTAATAGATATTCTGTGCAGATTAACATCAATTTTAACGTTTAGAGTGTTAACTGTACAGTCTTTCAGGAACGGGTGCTCTCTATAGAGTGTTCCGCAAAGTAGGAGATCTCGCTCGTGCTCATCTCATAAGAGCGAATCAAGCGTGAACCTTCAGCTTCCAAAATCTGATCCGAAATTCTTCTTTGCAGTAGCAATGCTTTTTCATTGAAAACAAGTTGGAGGAGTTAAGAGCTCTATCAGAATGACACCATCTAGCTGATACGCTGATTAATTTTCGTCAATTGTTTGCCAGGTAATGTAATGATTTTCCGGGTAATGCAATCAAGTTTTAATCACCTTTTGAAGTATTTGTGTGCAAGAGTTTGTTATTATGTCTTTGCTACTCGGCACGAATAAAAATGTTGCCATGTGGATCAGGAACATTTTTCTTTTGGTTGGGACTATTTGTTCCCAGAGGATCATGGGTCGGCCGATGCTTTCCTGTGTAACCGTCAAAATAGTAATAAAAGTTACTCAAAGAGAACAGCGGTCCATACCCATTTTGGAATGTTGAAAATTTGGAAGGGACCACCTCGTAACTTGGATCAGTCACCTGTTTGATGATAGTACAGTTGACATCACCTTCCTGCCAATCAACCAAGCTGCCACTTCCCGGATCACACACCAGCCAGTTGTTTATGTTGCTCTTAATGAGCACCTGTCTGCCGAGTTGTTTCCAGAGTGAAAAGTTCATGGCTTTGTAGTCTGTTTCATTTAATGGAGGAGTCGTGGAGATAGGAACATCTACTTCAGATCTCACAGGCCAATTTGGCCTCGGAGTGATCGCATTCGATTTATCGTTAAAATGACTGTAATTAGTAAAGGAATAGCTCCATACTAGTGTCCAGCCTCCTCCATCAGTCTCCATATCACAGTAAGCCTTGAAAGCGTTGACCCGAGATCCACCAAAAGGATCAATCCAATAGACACCAGAGTTTGAAGTAGGATTCTTCCTGTGGAGGGTCTGGCATGAGTGACCTACTACTGAATGCTGGGTTGAATCTGAGTGCGAAGGAATGGTTTGACCTATTGGATCACAAAGTTTTTACAGGTTCTTTTAATGATTAAAACTGGTTTTGTAAAGATTTCTGTATTGAAGACCAGTTCTCTGTTCCTAATTCATCATCTAGTTCTTATTCCCTCACCTGCTCATCGATCTGACCATTCAACGATAATTCAAGGAAGCATTACTCAGTTTTAAAATTTTTGATGTTTGCCAACTTTATTACGAAATCACAATTTTGATATCACGATCACAGTCTTTCAAAACCATGCAATGTCCAACTTCCGAGTTTTTGCGTCATGTTTTTCTGCGGTATTAAAGCTAAAAAAACTGCTATCGATTGTTCATTTATCATTTGACCCCTGTAAGTGACTGGCATCTAATTTTCATTACAAAATCACCCCTGAATCAGAATCACGAAAATAAAGGAAATGATCACCAACTAACGAAGCTCTTGATCGATAAACAAATTATTTTTCAGTACCTTAGGAAATGTATAGAGACCAGTATGCCTGTAGAATATGCATACTAACGATAGGCTGAATGGAGTTAAATATAACAGTTTAAATGCGTCTCTTAGTTACCAATATCAACACTAATCTTCCGCTCTCACCTTGGGTTAAAGCGGTTATTCCTAGGAGGTCAACCTGCATAGGAGTCAAACAATACATATCAGTTAATACCCATACCTCGTGCATGTATGCGTACAAAGTTCTTGAAGGCTCATTGGGTATTAATAGTGTGCTCTCAGTTGTTGGTGGCTTCAGCTTATAACTGAACAATTTATGTGCTTTGGATGATAAGCTTTATTATAAAATGAACTTCTGGTAATTGGTCTTGTCATCTCCATTTTTTAACTAAAGGGGTAATTTTCGAAAGAAGCGGTGGTGTTAAGTCGGTGGGGTTTATAACAAGATAATTTGATTTATCAACTGATAATGTAAATTGGCCAACATTTCTGAAGCTGAAGGAGGGCCATGGCTCGAGACGTCAGCTCTAAAATCTCTCGAAGGCGGCCAATTAACATTATCAACTCAGCTGATAAAACCAAACTACTTTCTTTAACGCGTATCTCCATTGATTATGCTGCTCTTTAAGAATATTCATGCGTTTTAATACTTTCCATTTTTAATTACTTCGGCGCGCTATGAATTAAACGCTCTGGTCTTTTTCTTAATTTTTTTTTTTGACTGAAATTAAATTTTTTAGAGTTTTTGTCTCTTGAAACGATGGAAACAGTAATCAGTTTTGCTGTGAAAAGTCTTCCCTCTGATGGGAAAGATCGAGCAACGGTTTTCTGGGTCGTGACAATGCTAAAATGAACGCAAGTTGTCATCCGAAAACTATAACATGTGAAAAAATCAACGTGAAATACCTTTTTTAAATAGAAAGAGCCATCCCGCTCTAAAAGCCGCCCAGTTGCTGAATTTGTTTGCACTTCGTCACGAAGAAAATAACAAAGTCCGGCGTTTTCCAGAAAGTTTACACTTCTGCAAGAGGCTTGCCTCATACACAAAACAGAACAGGAAAGCAAAGAACCCGTTCCCGACCACAAAAGGCTTTCTTCTCCAAAGCTGAAAAATATATTTTCTTTGATTTGAAAGAAAACACCATTTTCGGCTCCTTCAGCTGTCTTTGCCGCTAAGAACAAGACGATTGCAAATCGGTACTCGATTTGAAGTAACATCTGTCAAGAGAATCTTGACACAAAATCAGGTATAGTCAGTAAACGTCTGAAACATATAAATTACCTGCCTAAAGACAAAACAGTCAAACAAGACAGAAAGATCAGAAAGGAAGAGAAATTTAAACCCACCCTTTTCTGTTGATGGAAAAACACCGCCCGACACACAGAAACCTTTGTGAACAGATCTGTATCATCAATATTAAATGTAAGTTTAATAATTCCGTGATCTTCGCTTGACCGTTCTATTTTTCTATTTGGATACAGCAATACAGCTTTGACATTTTGTTTTCTTAACAGCACGTTTCCAATTACTCCACAACTCTATTTTGACATTTTAAATGAAATGCACAAGTCTTGCAGGTTTATAATGCAGTTATCATGACTTTTAGGTAAACAGAATATGGAAATACCGGAAGGCCGAAAAAAAGAAAATTGGTAAGGGACAAAATTAAAACTGATCATGAAAACACAGCCTTTTGTATTAAACACCTGGCAAAGAGGAGTTACTTTCCTGAATGAGAGAATTGGATCAATTACAAGTTTGATGATGTTGCAGATTGTTGGCTACAGTTGTAAAACGTGCTAAAAAGGGCAGGCTAAATGTACAGATACCAAATAGTGCCGAGAATTTGCTAGAAAAATGAAAGGATCCCTCCCTGTGATTTTTAATGATTTCTATTTCGCTTTTCGTT
Organism: Pocillopora verrucosa; assembly: GCF_036669915.1. NCBI lineage: Eukaryota > Metazoa > Cnidaria > Anthozoa > Scleractinia > Pocilloporidae > Pocillopora > Pocillopora verrucosa. The sequence goes on along the minus strand of NC_089322.1, from coordinate 4,547,544 downwards.
CGGCTTTTTTTTCTTGATGTCTTTTGTTTGTTTAATAAAGTCTGATAAAGTAGAAACAATAACATCGCAAAAATTAATAAAAATTAAATATACAGTCCGAAAAACAAGGATTTTGCCCTAGGGAACAGCGGCAAGTATATTGATTAAATTGTAACGTTCTGTCAGAATATTCGCGGAGGAGAGTCAAGTGGTAATTTTGTGATACGAGAAAAAATCTTAGGTTCGTCAATGAATGATTTGAATATGAGGAAGCGAGAATCTACAGTGACCTGCCTTAAAGATCGCGATCAATCCCTATTACGAAAAGGTTTACGCTGTTGACAAGACCAGACAACGTTTTATTTACATAAATCAATTTAATCAAATTGTAATAATTATTTTATTTGACAGTATTTTCAAGGGAATGTACTATCTTGTTATTGCTGATTTATTAAAAAATCATCAGTAGTTGGGCATTCTCTGTGTCTTTACCAGCTGTTTTAGCAAGAAAAACTAATCAAGTCATATGAATTCGTTTAACTTGAATTTTCCTTATGACTGTTTTGTATGCCCTTCCCTGAGTAAATGTGCCATAAGAAATATAAGTATAACGGGAACAGGTGCTCATCACAGAGCAACTAACTTTCATAAACTAATTTAACAAATGAAATGCTCCTTGATCATGGACAGGCCAGTTACGCCCTGTGGAACCGTTAAAATAATAGTACGGGTTGACGGTTTAGAAAATCGATCCACAGCTTACTATCCGTTCACAAAATGAGGATGCCGGTGTATCTTTGCACGTTTCAGTCACGTGATTGATGACCTGACAGTTGATGTCAGCCAATTTTGCAGGTGGTTTAACCAATTCTCTTTCTCCGTGGGGTCAAAACTGAATGGCACAGCAATAAAGAGTCTAAAGGAAGGACTATAAAAAGAATTGGCTGCCAATTAACTGTCAATTAGGGGGATCATAGGAACATTCCAGAGCCTTATTAGGGATCCAATGAATTTTATCGTTAATCAACCAAACATCTTCTCACCCCCGGCGATAGTAATGACTGGCGTCTTAAGGATACATTAATCACAGTGCATTACATCTTTATTAACTTCCGCCGCTTTTCATTCGATCCCTTCATACTGAAGTCAAAATTTTAACTACTACTTTCCCAACTTTATTTACAACACTATACGTTACTAAGTGTACATAAAATGCCCGTAAATAATATCACATGTCCTTATCTCACTTTCCAAGACTAACATTATCGCCAGTACTTACTTTGCTTAAAATGCCAACAATTGAACATAGCGAACATTCCATTTCACCCCTTACCACCACAACACTTTTTACGGTACTACCACTGTTTAGGCTGGTCGATGCACTGCCCAGCCTGGGTTCCCACCGAGTCATCTAAGTTTAGAGCATGCCCAGAGGTGGCCTTTTCAAATGATGCCACAAGGCCACAAAGTTAAAACCTCTCTCTTTCAGGTTGTCAGTTTTTATTTAGTTATTGGACTTAACGATGTGTTTCACTGGTTCCTGATTGTGTACATACACTGGAATATCTATTAAGAATTTTTCCTCAACGCCTTCACGAAAGGAATTTCGCCTTAGGATTGGTTTATACCTGGATTTTACATGCCTTTGCATGATTGCATGATATTGCCTCTCCCTCCCCACTCCCTACTTTCTTCTTATTTCTAGCTGTTCACTTTTGTTTCAAGGTAATTAGAGTATTTTTCAGTTTCTCCTAGAGTCTCAAGTTACTGGGAATCGTCTGTAAACAAACAAAGCAATCGTGGATAAACATCGACGCCCAATTGAAAATTGCACTAAAAAAAGGAATCCAGGGAGACAATCAGTTGATTTTACATGATGAACGTAGCCAACACTTCGCTTGTGTTCGTTTAACCATAAAAAATGCCTAAAACGTCAGCTTTAAGATTTATTGAAAAATTCTTACTTTTCGCTGCTATGAGCATATCAGAATTTGGTGCAACATAGAATAAGACAGCTGATCATTTCATCGATTCTTATCACTTGGGTAATGTATTCATATTTACAAAGAAAGTAGTCGGCCCTTGGACGTTCTGTGTGTGAGAATTAATTTGCTACAGTCTGCCTTGGCTATAAGCCTCGAATAAAATATTACCATATGGATTTACAACATTTGTCATTTGGTTGGGCGAATTTGTTCCGGAACGATCATGGGTAGGAAAATGGTTCATGGTAGAGCCATCAAAATAGTAGTACACGGTGTTCCACGGCCCACTCATGGAGAACAGCGGTCCATAGCTTTGGGGCAACTTGTTTGGAAAAAAAAGGGAAGGAACCAACGTGTTACTCGGATCATCCGGCACCTGTTTAATTATCGTACAGTTGACGCCACCTTCCTGCCAATCAACCAAGCTGCCACTTCCCGGATCACACACCAGCCAATTGTTTATGTTGCTTTTGATGAGGACCTGTCTGCCGAGTTGTCTCCAGAGTGAAAAGTTCATGGCGTTGTAGTCTGTTTCATTTAATGGAGGAGTTGTGGAGATAGGAACATCCGCTTGAGATCTCACCGGCCAATTTGGCCTCGGAGTGATCGCATTTGATTTACGCCTAAAATGACTGTAGTTAGTGAAGGAATAACTCCATACAAGAGTCCAACCTCCTCCATCAGTTTCCATGTCACAGTAAGCCTTGAAAGGATTGGCCTGAGATCCACCACTTGGATTAATCCAATAAACACCCGAAGGGGAAGTGGGATATTTCCTGAGGAGGGTCTGGCACGAGTTTCCAATTGAATGCCGGGTTGAACCAGAGTGTAAAGGAGTGGTTTGACCTGGTCCAAGAAATTTAGAGAGAGGATGATAAGATGTTTAATGATTAAAACTAGGTTTCATAAATATTTCCTAATGGTGCCACGTCGGTGGGAGCGTATAAAAGGGTAATTTGGGAATATCAACTAAATTGATAACGTAAATTGGCCACTGTATAGAGTTTCAAAGCTGACGTTGCGAACTGGCTTTGAAACTCTTTACGGTGGCCAATTTACGGTATTAACTCAGTTGATAATGCTAAATGATAGTTACCAATTCAAACAATTTGCGTCTCCGTCTTACCTTGGGATGAGCCGGATTTTTTTGGTAGGTCAACCTGTATTGGCGTTAGACAAAACATCTCAATTAACATCCATACTTCATGCCATGTGCATCTTCAAAGAATTCCTTAAGGCCCATTGGCACACAGTGTATCTTTACACTTTTGGCTTCCGCTTTTAACCGAACGTTTTATGGGTGTTTGAATAGAGAAACTGATATTGAATGAACTTCCTTTGATCATGCATGCTTTCTGAGGAAACTGTGGTGCTGCGCGTGTGGGGGGTATCACAAGATATTTTGGTGTTATCAACTGAGTCGTTAATGTAAACCTGTCACCGTAAAGAGTTTCTAAAGCTGACGTAGGGTTAACACTTGAAATGAATACTCATCTCAATTTCTTTAAGTCGATCTTTAGAGATATTTCTCTCTCTTTGGACTTACAGAGCAATGTAAATAAAACGCCAAAGTCCTGTTACGTTCATAGTTTTTCCTAAACAAAAATTACATTTTGCGTAATGTTTTTCTCGTGAAATGATGGTGAAAGTAATAATAATAATAATAATAAGGACTTTATTTATAGAGGGGGACACGTAACAGCTGAAAAGCTGACAAACCTGTGGCCCTCTAACTAGATTATACAGCATTACAAAATAATACTAATAAATAGATAAATATACAAATAATTACAAAATTCTATGATAGAAATAGCAGGATATATTAAAAATATTCAGAAAGATAAAATTAATTTATAAAAAATTAAAATTAGATAATGTGCTATTGCTTAATATTGTTTCAAAGTTGTCCAGGTTTCTATATGAGCTTATAAAATACTTTTTCACAGCTGTTTTGAATAGTTTTATACTAGGCTTATTTTTGATATTATGGGGAAGGCTGTTCCATAACTTAACTGCGTCAACACTGAATGCCTTGCCACCATCGTTATTTCTTAGGTATTTGGGACACACTAAATTTAAATTGCCATGTCTAGTAGACCTATTGTGTACAGAACTGTTCGTCTTGAGCAAGTCTCTGATGTAAATCGGAACATCGCCTTTAAGGCTCTTAAAAATCATTGTACACTTATTTAGTTTGATTTCATCAAAAAAAAAAGGCAACCAGCCTAGTTTACTAAAGTTTATAACACTTCTAGAATAAGAGTCAACTCCAAGAATTACTCGGGCAGCCCTTTTCTGTAACCTTAGGAGACAGTGGAGTTCTTTAGCGTCGCAGATATTCCAAACCATGCTCCCATACATAAGGACGGGTTTAATCAAGGCGTTATAGTATAAGAGTCTTTCTTTTATTGGAAGGTACCTCTTTATCTTCTTCAATAAACCAATACGCTGAGAAAGCTTGGCCTTTAGACTAGAAATGTGGTCGCTAAATGTAAGATCTTGATCGAGTGTTACACCAAGCAATTTATAAGAAGTTACTTGTTCTATTTCGGCCCCATCAAGGGTTATTGACAGGTGATTGCCATCCGCTAATGATGAATGTAGCCTCTTTCCGGTGATAAGTAATGCATTGGTTTTAACGGCGTTTAGGACCATCCCATTTTCGCTAGACCATTTACTTAATTTATCCATGTATTCTTGAAGACGTCGTTCCAATTCCAAAGGTGCATTATCGATATTAGCGCTGGCTTTAAATGTGGTGTCATCCGCGTAAGCATGAATAGTTGAGTCCGATCCAACAGCTTCGGGAAGATCATTGACGAAAATTAAAAACAGTAGAGGTCCTAATATGCTACCTTGAGGAACTCCATTGGTTAGCGTAAGTTGTGACGAAGTCGAGTTATTTACAGTAACACACTGTTTGCGATTGAGTAGATAGCTCTGCAATAGCTTTACAACATTATCTGGAAATCTATATGATCTTAACTTTACCAGGAGAATGTCATGATTGATCAAGTCGAATGCCTTGCTATAGTCCACAAAAACTAAGCCGCTGACGTTGTTCTTATCAAGGTCAAGAAGGACTTGGTCCAGAAGAAACAACAAAGCAGTATCCGTGGAGTGGTTTTTACGGAACCCTGATTGGAAGCGGTATAAAAGTGAATTTTCTGTTAAGTAGGTGTTCACAGCATTGAAGATGTGTCTTTCAAAGACTTTAGAAAGAATAGGCAAAATGCTAATAGGACGATAGTTTTGAATATCTTGCTTGTTTCCTTGATTCTTGAAAAGAGGTTTAACCTTTGCTATTTTCCATTGTGAGGGAAATGTACAAGTTTCAATACAGTGATTTATAATTTTAGCTATGGAGCATGATATTTCAGGAGCTGCAATCCTTAGAACTCTGGCACCAAGCCCATCGATTCCCGTGGCTTTGTGTGTAGGTATACTTAGAAGATAATCGTTAACCTCACTAGGAGTTATTTGCGGAATAAGATTTTCAATTTGACTGTTAGATTTGTCTGGTGGACCAGGAAGAGCATCATAATGAAGTACAGGTGTCGACTTTATGAGACGTTTATATACATCAACGAAGAAGCGGTTAAAGCGTTCAGCGATTGAATGGTCATCCTTTATCAAGTTGTTGTTTTCGTCAGCAATAGGGACGGAGTCGTCGTTATTCTTTGTATCTTTAGATAGGTCTTTAATTAAAGACCAAAGTTTCTTTGGACATTTTTGATTTTTACTGAACTGAGTTTTAAAGTACTGTTCCTTCGCATTTCTTAGTTTCCTCGTCACTTTGTTTTTAACCAGTTTAAAAGCAGACCAATCTTGCTTATTTTGTGTTCTCCTGGCCCTCTTTAGAAGATTATCGCGTTTATTTATTTCGTTGTATAGATCATTAGTGAACCATTTTGGCTGATTGATTTTCTTCACACTCTTGGACTTTAAAGGTGCGTGATTATCAAGAATGTCATTAAAGATTTTGTACCAAGATTCAACAATGTCATCGGCATCTCGAAAAACAAAGGAGATATCCCAAGGGGCTTCTCTTAGGTCTCGCAGAAAGCACTCTTTGTTGATTTTGTCGATATTTCTGTATTTGATACTCATGATAATCATGATTGCTGTGAAGAAACCTCCCCTTTGGTTGGAAGGAAGGAGGGTTGAACTTGTTGGTGGTAGTGCTAAAATTATCGTGTTTTGAGTTATCATCTTAAAACTGCAACATATCATCAATGGCAAATACCTTTGTTAAATATATAGAACCATCTCGCTGGTAAAGATGCCCAGCTGCTGAACTTTTTTGCATTTCGCCGCGAAGAAGGTGACAAAGTCTTTGGTTTTCTAGAAAGTTTGCTCTTCTGCAAGAAGTTTCCCGCCCACACAAAGCAGAACAGGAAAGCAAAGAGTCAGTTTTGCCAGACCAAACGAGACTTTCCTCACTGAAACCAAAAAAGCTGTTTTCTTTGATTTGGAAGAAAACACCATGTTCGGATCCTTCAGTTGTCGTCTTTGCCAAGAACAAGACGAAAGCAAATCGGTACACGACTTGAAATAGCATCTGTCAAGAGAATCTTACGACAAATTTTTTTTATTTAGTAAACATATGAAAATACAAATTGCCTACTTGTTGAGAAAATGGCAGAAAAATCAGAAAGGCAGAGAATATTTACTTACGCTTTTCGTTTATGAAAAACACCGTGCGACAGTCAGAAACCTTTCTGAATAGATCTGCATCATTAGTGTTAATTGTAAATTTGCTGATTCTGTGATCTTCGTCTGAAAGTGTATTTCTCTCTTTGAGTGGTGCAATATAGCTTTGACATTTTGCTTTCTAACAATAAATTTTCAATTACTCCTAACTCTATTATGACATTTAAATGAAAATCGCAAGTCCTGCAGGTTTTTAATGCAATCATCATAACGTCTAGACAAACAGAATGTGTAAACACCGGAAAGACTATAATGTGCTATTTCATCTTAAAAAGAGAAAACCATTAAATCTAGAGTAAAAATTCTATCCTGTTAGATATCTGGCATTGATTGATAATTGATTTTTTGAATGCAAACTGTAAGAATGAAAAGCTTAATTTCTGTCCGGCTAAAACAGAGTCACCATCAGATCTCGTAAACATTTAAGACGGATGGAACAGCCTCATCTCAGAGGTAGACATTTTGAATTTTAAGTCAAATTCAGCCGAATATATTCGCAGAAATAATGTTTTTAATGCTCGAAATTTCGTTTACTATGTTAAAATATATTGAAATATCATCAGCTATTCATTAAGTAATCCTTTCAATCTAATGTTATACTTTAAATTTATTCGTTGCATTTATTAAATTTAGTAATATGTGTTTAATGACCTTTTCAAGCTTGATTTTTTGCACCTTTGATTCCTTAAATATGTTTTGTGTGCCGGTGTCAGATAAGTAATGTTCACTTACCTTTGGTGTTCTATGTTCTTTCGATAGTGTCATTAAGCCTTTTGGTACAGAAAACAAATCAGTTTAGACTCGTGATACAGCAACTCATCCAGGCTGCTTAATACGCTGGATGAAGAACCTACATACTCTTTGATTCATCATCATCATCAACATCATCTTTCATTTGCCTTATTTACGCAATACAAAAAATTTATTTACAGCAGTTATAGCTGGAAGGCGAGGAGACCCAGGAAGCCACCGGGCTTATGGGAGAGCCACCTCACTTACATTAATAAATCAAGGAAATAAAAAAGTGCTGCGAATGTGCGGCTAGGCCAATTCAGTGATTATTTAAGTAAAAACTCTTGCATTTTCGTCTCAAAACTAAGAAGGTTTGTCGAACGAGTGACTGAAACAGGAAGAGAGTTCCAAATGTTAGGACCTTGGTAGAGAATTGTAAATTGCTTGACATTTGTACGGCACAAATGCGTTCGACAATTACTGGCTGTTCTGGTACCATAGTTGTGAATTTGACTATTCGTTACAAAAAGATTGAGGAAGCAATGGAGGCAATAAGTTATTTCTATAATAAAACATGAATTTGGCGATTTCAAGCGTATTGACTTGGAAATATATGAAATTCCTAGTTTGGAGAATAAAGGAGCGGAATGGGTTCGATAGTCTGAGTTGGTGATAGCGCGCACAGCTCGCTTTTGCAAGTAATAAATTCTGTTTAAGTTAGATACGTATGTGGACGACCAGTCGCAGTTACAATAGACGATATAAGGATAAATTAAGGTGTAGTACAAAGTGAGTTTGGTTGTAGAGGATAGGAAAAAGCGAGACCTGAACATAATACCTTTTGATTTAGCGATTTGTTTACATACATAGCTGATATGGTGTTTTCAGGTGGGATGATCATCAATACAGACCCCAAAGAATTTAGTTATGTTAGATTGTTGTAGGGGTTTACTTCCAAAGGAGAGAGAAATGCTGGAGTTAAATGTCTTCTGTCTGGGTTTAAAATTACGTAGTTAGTTTTCTTTAGATTAACTGAGAGCTTATTGCATTTTAGCCAAACATCAATATTTTGGAGTTCATCATTAAGTAAGGATTCTAAGCAATTTGGGTTTGAGTGAGAATAAAGGATACTGGTGTCATCAGCGAAAAGCAGAGGGTCTGTTAATTCAGAGGCATTAGGGAGGTCATTTATGTATAGAATGAACAATAGAGGGCCTAAACTCGAACCTTGAGGCACACCACACTTGATGGTTTGCACTGGAGAGCAAGCTTGATTGAATTGGACAAATTGCTGGCGGCAAGAAAAGTAGCTTTTAAACCACTGTAGAGCCGCGTCACGCATATAATTGTGCTCCAATTTGGCAAACAAGATTTGATGGTCGAGAGTGTTAAATACTTTGGAATGATCTAGGAAAAACCCACCGTTGTTTCGTGTTGGTCGATTGCAGAAGCTATTTTATTTACCAAATGAATTAGTGCGTACGATGTTGAGTGATTTTTCCGAAATCCAAACTGACAGCGGTAAAGTATATCTTTTTTTTTTTCAGCAAATTCTACTGAGCGATTGCATATGACTTTTTCGAAAAATTTGGAAAAATTAGACAACATAGAAATATGTCTGTAGTTTACAAAAAAGTTTGGATCCTCTGCTTTGAAGATGGGAATAATTGTGGCGATTTTAAGTTTGTCCGGGAAAATGCCTTTTAGCAGAGATAGATTGATAATATCTGCCGATGGAGCAGAAATAAGGTGAAATGAATACTTAGTGACATGCATTGGGATACTGTCATAGCCAGGAGCCTTCTCTGAAGCGAACATGCCACAAATGCTTTCCAGTTCACTAGCTGTGGTGAGCTTTAAGTTAATGGAAGGATGGTTATTATCACCAAGATAAGAACGAAAAGAAGGATTCACACTGGGTATAGATTTAGTTAGGTTGGTACCAATGTTTGTTTTTTTTCATACCCTTTGTAAAGCCCGAAATGATTACCAAATCCTATTAGGCAGGGCAAACTCTATTAGGTCAAATGAAGAGGTGCTCCCTACCCCTCCCCCATCAAGCCTAAAGCTGTCGTTAGGGCAAACTCTATTAGGTCAAATGTAGAGGTGCTCCTTACCCCTCCCCCATCAAGTCTACAGCTGTTTAGTAATCTGAGGTTTACATCGCAAACTGTAGTTCTAAACATGTTTAATGAAGTGATTGTGTAATCGATATCCTGTGCAGATTAACATCAGTTTTAACGTTTAGAGTGTTAACTGTACTGTCTTTCAGAAAACTAAATGTTGTTTTGCGTTACACATTTTTTATTGCGTTACCAATTGGCGCATGTTCTCTATAGAGTGTTCCGCAAAGTAGGAGATCTCGCTCGTGCTCATCTCATAAGAGCGAATCAAGCGTGAACCTTCAGCTTCTAAAATCTGATCCGAAATTCTTCTTTCCAGTCCAACTTGTTTTCAGTGAAAAAGTATTGCTAGGAGTTAAGAGTTCTATCAGAATAACACCATCTAGCTGATACGTTGATTGATTTTCGTCATTTGTTTGCCAGGTAATGTAATGATTTTCCGGGTAATGCAATCAAGGTTTAAGAATTTAATGACCTCTTGAAGTATTTGTGTGCAAGACTTTGTTATTATGTCTTTGCTACTCGGCTCGAATAAAAATGTTGCCATGTGGATCAGGAACATTTTTCTTTTGGTTGGGCTTATTTGTTCCCAGAGGATCATGGGTAGGCCAATGGTTTCCTGTGTAACCGTCAAAATAGTAATAAAAGCCACCCGAGCGCTCACTCACATAGAACAGCGGTCCATACCGATTTTGTTGGTCAGGTGAAAACTTAGAGGGGACCACCTCGTGACTTGGGTCCGTCACGTGTTTGATGATCGTACAGTTGACATCACCTTCCTGCCAATCAACCAAGCTGCCACTTCCCGGATGACACACCAGCCAGTTGTTTATGTTGCTCTTAATGAGGATCTGTCTGCCGAGTTGTTTCCAGAGTGAAAAGTTCATGGCGTTGTAGTCTGTTTCATTTAATGGAGGAGTGATGGAGATAGGAACATCTACTTCAGATCTCACCGACCAGTTTGGCCTCGGAGTGATCGCATTCGATGTATTGTTAAAATGACTGTAATTAGTAAAGGAATAGCTCCATACTAGTGTCCAGCCTCCTCCATCAGTCTCCATATCACAGTAAGCCTTGAAAGCGTTGGCCTGAGATCCACCAAAAGGATCAATCCCATAGACACCAGAGTTTGAAGTAGGATTCTTCCTGAGGAGGGTCTGGCATGAGTGACCTACTACTGAATGCTGCGTTGAAGCTGAGTGCGAAGGAATGGTTTGACCTATTTGATCACAAAGTTTTGACAGGTTTTTTTAAAGATTAAAACTGGTTTTGTGAAGATTTCTGTATTGAAGACCAGTTCTCTGTTCCCAATTCATCATCTAGTTCTTATTCCCTCACCTGCTCATCTATCTGACCATTCAACAATAATTCAAGCAAGTATTACTCAGTTTTAAAATTTTTGATGTTTGCCAACTTTATTACGAAATCACAATTTTGATATCACGATCACAGTCTTTCAAAACCATGCAATGTCCAACTTCCGAGTTTTTGCGTCATGTTTTTCTGCGGGCTTACAGCTAAGAAACTGCTATCAATTGTTCATTTATCATTTGACCCCTATAAATGACTGGCATCTAATTTTCATTACAAAATCACCCCTGAATCAGAATCACGAAAATAAAGGAAATGATCACCAACTGACGAAGCTCTTGATCGATAAACAAATTATTTATCAGAACCTTAGGAAATGTATAGAGACCAGTATGCCTGTAGAATATGCATACTAACTATAGGCTGAATGGAGTTAAATATAACAGTTTAAATATGTCTCTTAGTTACCAATATCAACACTAATCTTCCGCTCTCACCTTGGGTTGAAGTGGTTATTCCTAGGAGGTCAACCTGCATTGGAGTCAAACAATACATATCAGTTAATACCCATACCTCGTGCATGCATGCGTGTGCGCATGCATACGAAGTTCTTGAAGGCTCATTGGGTAGTAATCGCGTGCTCTCAGTTGTTTGTGGCTTCAGCTTATAACTGAACAATTTATGTGCTTTGGATGATAAGCTTTATTTTGAAATGAACTTCTGGTAATTGGTCTTGTCATCTCCATTTTTTAACTAAAGGGGGTAATTTTCGAAAGAAGCGGTGGTGTTAAGTCGGTGGGGTTTATAACAAGATAATTTGATTTATCAACTGATAATGTAAATTGGCCAAAATTGAGTTCTGAAGCTGAAGGAGGGCCATGGCTCGAGACGTCAGCTTTAAAATCTCTTGAAGGCGGCCAATTAACATTATCAAACCAGCTGATTAAACCAAACTACTTTCTTTAACGCGTATCTCCATTGATTATGCTGCTCTTTAAGAATATTTATGCGTTTTAATACTTTCCATTTTTAATTGCTTCGGCGCGCTATGAATAAAACGCTCTGGTCTTTTTCTTAATTTTTTTTTTGACTGAAATTAAATTTTTTAGAGTTTTTGTCTCTTGAAACGATGGAAACAGTAATCAGTTTTGCTATGAAAAGTCTTCCCTCTGATGGGAAAGATCGAGCAACGGTTTTCTGGGTCTTGACAATGCTAAAATGAACGCAAGTTGTCATCCGAAAACTATAACATGTGAAAAAATCAACGTGAAATACCTTTTTTAAATAGAAAGAGCCATCCCGCTCTAAAAGCCGCCCAGTTGCTGAATTTGTTTGCACTTCATCGCGGAGAAAATAACAAAGTCCGGCGTTTTCCAGAAAGTTTACACTTCTGCAAGAGGCTTGCCTCATACACAAAACAGAACAGGAAAGCAAAGAACCCGTTCCCGACCACAAAAGGCTTTCTTCTCCAAAGCTGAAAAACATATTTTCTTTGATTTGAAAGAAAACACCATTTTCGGCTCCTTCAGCTGTCTTTGCCGCTAAGAACAAGACGAATGCAAATCGGTACTCGATTTGAAGTAACATCTGTCAAGAGAATCTTGAGACAAAATGTATAGTTAGTCAACGTGTAAAACATATGAACTACCTGCCTATAGACAAAATAGTCAAACAAGACAGAAAGATCAGAAAGCAACAAAAATTTTAACCCACCCTTTTCTGTTGATGGAAAAACACCGCACGACACACAGAAACCTTTGTGAACAGATCTGTATCGTTAATATAAATTATAAATTTAATGATTCCGTGATCTTCGCGTGATAGTCAATTTTTCTATTTGGATATAGTAATACAGCTTTGACATTTTGTTTTCTTAACAACACGTTTCCAATTACTCCACAACTCTATTTTGACATTTTAAATGAAATGCACAAGTCCTGCAGGTTTCTAATACAATTATCGTGACTTTTAGGTAAACAGAATATGGGAATACCGGAAGGCTGAAAAAAGTTCTTTTATTTACCAGTGAAGAAATCAAAAATTTGAAATGCAAAGTTAAAGAAAAAGAAAAAAAGGAAATTGGTAAGAGACAAAATTAAAACTGAACATGAAAACACAGCCTTTTGTATGAAAACCCTGGCAAAGAAGAATTACTTTCCTGAATGGTAGTGAAAAAGTGAGGCTTGCATAATTCAGCAAGAGAACTGGATCAATTACAAGTTTGATAATGGTGCAGATTGTTGGCTACACGGTTATAAAACGTGCTAAAAGGGAAGGCTAAAGATACCAAATAGTGCCGAGAATTTGCTAGAAAAGTGAAAGGATCCCTCCCTGTGATTTTTAATGATTTCTATTTTGCTTTTCGTTCTGCTTTTTTTTTCTTGATGTCTTTTGTTTGTTTTTGCTTTTATTCGTTCGTTTTTACTTAATAAAGTAGAAACAATAACATCGCAAAAATTTATAAAAATTAGATATACAGTCCGAAAAACAAGGATTTTCCCTCAGGGAACAAGTAGCAAGTATATTGATTAAATAATAACGTTTTGTCAGAATATTCGCGGAGGAGAGTCAAGTGGTAATTTTGTGATACGAGAAAAAACCTCAAGTTCGTCAATGAATGATTTGAACATGATAAAACGAGAATCTGTAGTGACCTGACTTAAAGATCGCGATCAACCCCTATAACGAAAAGGTTCACGTTATTGACAAGACAAGACAACGTTTTATTCACATAAATAAATTTAATCAAATTGCAATAGTTATTTAATCTGACAGTGTTTTCAAGAGAATGTACCATCTTGGTATTGTTGATTTATTAAAATATCATCAGGGGTTGGGAATTCTCTGTGTCTTTACTAGCTGTTTTAGCAAGAAAAACTAATCAAGTAACATGAACTTGTTTCACTTGAATTTTCCTTATGACTGTTTCGTATGCCCCTCCATGGGTAAATGTGCTATAAGAAATATATGGATAACAGGAACAGGTGCTCATCAGTTGCAATGATTTTAAGAATTCAATCACCTCTGAAAGATATTCGTGTGGTTTTTTTACTATGTCTTTGCCACTCGGCTGGCATAAAAATGTTACCATGTGGAAAGTTACCACTTTTCTTTTGGTTTGGCTATGTTCTTCCCAGAGGATCATGGGTAGACCAATGCTTCCCTGTGTAACCGTCAAAATAGTAATGAAAGCTATGCGAGCGCTCAGTCAAATAGGACAGTGGTCCGATTTTGTTGGTGCAGTGAAAACTCGGAGAAGATCACCAAGTGACTAAGGACATATATATATATAAGGATATAAACCTGGCTCCGGTTCTTCGAAGGGCAGACATAGATTTCCACCAGATAAATCTCTATCCGGTGGATAGCGCAATTTTTGTTTTTGTTGACATTTATGCGTTGAATAGTGTATATATGGGAAAGTGCTGTCAAAAAAGCACCAATAATAAATCGGTACCTTTTTAATTAACGAGCTGAAGATATATGACGACTTTTTTCTCTAACAAAAGAAAGATCATAGTCACCAGTTTCCGTTTCCTTTTTCATGTGTTTCTGGTCTCTTAGTAAAACGTAACAACGACGAAATGATCGTCTACAGTTTCCGACAGTATCATCTACCTTTTGAACAACAACAAGGCCCCGAAGACCAGCCTTATGTTTACTGGCATACGCTTTTACAGACTTTTTTTCACTTTTCCATTGAGCTGTATCAGACAACTATTAGACTAAAAACATTTTCTTTTCATGAATTTTGTCTGATCAATGATACTATACCAATAAGCGACCCTAGAGTCGTTCGAAACTATTCTAAGTAGCTGTATACATGTTCCGACTTTTCGTGTCATGTTTTGACGGCAAACGAAACTTAGAAGACTGCTCACAACTTTTTAGTGCGAAAGAAAACCTAAAAATGGCAACGATAAGAAAGGAAGGATCATGGAGGAGGTGGAAAAGGGTGACACTAAAACCGGGTAGAGATGGTGAACTAGGAAAATATAAAAGATTCAAGTTTATTTCGGTGCATCAAGACTTATCAGTTAGATATGATAATTTTCCTTTGTGCTCTAGTTGCCTCTATTGATAAGAATTTGTGGCTTTCACCTTGGGGTGAGTCGGTTCTTTCTGGGAGTTCGACCTGTATTAGAGTTAAACAATGCATACCAGATTGATTAATAAATGTGCTCATATTTATCGGTGGCGTGCACCTCTAAGGGAACATTTTATGTGCCTCTGGATACAAAACTTGATGTTACAACAAACTTCTGTTTGTCAATTTTTGCCGCTAAGAACAAAGACCAATGCAAATCGGTACTCGACTTGAAATAACATCTGTCAAGAGAATCTCACGACAAATTTTTTTCTTTAGTAAACGTGTGAAACATATAAATTGCCTTCTTGTTGAGAAAATTGTAAAACAATCCAGAAAGGGAATTTTAACTCGCTCTTTTCTTTTAATGGCAAAACACCGCGCAACACACAGAACCTTTGTGAATATATCTGCACCATCGGTATATATTAGTTCAAATTTACTGATTCCGTGCACGTGATCTTCGTCTGAAAGTCGATTTTTCTATTTAAGTAGAAAAAATACCCCTTTGACATTTTGTTTTCTTTACAATACGTTTCCAATTACTCCACAACTCTTTTTTGACTTTAAACTGAAAAACAAAAGCCCAGCAGGTTGATAATGCAATTATCGTGACTTCTATAAATAAACAGCATTTGGGAAGAACATCCAAAAGGCTTCAACGGAAAAATGAATCGCGAAAAAATTAGTGGAAGACGAATTAAAACTGAACATCTAACTTCAGTAAAGTTGTTTGAAACACCTAGCAAGGAAACTTAAATGTTTTGAGTACAAATGAAAATGTAAATGTTTAAAAATGTGTGTCCTAGAGCAAAATTATTGTTACCAACCGGCCTCGCAAACGCATTTGAGATGAAACAAAATAATAACGTAGATGCCGAAGTCAATATTTCAGTCTGAATATTTTTAAAAGTAATATGTATTGAACGTTTTCAAGAAAAAATGTTTACAAAACACTAAATTTGAATTGCGAGTCATCAGCCGGCTTGAACTTCAAAGTGATATTTAACTTTCTATTTATGCCATTTATTTCCTATACTAATGCATCTTTAATATTTTCAAGGTCGAACAAAAATTTTTCCATGTGGATTAACAACATTCTTCTTTTGGTTAGGCCTATTGCCTCCACTAGGATCATGGGTAGGCCTATTGCTTCCACTAGCATCATGGGTAGGCCTATTGCTTCCACTAGGATCATGGGTAGGCCTATTGCTTCCACTAGGATCATGGGTAGGCCAATGATTTCCTGTAAAACCATCAAAGTAATAGGAAGTGCTCCCCCAGGGTGTACTCAGGAAGAACAGCGGTCCATAGGCTCGGTTCGGCGAAAACTCAGAAGGCGCAGAAGAAAATGATATGCTTGAGTCAATCACGAGTTTAATTATCTTACAGTTGACGTCACCTTCCTGCCAATCAACCAAGCTGCCATTTCCCGGATGACACACCAGCCAGTTGTTTACGTTGCTCTTGATGAGAACCTGTCTGCCGAGTTGTTTCCAGAGTGAGAAGTTTGTGGCGTTGTAGTCTGTTTCATTTGATGGAGGAGTTGTGGAGATAGGAACATCCACGTCGGGTCTCACCGGCCAATTTGGCCTCGGAGTGATTGCATTTGATTTGCTCGTAAAATGACAATAATTAGTGAAGGAATAGCTCCACAGTGTCCAGCCTCCTCCATCAGTCTCCATGTCACAGTAAGCCTTGAAAGCGTTGGCCTGGGATCCACCATCAGGATCAATCTAATAAACGCCAGAGATCAAAGTAGGATATTTACTGAGGAGAGTCTGACACGAGTGTCCTGCTGAATGCTGGGTTGAACCAGAGTGCAAGGGAATGCTTTGACCTACAGGGTAACAGATGTTTCGGAAAGACGATAACAACATGTTTGGTGATCAGAAGTAGGATTTATTTCCATACTGGCAACAGTCGGGCTATTCATCGACAATACAATCATGTACGAATGGGTATAAAAATTTGACTAGTATCACCTCTTTTACAGTTTCGGGTTGATATGCATTTAAACCATCATAAAAATTAGTTTAATTGGTGATATATATAGGAAAGGAAAAACTTCGAACCGTTTAAGTTAACCTCCCCCATCAGTCTCCATGTCCATGAATAAGTTGACAGGGGATTCACGATGAGGACCAATCCAATAAACACCCGAAGTCGAAGTGGGACATTGGTTGAGGAGAGTCTGGCTCGCGGTTACCGCTAAATGTTAGGTTGAACCGTGCAATTCTGGGCATGGGCACTCTGCTGCTTTGTCCTGATGGAATGGGGTCGACTAATTTGCCCTGCGTTACAAAAGTACAGAGCTCAATTACAGGGTGGAACGTTGCTACAGTGACCTTATGCGTCAACCCCTTTTTCGTTGCGGTGCATTAAAAGGTGTGTGGTACAATTAGTTCTTTCGAACAGCTTTACTTCTATTCATAGAATAGGTCTTAATCACGGAGCCCTTTTGGGTACAAGGAAGACATGGTGAATATAGAAAATGATCACATACCTCGTGGACCAGATATTCCAGGAGAGACAACCTGTGAACCGCGACGAAGTTCAATTATGGTCATCTTTTTTTGCTCTAGGTTTTTTCTCTAATAATTTTTTAAACTGTTAGCTTGCTGTGGAATTTTATCACGGTTCATTTAAATTAGTCTTTGATTCAGGCTACCTGAGAGGGTACATACAGATGAAAGCGACAGGTGCAATTTTCTTTTCCAATACTTCAAAGTAA
This sequence comes from Pocillopora verrucosa, assembly GCF_036669915.1. Lineage (NCBI taxonomy): Eukaryota > Metazoa > Cnidaria > Anthozoa > Scleractinia > Pocilloporidae > Pocillopora > Pocillopora verrucosa. The sequence goes on along the minus strand of NC_089322.1, from coordinate 4,529,880 downwards.
ATTAATGAGAATTAATAACAAACATTTACAAAATGGATACGATAGAACATGCCGACATCTATCTTTTATTGATCCGGTCTTCCGGCTATATGGCATTTCCGACACTAGAACATAGAATTTCCAGTCAAGCTTTAAGAAAAGGATTGTGAAAACCAAATTGAAACATAAACATGCGAAAGAAAACAATAAAATAAAAAACAACACCAACAACCGCACAGCATTGCCTAAAATATCTGGCTCTCAAAGAAAGTTTCATTCAGTTGAGATCGCACTGAATAAAAAAATAAATGGCAACGGCAAAGTATATTTATTTACGAAATACCTTTTTCACATAGAAAGAACCATCCCGTTTTACAAATCTCTCCAACTTTTTTGCTTGTTGTCCTTCGCCAAAAAGCGAACAGGTGCCTTTGCTCGCCAGGAAATTTGCTCCTTTACAAGAAGCCTCTCTCCTACACATTTGAACACAGGCCAATAAAGAGTCAGCGTTTTCACTTTGAAGAGCATTTTCATCGACGAGACAAGCGTTTTCTTCTATGCGAAAGAACATGCCCCGATCTTCCTCTGCAGATATCTTAGGTGTTACCAAAAAAGCCCATATGAGAGCAAATATGTCCCAAGGAAAGATCTGCAAGAAAGGAAATTAAAATATGATAACATAAGGAAGAACAGTCAAAGTAGGAGGACCCTGTTGGATTATTGCTTAACATATTGCAAAACTTTGAAGAGAAGTTACTCACAAATTTTAAAGCCATCATCGATGGGAAAAGTAACATTGGGAGCAGATCTTTACTCCTTGTCATTTTATCGAGTTTTGTTTGTCAAACAAAAATAAACGCAATGCATTCGAGTACAACATAAAAGGATTTTATGGTCTTTTTTATTTGTTAATACTTATCATTCTCTCGGGGATCGGAGAAAGTATGGGTGTGCGAGTTTTTGGGAAAAAAGATTGAGTGTTCAGAAGTTCAGAACGCGTGGTTCAAAACCTTGAAATAAAGATCAGCTTTAATTTGCCTTTTTTTATCGAATGAATCTAAGAAAACAATCATAAAAGGCAAAAACACCTGTAATAATAACCAGAAATCTAACGAGAATTGATTTGATCAGGTGGCTGTACTCAATTACCAAAAAAACTGAAAGTGGTTTTGGAAAGCTCCTGAAATATATCAATTAAGGTTTATAAATGCAGAATGAGTAATAGAAAAAACTATGGTCTTAACATGAAGTAAAAGTTGTTTTTATTAGCATTTCGAAGGTAGTTAGCATAAAAAGGAAAACTCAGTTTCCACGCAGTACACCATTTTCAAACTCCGTTATATGTTTTTACTATTGATTAATGCTCATTACTCAACCCCTTTACTCCTGGCCTTTCCATGGAAATATGAAAAGAAAAAAAACCCCGTGGCGACAATTATTTAATGGGGTAATTGATCCAGGCTTCCCTAAGTGAATCTTATTTACTCATTTTATTCTAAGAATTGCTCTAGCTGATTGCAACTATCTGGTTTAGTGGTTGGCACGAGTTTTGTAAACATCAGCGGCAAAAGTAGTCATGATTAAAAACACTGAGAGCTTAAATTTTGTTGTACAACAATAAAGAAGAAACTAGCACCTAATCAAGTCAAAGTTTCGCGAAGTGATTTGAATTCTCTAAACTTCCATTGGAAAGTAAAATTCTGAAAGATAATCCCCCGATCTCTTATGATGAGTGTAACTGGTGCTTTGCCTGTTGTCATCTTACGAGAGTGAAACAAGCTTGCACCTTCAGCCTCCAAGATCTGATCCGAAATTCTCCCTTCTGATGGGGTTTTCTCAGTAATTACGATAGAAGAATTTAGCGTTGTATCAGTTTAATGCCCTCAAGGTCCTACAGATGATTCTCGTCGCACGTTTTCAAAGTAATGTAGTGATTTTGTGCAGATAAGTTAACCAGCTCTGGAAGATACGTGTGTAAAGGTTTGTCATTGTCTATCTTTGCTACTCGGCTCGAATAAAAATGTTACCGTGTGGATCAAGAACATTTTTCTTTTGGTTGGGCTCATTTCTTCCACAAGGATCGTGGGTAGGCCAATTTTTGCCCGTGTAACCATTAAAATAATAAAAGTTGCTATCCCAGCGCCCACTCGAATGGAACATTGGTCCATAGTTGATATATGGTGAAAACTTGGAAGGCGCCGAAGCTGATTCTCTAGGATCAGCCACGTATTTGGTGATTGTACAGTTGACGTCACCTTTCTGCCAATCAACCAGGCTGCCAGTTATCGGTTGACACACCAGCCAGTTGTTTATGTTGCTTTTGATGAGGAACTGTCTACCAAGTTTGTTCCAGAGTGAGAAGTTCATAGCATTGTAGTCTGTTTCATTTAATGGAGAAATTGTGGAGACAGGAACATTCACTTCATTTTTGGCCGGCCAATTTGGACTAGGAGTGATCGCATTTGAATCATCGTTAAAATGAGTGTAGTTAGTAAAGGAATAGCTCCATACTAATGTCCAGCCCCCTCCATTCGTTTCCATGTCACAATAAGCCTTGAAAGCGTTGGCCTTGGATCCTCCATCAGGATCGATCCAATAAACACCCGTAGACGTAGCGGGAGACTGTTTGAGGAGAGTCTGGCACGAGGTTACTGCTGAGTCCTGGTTAGAACCAGGGGGTAGAGAGATGTTTTGCTCTACAGTCATAGAATTGAAAATTGAAAGTGAGTCTACTGAAGTATCCTCTATGTTTACTAAAGCCATGTAAGGGAAAATAGAGCTGGCAACCTAAATTCAGTTACGAGTATCAGACAAGACTGAACTAATTTTATGTTACTGAGCAATTTAAAAGGATCTAAACTTAAACACCGGCCCAACGTTTCCTGACATGCGTTCTAACTTGGATTTATCTTTCCTTTTTTTTTTTACAATTCCGTTGAGTTGTCTCAGACAATTAGGATTCAGACTCAATCATTTCCTCACTATCAACCTTGTAAATAAATGATTTTATTGGTGAACGTACAACTACTAAGACAGTCGAAACCATTCTACGTAGCTGTATAACTGTCCCGATTTTTTTGTGTTTATTTAATGACAATCGAAATTAAGGAAAAAGTATTCAGTGCAAAAAAAAAAATTAAAATTGGTAGCAATAGGCCAGGAAGGATAATGGAAGAGGGGAAGAACATGGAGGACACCAAAACGTGGTAGAAATGAAGAAATTGAAAATTATAAAGTTCAAGTTTGTCTTGGTGCATCAAGGTTTATCCAATAGCTATGGGTGGTAATTTACATTAGTGCTCGGGTTACTGATCTTAATAAAACTGAATTCCTAACTCTCACCTTGGGGTAAGTCAGTTCTTTCTGGAAGGTCGATCTAAATTGGAGTTAAACAAGACATTTATAGTTAGTATCCGCACTTCGTGTTATGTGCATATGTACGAAATTGTTGAAGGCTCACCGGGCGACTGTGGTCTTATTTCAGTTGTTAGTGGCTTCTGTTTATAATTGAACGTTTCATAAAGTTTTAAATTATGGTCTTGATGTTAAGACAAGCTTCTGTGGGTCTTGTCGTCTCAACCATTCCTATAAGGTCTCATCTCAATTCATTCACGTTCCTCCACAAATGTCCTCTCATGTTTCAGCTTTTTTCCTGCTGAAGCGCAAATTACTTTAAACGCCCGATCAAGTCTCTTACGTAGATCTGATGAGCTAAATCAAAAAGTTTGCGGAGTTTGTTTTTGTTTCGTGAAATGATCGTAGCATTTATCTTTATCGCTTTCAAAAAATCTCTATCGTACATCAGCTAGGAAAGAAAATTAAGGCCATTCCGCACTAGCGAAAACGTCACGGTTTATTTTGACAAATTTCCAATCATCATAAACAAACAGGTTAAATCCTCGGCAAACTATGCTGGCTGGTCTTATGAATAGATCGGGCGTTGACGGAATTTGACAGCTTTTATATATAACAGACGGAACAAAAATTTGTCATGACAAAATTTGTCCTTTCATTTTAACCGGGCAATTCTAATTTTGTCTACTAGTGCGGGAAGGCCCTTAAACTTGTTCGTGATAAAGTGTACATTATCGGAAGTTGTCACCAAAAAACATGGTATGTCATCAACGCCAAATACCTTTGTCAGATAGAAAGAGCCATCTCGCTGTAAAAGTCGCTCAGTTACTGAACTTGTTTCCATTTCGCCGCGAAGAAGGTAACAAAGTCCTGGGTTTTCCAGAAAGTTTGCACTTCTGCACGAAGTTTGTCTCGCACACAAAACCGAACAGGAAAGCAAAGAATCAGTTTCTCCAGACCAAAAGAGGCTTTTGTCTCTGTAGCTGAAAAAAGTGTTTTCTTTGATTTGAAAGAAAACGCCATTTTCGGCTCCTTCAGTTGTCTTTGCCGCCGAGAACAAGACGACTACAAACAGGTACTCGACTTGCAGAAACATCTGTCGAGAGAATCTTAGGACAAACTTATGATTAGTAAATGTATGGATCATATAAATTACCTGCCTTCAGACAAAATTGTCTGACAAGACAGAAAGGGAGAGAAATTTTAACCCACCCTTTGATTTTAACAAAAACAGCGCGCGACACGCTCAAACCTTTGTGTATAAGTTTGCACCGTTAGTACCAATTGTAAATTTATTATTGATTCCGTGATCTTCGTCTGAATTGTATTTGTCTATTTAAGTATATATAATAATACAGACCTTGACCTTGTTTTCTTAGCGATAAGTTTCCAATTACCCCACAACTCTATTTTGACATTTAATTGAAAACAAAAGTCCTGTCGAGAGAATCTAAGGACAAACTTATGATTAGTAAATGTATGGAACATATAAATCACCTGCCTATAGACAATATAGTCAGACAAGACAGAAAAGGAGAGAAATTTTCAACCCACCCGTTGATTTTAATAAAAAAAACTGCGCGACCCGCTCATACCTTTGTGAATAAGTTTGCACCGTTTGAACCAATTGTAAAGTTATTCATTCCGTGATCTTCGTCTGAAAGTCTATTTTTCTATTTAAGTATAATAATACAGCTCTGTTTTGGCATTTAAATGCAAACACAAGTCCTGCAGGTTTATAATGCAATTATCACGACTTCTAGGTAAAAAGAATATGGAAATACTGGAAAGGTTGCGATCAGCTCTTTTATGAAACAGTTCAGTGAAGAAGAAAATAATTTAAAATGCAAAGTTGAAAATAAAAAGAGTTGGTGGGAGATTAAATTAAAACTGGACATGAAAACACATCTTTTATGTTTGAAACACCTGGCAAAGAAAAAGTACTTTTTTGAGTGCAAATGGAAAGGTAGGCCTGTATTTGTAGAAATTATTTAACATGTTATTTGTTAACCAGTCCTTTCAAACTGATATTTTTCCTTTTATTTCTTACAAGTAGTAGTAGGCTACAAGTAGTAGCCTTACCGTTTTTAAAAAGCAACTTAAAAAATTTTTATTTAGGAAAGCTTTTAGTTTGTTTTGATAGATCTAATGTTTATTGCCTTTGAATATTTTAGTTTTAATTAGTATAGAACTTTAACTTATGTAAAGCGCTTCTGAATATTGTTTAAAGTTTGAGCGCTATATAAATTCCTTATCATTATCATTATCATTATTATTTTTTACATAAATACATGTTTGATAATTTTTTCAAGATCAAACAATCATTTTTCAGTTGCTTAGGCTCGACTCTTCCACTAGGATCACGTGTAAGCCAATAATCTCCAGAGCAACTATCAAATTAAAAGTAAGACCTACTTCAGCGCATGCTCCGAGAGAATGGCGGTCCATAGCCTTGGGATTTGTTGGGTGAAATTTTAAAGTAATAAAAGAGAAAAAGTAACTTAGCATAAAATTCCCTTAGCAGATGTGGGGCCATCATCTTATCACTCAAGCCTCCAAGATGTGATTCAAATTTCTCATTTTTGGCTTCTGTGCTCTTGTACAGTAAAGTAGTTTAAAGAATAAAGAGAAATATCAAAATGATACCCTTTTGCTGATAGGTTCGTTCATTTTAATAACTTTTCTGGTGGATATGGTATTGATATTGTGAGAAGTTAATTACTTCTGAAGTAATTTGAGTAGAAATTTGTTAGAGTCTGTCTTTCCTACTCGACTCGAATGAAAATGTTACCATGTGGATTTGCAACATTTTTCTTTTGGTTAGGACTATTTCCTCCGAGAGGATCATGGGTAGGCCTATGGTTTTCAGTGTGACCATCAAAATAATAGTTAGTGCTGTTATAGCGTTTGGTCATGCAAAGCAGCGGCCCATAGCTATTGTTTTGATTCGGTGAAAACCTCGATGGGACAAACTCGTGACTTGGGCCAGTCACGTGTTTGATGATCGAACAGTTGATATCACCTTCCTGCCAATCTACCACGCTGCCATTTCTCGGATCACACACCAGCCAGTTGTTTATGTTGCTCTTGATGAGGATCTGTCTGCCGAGTTTTTCCTGAGTGAGAAGTTCACGGCGTTGTAGTCTGTTTCATTTAATGAAGGGGTTGCGGAGACAGGAACATGCATATACCTATTAAACCAAACAGGCCAGTTTGAAAGGTAACCTATTAAGTGAGCCAAAAGCAGACAGGCTTTCGCTTGAGTAAGAAACTTTCACTCATATTCGTAGTTTGCAAGCTACACTTAAATTTGTACATTTATTTGAAAAAAAGTAGGTATTCACTTTCGATTAAAAAGACGAGCAAAAAGAAGTCTTGTCTCTGATCACTTTTTCAAAATGTTTGCCCTGATGACCTGATCCTCATCAACTTAAGATTTGAGTTTTCTGTTTAATGACTGTAAAAGCTGAGGGAAGGGGTTTTTTGTCTTAAAGATATTCATTTTTAAACTTAAATTTTATCACCTTTCCTTTTCTGCCGTTCTCTCGTCTAATGTTTTAGTCAATAGTTGGAAAATTGTCCAAGGGTCATTTTAAGTAATCTGATTCAGAGTAGACGGGCACAACATGAAAAGAGAAGTATTTTTTTGAGGCAACCGAAACTTGAAAATGTATTGATACAGATGTAAAATAAACATAATTACAAAACGGACTCGATAAAACATGCCGACTCCCATCTTTTAAGGATCTTTTATTGATCAGGTTACAGCGGCTGTGTGACATTACGGACATGAGAAAAATTTTATTTCCTACTTAATGAAAAGGACAGTGAAAACTAAATTGAAACATGAACAAGTTGTATAAAAAATTGCCATTGCATAAAACTACCCAAAACATCCGGCTCTCACTCCACTCCTTTGTAATCGCAGGGAGTAAAGAAAGAAATGGTAACACAACTTATATTAATCTGTAAAATCTACAAAATTCTAGAAATACCTTTTCTATATAGAAAGAACCATCCCGTTTTACAAATATTTCCACCTTTCTTGCCTGTTGTCCTTCGTCAAAAAGCGAATGGGTGGTTTTGTTCGCCAAGAAATTTGCTTCTTTACAAGCAGCTTCTCTCCTATACATTCGAGCACAAGTCAATATAGAGTCAGCCTTTTCACTTTGAAAAGCATTTTCATCATCAAGAAAAGCGTACCACACTATGGTCTTAACATGGAATACAAGTTGTTTTTATTAGCATTTCGAAGGTAACTAGTCTAAAATACAAACTAAGTTTCCACGCAGAATACCATTTTCAAACTTCGTTATATGTTTTTACTATCAATTAATGCTCATTATTCAACCCGTTACTCATTACTCATTACTCCCGGCCTTTCCATGGAAATATGAAAAAAAAACTGTGGCGACAATTATTTAATGGGGTAACTGATCCAGGCTTCCTTAAATGAATCTTATTTATTCATTTTATTCTAAAAATTGCCCTAGCTGATTGCACTATCTGGTTTAGTGGTTGGTACGAGTTTTGTAAACATCAGTGGTAAAAGTAGCCATTATTAAAAACATTGAGAGCTTAAATTTTGTTGTACAACAACAAAGAAGAAATTGGAACCTAATCAAGTCAAAGTTTCGCGAAGTGATTTGAATTATCGAAAGTTCCATGGGAAAGTAAAATTCTGAAAGATAATCCCCCGACCTCACACGATGAGCGTAACTGGTGTCTTGCTTGCTGTCAACTTACGAGAGTGAACCAAGCTTGGACCTTCAGCCTCCAAGATCTGATCCAAAATTCTCTCTTCTGATGCGGTTTTCTCAGTAATTACGATAGAAGAATTTAGAGTTCTATCAGTTTAATACCCTCAAGGTCCTCTAGATGATACGTGCGTAAAGATTTCTCATTGTCTGTCTTTGCTACTCAGCTCGAATATAAATGTTACCGTGTGGATCAAGAACATTTATCTTTTGGTTTGGCCTATTTTTTCCACAAGGATCATGGGTAGGCCAATATTTGCACGTGTAACTATTGAAATAATAAAAGGAGCTGTTCCAGCGCCCACTCGAATGGAACATTGGTCCATAGTTGATATATGGTGAAAACTTGGAAGGCGCCGAAGCTGATGCTCTTGGGTCAGCCACGTATTTGGTGATTGTACAGTTGACGTCACCTTTCTGCCAATCAACCAGGCTGCCATCTGCCGGATGACACAACAGCCAGTTGTTTATGTCGCTTTTGATGAGGATCTGTCTACCGAGTGTTTTCCAGAGTGAGAAGTTCATGGCATTGTAGTCTGTGTCATTTAATGGAGAAATTGTGGAGATTGGAACATTCCCTTCATTTTTGACCGGCCAATTTGGCCTAGGAGTGATCGCATTTGAATCATCGTTAAAATGTAGTCCAGCCCCCTCCATTCGTATCCATGTCACAGTAAGCCTTGAAAGCGTTGGCCTTGGATCCACCATCAGGATCGATCCAATAAACACCAGTGGACGTTGCAGGAGACTGTTTGAGGAGAGTCTGGCATGAGGTTACTGCTGAGTGCTGGTTAGAACCAGCGGGTAGAGAAGTGTTTTGCTCTATAGCCATAAAGTTGAAAATTGAAAGTGAGTCTAGTAAAGTATTTTTTGTATGTGCTAGAGCCTTGTAAGGGAAAATAGAGCTGGCGACCTAAATTCAGTCACGAACATCAAACAAGAACCAATATTATGTTACTGAGCAATTTAAAAGGATCTAGACTTACACACCGGCCCAATGTTTTTTGGCATGCGTTCTAACTTGGATTTTTTCTTTCTTTTTTGTTTTTTTTTTTTAATTCCGTTGAGCTGTTTCAGACAATTAGGATTCAAACTCAATCATTTCCTCAACATTAACCTCGTAAATAAATGATCCAATAGGTGAACGAACGACCACAAGGACATTCGAAACCTTTCTAAGTAGCTGTGTAAGTGTCCCAATTTTTGTGTTTTATTTTAATGACAATAGAAAATAAGGAAAAAGTATTCAGCGCAAAAAAAAAACAACTAAAATTGGCAGCAATAGGCCAGGAGGGATAATGGAAGAGGGAAGAACATGGAGGACACCAAAACGTGGTGGAAATGAAGAAATTGAAAATTATAAAAGATCCAAGTTTATCTTGGTGCATCAAGATTTATCCAATAGCTATGGGTAGTAATTTACATTAGCGCTCGGGTTACTTACGTTAATAATACTGAATTCGTAACTCTCACCTCGGGGTGAATCAGCTCTTTCAGCAAGGTGAACCTGAATTGGAGTTAAACAAGACATTTATAGTTAGTATCCGTACTTTGTGTCATGCGCATATGTACGAAATTGTTGAAGGTTCACCGGGCGACTGTGGTCTTATTTCAGTTGTTGGTGGCTTCTGCTTAAAACTGAACGTTTCATAAAGTTTTAAATTATGATCTTGATGCTAAGACGAGCTTCTGTGGGTCTTGTCGTCTTAACTTTTTCTTATAAGGTCTCATCTCAACTCATTCGCGTCCCTCCACAAATGTCCTCTCATGTTTCAGCTTTTTTCCTGCTAAAGCGCAAATTACTTTAAACGTCCGACCAAGTCTCTTACGTAGATCTGATGAGCTAAGTCAAAAAGTTTGCGGTGTTCTTGTTTTATAAAATGATCATAGTAGTTATCATTATCGTTGTCAAAAAATCTCCGTACTGCAGCTAGGAAAGAGGATTAAGGCCATTCCGCACTAGCGAAAAAATTGTTTATTTTGGCAATTGTTTAATTTGGCAAATCATCATAAACATTTTACAAGCGCAGATTGGGGGTGAAACCCCTTGGCAAACTATGCTGGCTGGTCTGATGAATAGATCGGCCGCTGACGGAATTTGACGGCTTTAAAATTTTTAGTGCGGATGTAGCAGACGAAACAAAATTTGTCCTTTTATTTTAACGGTACTAGTTTTATCTGCTAGTACGAACTTGTTCGTGATAAGGTGTACATTATCGGATAGTGTCACCGAAAAAAATGCCATGTCATCAATGCCAAATATCTTTGTTAGATAGAAAGAGCCATCTCGCTTTAATAGCCGCTCAGTTGCTGAACTTGTTTGCATTTCGCCGCCAAGAAGGTAACAAAGTCCTGGGTTTTCCAGAAAGTTTGCACTTCAGCACGAAGCTTGTCTCGCACACAAAACCGAACAGGAAAGCAAAGAATCAGTTTCTCCAGACCAAAAGAGGCTTTCTTCTCTGTAGCTGAAAAAAGTATTTTCTTTGATTTGAAAGAAAACGCCATTTTCGGCTCCTTCAGTTGTCTTTGCCGCCGAGAACAAGACGACTAAAAATAGGTACTCGACCTGCGGAAACATCTGTCGAGAGAATCTTAGGACAAACTTATGATTAGTAAATGTATGGATCATATAAATTACCTGCCTTCAGACAAAATTGTCTGACAAGACAGAAAGGGAGAGAAATTTTAACCCACCCTTTGATTTTAACAAAAACAGCGCGCGACACGCTCAAACCTTTGTGTATAAGTTTGCACCGTTAGTACCAATTGTAAATTTATTATTGATTCCGTGATCTTCGTCTGAATTGTATTTGTCTATTTAAGTATAATAATACAGCTTTGACCTTTTGTTTTCTTAGCGATAAGTTTCCAATTACCCCACAACTCTATTTTGACATTTAAATGAAAACAAAAGTCCTGCAGGTTTATAATGCAATTACCACGATATCTAGGTAAACAGAATATGGAAATACCGGAAAGGTTGCGATAAGCTCTTTTATGAAACAGTTCAGCGAAGAAGAAAATAATTTAAAATGCAAATTTAAAAACAAAAAGAATTGGTGGGAGATAAAATTAAAACTGGAGATGAAAACACATCTTTTTTGTTTGAAACACCTGGCAAAGAAAAAGTACTTTTCTGAGTGCAAATGAAAAAGTAGGGCCTGCTTTTGTAGAGATGATTTAATATGTTATTTGTTAACCAGTCCTTTCAACCTGATATTTTTCCTTTTATTTATTACATTTATTACATATATTAATACATGTTTGATAATTTTTTCAAGATCGAACAATCATTTTTCACTTGGTTGAGCTCGACTCTCCACTAGCATCACGTGTAAGCCAATGATCTCCAGGGCAACTATCCAATTGATAGCAAGACCCGCTTCAGCGCATGCTCCAAGAGAATAACGGTCCATAGCCTTAGGATTTATTGGATGAAATTTTAAAGCAGTAAAGAAGAAAAAGTAACTTTGCATAAAATTCCCTTAGCAAATAATGATTCCGTGATCTTCGCTTGACCGTTCTATTTTTCTATTTGGATACAGCAATACAGCTTTGACATTTTGTTTTCTTAACAACACGTTTCCAATTACTCCACAACTCTATTTTGACATTTTAAATGAAATGCACAAGTCTTGCAGGTTTATAATGCAATTATCATGACTTTTAGGTAAACAGAATATGGAAATACCGGAAGGCTGAAAAAAAGAAAATTGGTAAGAGACAAAATTAAAACTGATCATGAAAACACAGCCTTTTGTATTAAACACCTGGCAAAGAGGAGTTACTTTCCTGAATGGAAATAAAATAGCAAGGCTTGCATAATTCAGCGAGAGAATTGGATCATTTACAAGTTTGATGATGTTGCAGATTGTTGGCTACAGTTATAAAACGTGCTAAAAAGGGCAGGCTAAATGTACAGATACCAAATAGTGCCGAGAATTTGCTAGAAAAATGAAAGGATCCCTCCCTGTGATTTTTAATGATTTCTATTTTGCTTTTCGTTCGGCTTTTTTTTCTTGATGTCTTTTGTTTGTTTAATAAAGTCTGATAAAGTAGAAACAATAACATCGCAAAAATTTTTAAAAATTAAATATACAGTCCGAAAAACAAGGATTTTGCCCTAGGGAACAGCGGCAAGTATATTGATTAAATTGTAACGTTCTGTCAGAATATTCGCGGAGGAGAGTCAAGTGGTAATTTTGTGATACGAGAAAAATCTTAGGTTCGTCAATGAATGATTTGAATATGAGGAAGCGAGAATCTACAGTGACCTGCCTTAAAGATCGCGATCAATCCCTATTACGAAAAGGTTTACGCTGTTGACAAGACCAGACAACGTTTTATTTACATAAAATCAATTTAATCAAATTATAATAATTATTTTATTTGATAGTATTTTCAAGGACATGTACTATCTTGTTATTGCTGATTTATTAAAAAATAATCAGTGGTTGGGCATTCTCTGTGTCTTTACCAGCTGTTTTAGCAAGAAAAACTAATCAAGTAATATAAATTCGTTTCACTTGAATTTTTCTTATGACTGTTTTGTATACCCTTCCCTGAGTAAATGTGCTATAAGAAATATAAGTATAACGGAAACAGGTGCTCATCACAGAACAACTAACTTTCATAAACTAATTTAACAAATGAAATGCTCCTTGATCATGGACAGGCCAGTTACGCCCTGTGGAACCGTTAAAATAATAGTACGGGTTGACGGTTTTGAAAATCGGTCCACAGTTTACTATCCGTTCAAAAAATGAGAATGCCGGTGTATCTTTGCACGTGTCAGTCACGTGATTGATGACCTGACAGTTGATGTCAGCCAATTTTGCAGGTGGTTTAACCAATTCTCTTTCTCCGTGGGGTCAAAACTGAATGGCACAGCAAGAAAGAGTCTAAAGGAAGGACTATAAAAAGAATTGGCTGCCAATTAACTGTCAATTAGGGGGATCATAGGAACATTCCAGAGCCTTATTAGGGATCCAATGAATTTTATCGTTAATCAACCAAACATCTTCTCACCCCCGGCGATAGTAATGACTGGCGTCTTAAGGATACATTAATCACAGTGCATTACATCTTTATTAACTTCCGCCGCTTTTCATTCGATCCCTTCATACTGAAGTCAAAATTTTAACTACTACTTTTCCAACTTTATTTACAACACTATACGTTACTAAGTGTACATAAAATGCCCTTAAATAATATTACATGTCCTTATCTCACTTTCCAAGACTAACATTATCGCCAGTACTTACTTTGCTTAAAATGCCAACAATTGAACATAGCGAACATTCCATTTCACCCCTTACCACCACAACACTTTTTACGGTACTACCACTGTTTAGGCTGGTCGATGCACTGCCCAGCCTGGGTTCCCACCGAGTCATCTAAGTTTAGAGCATGCCCAGAGGTGGCCTTTTCAAATGATGCCACAAGGCCACAAAGTTAAAACCTCTCTCTTTCAGGTTGTCAGTTTTTATTCAGTTATTGGACTTAACGATGTGTTTCACTGGTTCCTGATTGTGTACATACACTGGAATATCTATTAAGAATTTTTCCTCAACGCCTTCACGAAAGGAATTTCGCCTTAGGATTGGTTTATACCTGGATTTTACATGCCTTTGCATGATTGCATGATATTGCCTCTCCCTCCCCACTCCCTACTTTCTTCTTATTTCTAGCTGTTCACTTTTGTTTCAAGGTAATTAGAGTATTTTTCAGTTTCTCCTAGAGTCTCAAGTTACTGGGAATCGTCTGTAAACAAACAAAGCAATCGTGGATAAACATCGACGCCCAATTGAAAATTGCACTAAAAAAAGGAATCCAGGGAGACAATCAGTTGATTTTACATGATGAACGTAGCCAACACTTCGCTTGTGTTCGTTTAACCATAAAAAATGCCTAAAACGTCAGCTTTAAGATTTATTGAAAAATTCTTACTTTTCGCTGCTATGAGCATATCAGAATTTGGTGCAACATAGAATAAGACAGCTGATCATTTCATCGATTCTTATCACTTGGGTAATGTATTCATATTTACAAAGAAAGTAGTCGGCCCTTGGACGTTCTGTGTGTGAGAATTAATTTGCTACAGTCTGCCTTGGCTATAAGCCTCGAATAAAAATATTACCATATGGATTTACAACATTTGTCATTTGGTTGGGCGAATTTGTTCCGGAACGATCATGGGTAGGAAAATGGTTCATGGTAGAGCCATCAAAATAGTAGTACACGGTGTTCCACGGCCCACTCATGGAGAACAGCGGTCCATAGCTTTGGGGCAACTTGTTTGGAAAAAAAAGGGAATGAACCAACGTGTTACTCGGATCATCCGGCACCTGTTTAATTATCGTACAGTTGACGCCACCTTCCTGCCAATCAACCAAGCTGCCACTTCCCGGATCACACACCAGCCAATTGTTTATGTTGCTTTTGATGAGGACCTGTCTGCCGAGTTGTCTCCAGAGTGAAAAGTTCATGGCGTTGTAGTCTGTTTCATTTAATGGAGGAGTTGTGGAGATAGGAACATCCGCTTCAGATCTCACCGGCCAATTTGGCCTCGGAGTGATCGCATTTGATTTACGCCTAAAATGACTGTAGTTAGTGAAGGAATAACTCCATAAAAGAGTCCAACCTCCTCCATCAGTTTCCATGTCACAGTAAGCCTTGAAAGGATTGGCCTGAGATCCACCACTTGGATTAATCCAATAAACACCCGAAGGGGAAGTGGGATATTTCCTGAGGAGGGTCTGGCACGAGTTTCCAATTGAATGCCGGGTTGAACCAGAGTGTAAAGGAGTGGTTTGACCTGGTCCAAGAAATTTAGAGAGAGGATGATAAGATGTTTAATGATTAAAACTAGGTTTCATAAATATTTCCTAATGGTGCCACGTCGGTGGGAGCGTATAAAAGGGTAATTTGGGAATATCAACTAAATTGATAACGTAAATTGGCCACTGTATAGAGTTTCAAAGCTGACGTTGCGAACTGGCTTTGAAACTCTTTACGGTGGCCAATTTACGGTATTAACTCAGTTGATAATGCTAAATGATAGTTTACATCAGTGTTATAGTTACCAATTCAAACAATTTGCGTCTCCGTCTTACCTTGGGATGAGCCGGATTTTTTTGGTAGGTCAACCTGTATTGGCGTTAGACAAAACATCTCAATTAACATCCATACTTCATGCCATGTGCATCTTCAAAGAATTCCTTAAGGCCCATTGGCACACAGTGTATCTTTACACTTTTGGCTTCCGCTTTTAACCGAACGTTTTATGGGTGTTTGAATAGAGAAACTGATATTGAATGAACTTCCTTTGATCATGCATGCTTTCTGAGGAAACTGTGGTGCTGCGCGTGTGGGGGGTATCACAAGATATTTTGGTGTTATCAACTGAGTCGTTAATGTAAACCTGTCACCGTAAAGAGTTTTTAAAGCTGACGTAGGGTTAACGCTTGAAACGAATACTCATCTCAATTTATTTACGTCGATCTTTAGAGATATTTCTCTTTCTTTGGACTTACAGAGCAATGTAAATAAAACGCCAAAGTCCTGTTACGTTCATAGTTTTTCCTAAACAAAAATTACATTTTGCGTAATGTTTTTCTCGTGAAAGGATGGTGAAAGTAAACATGATCGCTGTGAAGAAACCTCCCCTTTGGTGGGAAGGAAGGAGGGTTGAACTTGTTGGTGGTAGTGCTAAAATTATCGTGTTTTGAGTTATCATCTTAAAACTGCAACATATCATCAATGGCAAATACCTTTGTTAAATATATAGAACCATCTCGCTGGTAAAGATGCCCAGCTGCTGAACTTGTTTGCATTTCGCCGCGAAGAAGGTGACAAAGTCTTTGGTTTTCTAAAAAGTTTGCTCTTCTGCAAGAAGTTTCCCGCCCACACAAAGCAGAACAGGAAAGCAAAGAGTCAGTTTTGCCAGACCAAACGAGACTTTCCTCACTGAAACCGAAAAAGCTGTTTTCTTTGATTTGGAAGAAAACGCCATGGTCGGCTCCTTCAGTAGTCGTCTTTGCCAAGAACAAGACGAAAGCAAATCGGTACACGACTTGAAATAGCATCTGTCAAGAGAATCTTACGACAAATTTTTTTTATTTAGTAAACATACGAAGATACAAATTGCCTACTTGTTGAGAAAATGGCAGAAAAATCAGAAAGGCAGAGAATATTTACTTACGCTTTTCGTTTATGAAAAACACCGCGCGACAGTCAGAAACCTTTCTGAATAGATCTGCATCGTTAGTGTTAATTGTAAATTTGCTGATTCTGTGATCATCGTCTGAAAGTGTATTTCTCTCTTTGAATGGTGCAATATAGCTTTGACATTTTGCTTTCTAACAATAAATTTTCAATTACCCCCAACTCTATTATGACATTTACATGAAAATCGCAAGTCCTGCAGGTTTTTAATGCAATCATCATAACTTCTAGACAAACAGAATGTGGAAACACCGGAAAGACTATAATGTGCTATTTCATCTAAAAAAGAGAAAACCATTAAATCTCGAGTAAAAATTCTATCCTGTTAGATATCTGGCATCGAATAATTGCTTTTTTGAGTGCATTCTGTAAGAATGAAAAGCTTAATCTCTGTCCAGCTAAAACAGAGCCACCATCAGACCTCGTAAACATTTAAGACGGGTGGAATAGTCTCGTCTCAGAAGTAGACATATTGAATTTTAAGTCAAATTCAGCCGAATATATTCGCAGAAATAATGTATTTGAAACTCAAAATTTCGTTTGCTATGCTAAAATATATTTAAATATCATCGGCTATTCACTAAGCAATCTTTTCAATCTAATATTGTACTTTAAGTTTATTTATTAAATTTAGTAATATATGTTTAATGACCTTTTCAAGCTCGAACTAAAATGTCTCTCACGCATCCTTTTAACCTTTGATTCCTTGAATTCGCTTTGTGTGCCGGTGTCAGATGAGTAATGTTTACTTACCTTTGGTGTTCTATGTTCTCTCGATAGTGTCATTAGGCCTTTTGGTACAGAAAACAAGTCAGTTTAGACTCGTGATACAGCAACTCATCCTAGCTGCTTAATACGCTGGATGAAGAACCTACATACCCTTTGTAAGGCCCGAAATGATTACCAAACCCTCTTGAGCAAGGAAAACTCTATTGGGTCAAATGTAGAGGTGCTCTTTACCCCTCCCCCATCAAGTGTACAGCTGATGAATAGTCTGAGGTTTACAACGCAAATTGTAGTTTTGAACATGTTTAATGGAGTGATTATGTAATAGATATCCTGTGCAGATTAACATCAGTCTTTAACGTCTAGAGTTTTAACCGTAATGTCTTTTAGAAAGCTATCTGTTGTGTTGCGTTACATATTTTTTTTATTGCGTTAACAATTGGCGCATGTTTTCTAGAGAGAGTTCCACAAAGTAGGAGGTCTCGCTTGTGCTCATCTCATAAGAAGCGGACCGCGCGTGAACCTTCAGCTTTCAAAATCTGATCCGAAATTCTTTCTTTCTGGTAGCGATACTTTTCCACTGAAAATAAGTTGGAGATATTTAGAGTTCTATCAGAATAATATCATATAGCTGATACGTTGATTAATTTTCCTCACTTGTTTGCCAGGTAATAGAATGATTTTTCCGGGTAACTACAAAGAGTTTGTTATCATGTCTTTGCTACTCAGCTCGAATGAAAATGTTGCCGTGTGGATCAACAACATTTTTCTTTTGGTTTGGCTTATTTGTTCCGAGGGGATCATGGGTAGGCCAATACTCCCCTGTGTATCCGTCAAAATAGTAATAAAAGCTATTCGAGCGCTTCCTCAAAGAGAACAGCGGTCCATACCGATTTTGGTGGTACGGTGAAAACTCAGAAGGGACCACCTCGTGACTGAGGTCAATCACGTGTTTGATGATTGTACAGTTGACATCACCTTCATGCCAATCAACCAAACTGCCTTCTCCCGGACGACACACCAACCAGTTGTTTATATTGCTCTTGATGAGGACCTGTCTGCCGATTTGTTTCCAGATTGAGAAGTTAATGGCGTTGTAGTCTGTCTCACTTAATGGAGGAGTTCTGGAGATAGGAACATCCACTTCAGGTCTCACCGGCCAATTTGGCCTCGGAGTGATCGCATTCGATTTACTGTTAAAATGACTGTAATTAGTAAAGGAATAGCTCCATACCAGTGTCCAGCCTCCTCCATCCGTCTCCATATCGCAGTAAGCCTTGAAAGCGTTTGCCTGAGATCCATTAAAAGGATCAATCCAATAAACACCAGAATTTGAAGTAGGATTCTCCTTAAGGAGGGTCTGGCATGAGTGTCCTACTACTGAGTTCAAGTTTGAACCAGAGTGCAAAGGAATGGTTTCACCTATTAGGTCATAAAGTTTTGAAAAAAATGGGTCACAAGTGTTTCAATTATTAAAACTGGGTTTCGTAAGGATTTTATTATTGAGGACCAGTTCTCTATCCCCAGTTCATCATCCAGCTCTTATTCCCTCACCTGCTTATCGATCTGACAATTCAACGATATTTCAGACAAGTATTACTCATTTTTTAAATTTTTGTTGTTTGCCAACTTTATTGCGACATCATGATCACAGTCTTTCAAAACCATGCAATGTTTAACTTCCAATTTTTTGTGTCGTGTTTTTCTGCGGTATGAAAGCTAAGAAACTGCCATCAACTTTTCATTAATAACTTGACCCCTAAGAGTGCCCCCTGGCATTTTTTTTTTCATTACAAAATCACCCTTGAACCAGAATCACGATAATAAAGGAAACGATCACCAACTAACGAAGCTCTTGATTGATAAACAAATTCTCCTAGCCAGTACCTTAAGAAAAGTATAAAGACCAGTTTATGGAGAATATGCATATTGATGTTGGGGTTCAGAGGGTGAAATATGGCAGTTTAAATCAGTCCCCTAGTTATTAATCTCAACACAAGTCTGCCGCTCTCACCTTGGGGTGAACTGGGTATTCCTTGGAGGTAAACCTGCGTTGGAGTCAAACAATACATACAGTTAATATCCATACCTCATACGCATGCGTACGAAATTCTTGAAGGCTCATTGGTTAATAAATGTACGTGCCCGTAATTGTTGGTGGCTACCGCTTAAAACTGGACGCGTTATGTGCTTTGGATGATAAGCTTGATTTTGAAACTAACTTGTGGTAATTGGTTATGTCGTTCCTATGTTTTAGCTTAAGGGGGTAATTTTCGAAAGAAGCTCTGGTGTTAAATCGGTGGGGTCAATGCAAACTAGCTAACATTGAGTTTCTAAAGCTGAAGGAGGGCCATAGCTTGAAAGGCTAGCTCTCAAAACTCTTGAAGGTGGCCAATTAACATTACCAACTCAGTTGATAACGCCAAAATATCTTTTTTTTTTAAGCATATCACCACTGATTATGTTGCTCTTTATGAATATTCATGCATCTAAGACTTTTCCTTTTTTATTAATTCAGCGCACTATGAATTAAACGCTCTGGTCTTTTTCGTAGTTTTCTCAAACTGACATTAAATTTGATAGAGTTTTTGTCTCTTGAAATTATGGTAACAGTAATCAGTTTTGCTGTGAAAAGTCTTCTCTCTGATGGGAAACATCGAGCAACGGTTTTCTGGGTCGTGATAGTGCTAAAATGATCGCAAGTTGTCATCCGAAAACTATAACATGTAAAACAAAAAAGATGTGAAATACCTTTTTTAAATAGAATGAGCCATCTCGCTCTAAAAGCCACCCAGCTGCTGAACTTGTTTGCATTTCGTCGCGAAGAAGATAACAATGTCCTGCTTTTTGCAGAAAGTTTGCACCTCTGCAAGAAGCTTGCCTCGCACACAAAACAGAACAGGAAAGCAAAGAATCAGCCCCAGACCAAAAAGGGCTTTCTTCTCCAAAGCTGAAAAATTTGTTTTCTTTGATTTGAAAGAAAACACCATTTCCGGCTCCTTCGGTTGTCTTTGCCGCTAAGAACAAGACGAATGCAAATCGGTACTCGACTTGAAGTAACATCTGTCAAGAGAATCTTGAGACAAAATGTATAGTTAGTAAACGTGTAAAACATTTGAACTACCTGCCTATAGACAAAATAGTCAAACAAGACAGAAAGATCAGAAAGCAACAAAAATTTTAGCCCACCCTTTTCTGTTGATGGAAAAACACCGCACGACACACAGAAACCTTTGTGAACAGATCTGTATCGTTAATATAAATTATAAATTTAATTATTCCGTGATCTTCGCGTGATAGTCAATTTTTCTATTTGGATATAGTAATACAGCTTTGACATTTTGTTTTCTTAACAACACGTTTCCAATTACTCCACAACTCTATTTTGACATTTTAAATGAAATGCACAAGTCCTGCAGATTTATAATGCAATTATCATGACTTTTAGGTAAACAGAATATGGGAATACCGGAAGGCTGAAAAAAGTTCTTTTATGTACCAGTGAAGAAATCAAAAATTTGAAATGCAAAGTTAAAGAAAAAGAAAAAAAGGAAATTGGTAAGAGACAAAATTAAAACTGAACATGAAAACACAGCCTTTTGTATGAAAACCCTGGCAAAGAAGAATTACTTTCCTGAATGGTAGTGAAAAAGTGAGGCTTGCATAATTCAGCAAGAGAACTGGATCAATTACAAGTTTGATAATGGTGCAGATTGTTGGCTACACGGTTATAAAACGTGCTAAAAGGGAAGGCTAAAGATACCAAATAGTGCCGAGAATTTGCTAGAAAAGTGAAAGGATCCCTCCCTGTGATTTTTAATGATTTCTATTTTGCTTTTCGTTCTGCTTTTTTTTTTGCTTGATGTCTTTTGTTTGTTTTTGCTTTTATTCGTTCGTTTTTACTTAATAAAGTAGAAACAGCAGCATCGCAAAAATTTATAAAAATCAGATATACAGTCCGAAAAACAAGGATTTTCCCTCAGGGAACAGCAGCAAGTATATTGATGAAATAATAACGTTCTGTCAGAATATTTGCGGAGGAGAGTCAAGTGGTAATTAATGAATGATTTGAATATGAGGAAGCGAGAATCTGTGGTGACCTGACTTAAAGATCGCGATCAACCCCTATAACGAAAAGGTTCACGTTATTGACAATACAAGACAACGTTTTATTCACATAAATCAATTTAATCAAATTGTGATAATTATTTTATTTGACAGTATTTTCAAGAGAATGTACTATCTTGGTACTGCAGCTGATTTATTAAAATATCATCAGGGGTTGGGCATTCTCTGTGTCTTTTAGTAAGAAAAACTAATCAAGTAATATGAATTTGTTTTACTTGAATTTTCCTTATGACTGTTTTGTATGCCCTTCCCTGGGTAAATGTGCTATAAGAAATATACGGATAACGGGAACAGGTGCTCATTACAGAGCAACTAACTTTCATAGACTAATTTAACAAATGAAATGCTCTCTGATCATGGACAAGCCAGTTACACCCTGTGGAACCGTTAACCCGCCATTGTTTTAAAGTAGCCATATACGGTCATTGTTAGTCTTTAAACAAAGCTATACAACTTTATTCCGATCCGCTTTTCTTGATACGAAAATAATAGTACGGGTTGACGGCTTAGAAAATCGGTCCACAGCTTACTATCCGTTCCAAAAATAAAGATGCCGGTGTATCTTTTCACGTGTCAGTCACGTGCTTGATGACCTGACAGCTGATGTCATCTTCCCTCCAATCAGCCAAGCTGCCAGTTCTCGGATGCAATGATTTTAAGAATTCAATCACCTCTGAAAGATATATGTGTGGTTTTATTACTATGTCTTTGCCACTCGGCTCGAATAAAAATGGTTTGGCTCTGTTCTTCATTGGTGGCCTGCACCTCCAAGGGAACATTTTATGTACCTTTGGATACAAAACGTGATGTTACAACATACTTCTGTTTGTCGATATTTGCCGCTAAGAACAAAGACCAATGCAAATCGGTACTCGACTTGAAATAACATATGTCGAGAGAATCTCACGACAAATTTCTTTCTTTAGTAAACGTGTAAAACATATAAATTGCCTTGTCGAGAAAATTGTAAAACAATCCAGAAAGGGAATTTTAACTCGCTCTTTTCTTTTAATGGCAAAACACCGCGCGACACACAGAAACCTTTGTGAATAAATCTGCACCATCGGTATATATTAGTTCAAATTTTCTGATTCCGTGCACGTGATCTTCGTCTGAAAGTCTATTTTCCTATTTAAGTAGAGAAATACAGCTTTGAAATTTTGTTTTCTTTACAATACGTTTCCAATTACTCCACAACTCTTTTTTGACTTTAAACTGAAAAACAAAAGCCCAGCAGGTTGATAATGCAATTATCATGACTTCTATAAATAAACAGCATTTGGGAAGAACATCCAAAAGGCTTCAACGGAAAAATGAATGACGAAAAAAATTAGTGGAAGACGAATTAAAACTGAACATCTAACTGCAGTAAAGTTGTTTGAAACACCTAGCAAGGAAACTTAAATGTTTTGAGTACAAATGAAAATGTAAACGTTTAAAAAAGTGTGTCTTAAAGCAAAATTATTGTTACCAACCGGCCTCGCAAACGCATTTGAGATGAAACAAAATAATAATGTAGATGCCGAAGTCAATATTTCAGTCTGAATATTTTTAAAAGTAATGTGTATTGAACGTTTTAAAGAAAAAATGTTTACAAAACACTAAATTTGAATTGCGAGTCATCAGCCGGCTTGAACTTCAAAGTGATATTTAACTTTTTATTTATGCCATTTATTTCATATACTAATGATCGTTAATATTTTCAAGGTCGGTTTTAATTCGTCTTCCACTAATTTTTTTCGTTATTCATTTTTCCGTTGAAGCCTTTTGGATATTCTTCCCAAATGCTGTTTATTTATAGAAGTCGTGATAATTGCATCATCGAACAATGTTTCCATGTGGATGAACAACATTCTTCTTTTGATTAGGCCTATTGCTTCCACTAGGATCATGGGTAGGCCAATGATTTCCTGTAAAACCATTAAAGTAATAGGAGGTGCTCCCCCAGAGTGTACTCAGGTAGAACAGCGGTCCATAGGCTCGGTTCGGCGAAAACTTAGAAGGCGCAGAAGAAAATGATATGTTTGAGTCAATCACGAGTTTAATTATCTTACAGTTGACGTCACCTTCCTGCCAATCAACCAAGCTGCCATTTCCCGGATGACACACCAGCCAGTTGTTTACGTTGCTCTTGATGAGGACCTGTCTGCCAAGTTGTTTCCAGAGTGAGAAGTTTATGGCGTTGTAGTCTGTTTCATTTGATGGAGGAGTTGTGGAGATAGGAACATCCACTTCGGGTCTCACCGGCCAATTTGGCCTCGGAGTGATTGCATTTGATTTGCTCGTAAAATGACAATAATTAGTGAAGGAATAGCTCCACACTAGTGTCCAGCCTCCTCCATCAGTTTCCATGTCACAGTAAGCCTTGAAAGCGTTGGCCTGGGATCCACCATCAGGATCAATCCAATAAACGCTAGAGATCAAAGTAGGATATTTACTGAGGAGAGTCTGACACAAGTGTCCTGCTGAATGCTGGGTTGAACCAGAGTGCAAGGGAATGCTTTGACCTACAGGGTAACCGATGTTTCGGAAAGACGATAACAACATGTTTGGTGATCAGAAGTAGGATTTATTTCCAT
Source organism: Pocillopora verrucosa (assembly GCF_036669915.1). NCBI lineage: Eukaryota > Metazoa > Cnidaria > Anthozoa > Scleractinia > Pocilloporidae > Pocillopora > Pocillopora verrucosa. The sequence goes on along the minus strand of NC_089322.1, from coordinate 4,506,131 downwards.
ACTGGCAACAGTCGAGCTATTCATCGACAATACAATCATGTACGAATGGGTATAAAAATTTGACAAGTATCACCTCTTTTTCAGTTTCGGGGTGATATGCATTTAAACCATCATAAAAATTAGTTTAATTGGTGATATATATTGGAAAGGAAAAACTTCGAACCGTTTAAGTTAACCTCCCCCATCAGTCTCCATGTCACAGAGAGCTTTGAATAAGTTCACAGGGGATTCACGATGAGGACCAATCCAATAAACACCCGAAGTCGAAGTGGGACATTAGTTGAGGAGAGTCTGGCTCGCGGTTACTGCTAAATGTTAGGTTGAACCGTGCAATTCTGGGCATGGGCACTCTGCTGCTTTGTCCTGGGGTCGACTAATTTGCCCTGCGTTACAAAAGTACAGAGCTCAATTACAGGGTGGAACGTTGCTACAGTGACCTTATGCGTCAACCCCTTTTTCGTTGCGGTGCATTAAAAGGTGTGGTACAATTAGTTCTTTCGAACAGCTTTGCTTCTATTCATAGAATAGGTCTTAATCACGGAGCCCTTTTGGGTACAAGGAAGACATGGTGAATATAGAAAATGATCACATACCTCGTGGACCAGATATTCCAGGAGAGACAACCTGTGAACCGCAACGAAGTTCAATTTTGGTCATCTTTTTTTGCTCCAGGTTTTTTCTCTAATAATTTTTTAAATTGTTAGCTGGCTGTGGAATTTTATCACGGTTCATTTAAAGTAGTCTTTGATTCAGGCTACCTGAGAGGGTACATACAGATGAAAGCGACAGGTGCAATTTTCTTTTCCAATACTTCAAAGTAAATTAATGAGAATGAATAACAAACATTTACAAAATGGATACGATAGAACATGCCGACATCTATCTTTTATTGATCAGGTCTTCCGGCTATATGGCATTTCCGACACTAGAACATAGAATTTCCAGTCAAACTTTAAGAAAAGGATTGTGAAAACCAAATTGAAACATAAACATGTGAAAGAAAACAATAAAATAAAATAAAAACAACAACAACCGCACAGCATTGCCTAAAATATCTGGCTCTCAAAGAAAGTTTCATTCAGTTGAGATCGCACTGAATAAAAAAATGAATGGCAACGGCAAAGTATACAAAATTTACGAAGTACCTTTTTCACATAGAAAGAACCATCCCGTTTTACAAATCTCTCCAACTTTTTTGCTTGTTTCCCTTCGCCAAAAAGCGAACAGGTGCCTTTGTTCGCCAAGAATGTTGCTCCTTTACAAGAAGCCTCTCTCCTACACATTTGAGCACAGGCCAATAAAGAGTCAGCGTTTTCACTTTGAAGAGCATTTTCATCGACGAGACAAGCGTTTTCTTCTATGCGAAAGAACATGCCCCGATCTTCCTCTGCAGATATCTTAGGTGTTACCAAAAAAGCCCATATGAGAGCAAATATGTCCCAAGGAAAGATCTGCAAGAAAGGAAATTAAAATATGATAACATAAGGAAGAACAGTCAAAGTAGGAGGACCCTGTTGGATTATTGCTTAACATATTGCAAAACTTTGAAGAGAAGTTACTCACAAATTTTAAAGCCATCATCGATGGGAAAATTAACATTGGGAGCAGATCTTCATGATTTTATCGAGTTTTGTTTGTCAAACAAAAATAAACGTAATGCATTCGAGTACAACCTAAAAGGACTTTATGTTCTGTTTCATTTGTTTACTTATCATTCTTATCATTCTCTCGGGGATCGGAGAAAGTATGGGTGTACGAGTTTTTGGGAAAAAAGATTGAGTGTTCAGAAGTTCAGAACGCGTGGTTCAAAACCTTGAAATAAAGATCAGCTTTAATTTGCCTTTTTTTATCGAATGAATCTAAGAAAACAATCATAAAAGGCAAAAACACCTGTAATAATATCCAGAAATCTAACGAGGATTGATTTTTGGAAAGCTTCTGAAATATATCATTTACGGTTTATTAATGCAGAATAAGTCATAGCAAACACTATGGTCTTAACATGTAATACAAGTTGTTTTTATTAGCATTTCGAAGGTAGTTAGCCTAAAGGCAAACTAAGTTTCCACGCAGTACACTATTTTGAAACTCCGTTACATGTTTTTATTATTACTTAATGCTCATTACTCAACCCCTTTACTTCTGGCCTTTCGATGTAAATAAAAAAAAAACTGCGGCGACAATGATATCCAGAAATCAAACGAGAATTTATTTGGTCAGGTGGCTGTACTCAATTGCCAAAAAACCTCAGAGTGGTTTTGGAAAGCTCCTGAAATATATCAATTACGGTTTATAAATGCAGAATAAGTAATAGCAAACACTATGGTCTTAACATGAAGTAAAAGTTGTTTTTATTAGAATTTCGAAGGTAGTAAGCGTAAAAAGGAAAACTCAGTTTCCACGCAGCACACCATTTTCAAACTCCGTTATATGTTTTTCCTATTAATTAATGCTCATTACCCAACCCCCAAGAAAAAAAAACCCGTGGCGACAATTATTTAATGTGGTCATCGATCCAGGCTTCCTTAAGTCAATCTTATTTACTCATTTTATTCTAAGAATTGCTCTAGCTGATTGCAACTATCTGGTTTAGTGGTTGGCACGAGTTTTGTAAACATCAGCGGTAAAAGTCATTATTAAAAACACTGAGAGCTTAAATTTTGTCGTACAACAACAAAGAAGAAGCTAGCACCTAATCAAGTCAAAGTTTCGCGAAGTGATTTGAATTCTCTAAAATTCCGTTGGAAAGTAAAATTCTGAAAGATAATCCCCCAATCTCTCATGATGAGTGTAACTGGTGCTTTGCCTGTTGTCATCTTACGAGAGTGAAACAAGCTTGAACCTTCAGCCTCCAAGATCTGATCCGAAATTCTCTCTCTAATGGGGTTTTCTCAGTAATTGCGATAGAAGAATTTAGAGTTTTAGCAGTTTCATGCCTTCAAGGTCCTACAGATGATTCTCGTCACACGTTTTCAAGGTAATGTAATGATTTTGTGCAGATAAGTTAACCAACTCTAGAAGATACGTGTGTAAAGGTTTGTCATTGTCTGTCTATGCTACTCGGCTCGAATAAAAATGTTACCGTGTGGATCAAGAACATTTTTCTTTTGGTTGGGCCCATTTCTTCCACAAGGATCATGGGTAGGCCAATATTTGCCCGTGTAACCATTAAAATAATAAAAGTTGCTGTCCCAGCGCCCACTCGAATGGAACATTGGTCCATGGTCGATATTTGGTGAAAACTTGGAAGGCGCCGAAGCTGATTCTCCAGGGTCAGCCACGTATTTTGTGATTGTACAGTTGATGTCACCTTTCTGCCAATCAACCAGGCTGCCAGTTACCGGTTGACACATCAGCCAGTTGTTTATGTTGCTCTTGATGAGGACCTGTCTACCGAGTTTTTTCCAGAGTGAGAAGTTCATGGCGTTGTAGTCTGTTTCATTTAATGGAGAAATTGTAGAGATAGGAACATTCACTTCATTTTTGGCTGGCCAATTTGGCCTCGGAGTGATTGCATTTGAATCATCGTTAAAATGAGTGTAGTTAGTAAAGGAATAGCTCCATACTAATGTCCAGCCCCCTGCATTTGTATCCATGTCACAGTAAGCTTTGAAAGCTTTGGCCTGGGAGCCACCATCAGGATCGATCCAATAAACACCCGTGGACGTTGCGGGAGACTGTTTGAGGAGAGTCTGGCATGAGGTTACTGCTGAGTGCTGGTTAGAACCAGGGGGTGGAGAAGTGTTTTGCTCTATAGCCATAAATTTGAAAATTGAAAGTGAGTCTACTGAAGTATCCTCTATGTGTACTAAAGCCCTTTAAGGGAAAATAGAGCTGGCGACCTAAATGTAGTTACGAGCATCAAACAAGACTGAACCAATTTTATGTTACTGAGCAATTTAAAAGGATCTAAACTTAAACACCGGCCCAACGTTTCCTGACATGCGTTCTAACTTGGATTTATCTTCCTTTTTTTTTACAATTCCGTTGAGCTGTCTCAGACAATTAGGATTCAGACTCGGTGAACGTACAACCACTAAGACATTCGAAACCATTCTACGTAGCTGTATAAATGTCCCGATTTTTTGGTGTTTTATTTTAATGACAATCGAAATTAAGGAAAAAGTATTCAATGCAAAAAAAATTAAAATTGGTAGCAATAGGCCAGGAAGGATATGGAAGAGAGGTAGAAGATGGAAGACACCAAAACGTGGTAGAAATAAAGAAATTGAAAATTATAAAAGTTGAAGTTTGTCTTGATGCATCTAGATTTATCCAATAGCTATGGCTGGTAATTTACATTAGCGCTCGGGTTACTGATCTTAATAATACTGAAGTCATAATTCTCACCTTGAGGTAAATCGGTTCTTTCTGGAAGGTTGATCTGAATTGGAGTTAAACAAGAAATTTATAGTTAGTATCCGCACCTCGTGTTATGCGCATATGTACGAAATTGTTGAAGAATCACCGGGCGACTGTGGTCTTATTTCAGTTGTTGGTGGCTTCTGCTTATAATTGAACGTTTCATAAAGTTTTAAATTATGGTCTTGATGTTAAGACAAGCTTCTGTGGGTCTTGTCGTCTTAACCTTTCCTATAAGGTCTCATCTCAATTTATTCACGTTCCTCCACAAATGTCCTCTCATGTTTCAGCTTTTTTCCTGCTAAAGCGCAAATTACTCTAAACGCCCGATCAAGTCTCTTACGTAGATCTCATAAGCTTAATCAAAACGTTTGCGGAGTTTTTGTTTCGTGAAATGATCGTAGCAGTTATCTTTATCGCTTTCAAAAACGTTGTTTATTTTGACAAATTTTCAATCATCATAAACATTTTACAAGTTCGGATTGGAGGTGAATTCCTTAGCAAACTATGCTGGCTGGTCTTATGAATAGATCGGGCGTTGACGGAATTTGACGGCTTTTATATTTTTAATGCGGATGCAACAGACGAAACAAAAATTTGTCCTTTCATTTTAACCGGGAAATTCTAGTTTTGTCTACTTGTGCGGAAGGCCCTTAAACTTGTTCGTGATAAGGTGTACATTATCGGAAGGTGTCACCAAAAAACATGGTATGTCATCAATGCCAAATACCTTTGTCAGATAGAAAGAGCCATCTCGCTGTAAAAGTCGCCCAGTGGCTGAACTTGTTTGCATTTCGCCGCCAAGAAGGTAACAAAGTCCTGTGTGTTCCAGAAAGTTTGCACTTCCGCACGAAGCTTGTCTCGCACACAAAACCGAACAGGAAAGCAAATAATCAGTTTTTCCAGACCAAAGGAGGTTTTCTTCTCTGTAGCTGAAAAAAGTGTTTTCTTTGATTTGAAAGAAAACGCCATTTTCGGCTCCTTCAGTTGTCTTTGCCGCCGAGAACAAGACGACTGCAAACAGGTACTCGACTTGCAGGAACATCTGTGGAGAATCTTTGGACAAACTTATGATTAGTAAATGCATGGAACATATAAATTACTTGCCTATAGACAAAATAGTCTGACAAGACAGAAAAGGAGAGAAATTTTTAACCCACCCATTGATTTTAATTGAAAACACCGCTCGACACGCTCAAACCTTTGTGAATAAGTTTGCACCGTTAGTACCAATTGTAAATTTATTCATTCCGTGATCTTCATCTGAAAGTCTATTTTTCTATTTAAGTATAACAATACAGCTTTGACCTATTGTTTTCTTAGCAATACGTTTCCAATTACCCCACAACTCTGTTTTCACATTTAAATGAAAACACAAGTCCTGCAGGTTTATAATGCAATTATCACGACTTCTAGGTAAAAAGAATATGGAAATACCGGAAAGGTTGCGATCAGCTCTTTTATGAAACAGTTCAGTGAAGAAGAAAATAATTTAAAATGCAAAGTTGAAAATAGAAAGAGTTGGTGGGAGATTTAATTAAAACTGGACATGAAAACACATCTTTTATGTTTGAAACACCTGGCAAAGAAAAAGTGCTTTTTTGAGCGCAAATGGAAAGGTAAGGCCTTTATTTTTAGAAATTATTTAATATGTTATTTGTTAACCAGTCCTTTCAAACTTATATTTTTCCTTTTATTTCTTACAAGTAGTAGTAGGCTACAAGTACTAGCCTTACCGTTTTTAAAAAGCAACTTAAAACATTTCTATTTAGGAAAGCTTTTAGTTTGTTTTGATAGATCTAATGTTTATTGCCTTTGAATATTTTAATTTTAATTAGTATAGAACTTTAACTTCTGTAAAGCGCTTCTGAATATTGTTTAAAGTTTGAGCGCTATATAAATTCCATATCATTATCATTATCATTATTATTTTTTATATAAAGTAATACATGTTTGATAATTTTTTTCAAGATCAAACAATCATTTTTCACTTGCTTGGGCTCGACTCCTCCACTAGGATCACGTGTAAGCCAATAATCTCCAGAGCAACTATCAAATTAATTCAGCGCATGCTCCGAGAGAATGGTGGCCCATAGCCTTGGGATTTGTTGGATGAAATTTCAAAGTAATAAAGTAGAAAAAGTGACTTTGCATAAAATTCCCTTAGCAGATGTGGGGCCATCATCCCATCACTCAAGCCTCCAAGATGTGATTCAAATATCTCATTTTTGGCTTCTATGCTCTTGTACAGTAAAGTACTCAAAAGACCAAAGTGAAATATCAAAATGATACCCTTTTGCTGATAAGTTCGTTCATTTTAATAACTTTTCTGGTGGATATGGTATTAATATTGTGAGGAGAAGTTAATTACTTCTGAAGTTATTTGAGTAGAAATTTGTCAGAATCTCTCTTTCCTACTCGACTCGAATGAAAATGTTACCATGTGGATTTGCAACATTTTTCTTTTGGTTAGGACTATTTCCTCCGAGAGGATCATGGGTAGGCTTATGGTTTTCACTGCGACCATCAAAATAATAGTTAGTGCTGTTATAGCGTTTGGTCATGCAAAGCAGCGGCCCATAGCTATTGTTTTGATTTCGGTGAAAACCTTGATGGAACCAACTTGTGACTTGGGCCAGTCACGCGTTTGATGATGGAACAGTTGATGTCACCTTCCCGCCAAAAACCAGGCTGCCAGGCCCTGGATGAGACACCAGCCAGTTGTTGATGTTGCTCTTGATGAGGACCTGTCTGCCGAGTTGTTTCCAGAGTGATGGCATTTGAACCATCATTTAAATGAGTGTAGTTAGTAAAGGAATAGCTCCATACGAGTGTCCAGCCCCCTCCATAAGTATTCGTGTCACAGTAAGCCTTGAAAGTGTTGACCTGGGATCCATTATGGGGATCGATCCATTAAACACACGTAGCGGGATATTGTTTGAGGAGAGTCTGGCACGAGGTTACGGCTGAATGCCGGTTAAGACCTGGGAGTGGAGAAGCGTTTTGTTCTATAATGATAAAGATAAGTACTAATCCAACAACTTTATAATCGAAAGGTCAAAAAGGACTGTGGAAGAGGGTTAAAAAAATGAATGAAGGGGGTAAGTTTCTAGAGAAACTGCGGTGCTGCGTCGGAGGGAGAGTATAACAGGGTAATTTGGCACTATCAACTGAGTTGATAACTGGCGTAAATTGACCATTGTAAAGACTTTAAAAGCTGACGTTTCGATGCCCAAGGGTTCTCAACTTCGTTAAAGAATATTTGACTCTGAGAAAATGCAAAATCTCTCGTGAGTTTATTCAGAGATCTCGTTCACCACTGACAGGAAAAGTTACACATGGGTGAACAATTAATGTTCATCAACAAATGGATGAAAATGTTCCCACGAGGCTCAGCGACGCCGTTCAATTGGTCGAGCTCACCTTTTTCACATGGATCACGGACAGGTCAGTCATACTCTGTCAGAGTATCGAATTTATAATAACAGCTGTGGATAAAGAATATCGGTCCAAAGCCTAATCCACTGCCAAAAAATGAAGGTGCTAGTGTCTCTTTGCACGTGTTAGTCACGTGTTTAATGATCATACGGTTGATGCCACCATCCTGCCTATCAGCCACCCTACCATTTCCCTTGAAAGCGTTAGACTGAGACACACCATCAGGATTAATCCAACAAATACCTGTGGAGGGAGGGAGAGATTGGTCGAGGAGAGTCTTGCACGATGGGATTGTTGAATACTGGGTTAATCCACGAGGTGCTGGCATGTTCTTTCCTATGATCAAACAATATGGTTATCGACCTTTGCTTTAAGGCACATATTTCATTTATTTCCTACTTAATGAAAAGGACAGTGAAAACTAAATTGAAACATGAACAAGTTGTATAAAAAATTGCCATTGCATAAAACTACCCAAAACATCCGGCCCTCACTCCACTCCTTTGTAATCGCACGGAGTAAAGAAAGAAATGGTAACACAACTCACATTAATCTGTAAAATCTACAAAATTCCAGAAATACCTTTTCTATATAGAAAGAACCATCCCGTTTTACAAATCTTCCACCTTTCTTGCCTGTTGTCCTTTGTCAAAAAGCGAATGGATGATTTTGTTCGCCAAAAAATTTGCCTTTTTACAAGCAGCTTCTCTCCTACACATTCGAGCATAGGTCAATATAGAATCAGCCTTTTCACTTTGAAGAGCATTTTCATCATCAAGAAAAACGTACCACACTATGGTCTTAACATGGAATACAAGTTGTTTTTATTAGCATTTCCAAGGTAATTAGCCTAAAAGACAAACTAAGTTTCCACGCAGAATACCATTTTCAAACTTCGTTATATGATTTTACTATTAATTAATGCTCATTACTCAACCCGTTACTCATTACTCATTACTCCTGGCTTTTCCATGGAAATATGAAAAAAAACCGTGGCGACAATTACTTAATGGGGTAATTGATCCAGGCTTCCTTAAGTGAATCTTATTTATTCATTTTATTCTAAAAATTGCTCTAGCTGATTGCACTATCTGGTTTAGTGGTTGGTACGAGTTTTGTAAACATCAGCGGTAAAAGTAGTCAACAGCAAAGAAGAAACTAGCACCTAATCAAGTCAAAGTTTCGCGAAGTGATTTGAATTATCGAAAGTTCCATGGGAAAGTAAAATTCTGAAAGATGATCCCCCGACCTCACATGATGAGCGTAACTGGTGTTTTGCTTGCTGTCAACTTACGAGAGTAAACCAAGCTTGAACCTTCAACCTCCAAAATCTGATCCAAAGTTTTCGCTTCTGATGACGTTTTCTCAGTAATTACGATAGAAGAATTTAGAGTTTATCAGTTTAATACCCTCAAGGTCCTCTAGATGATTCTCGTCACACTTTTTCTAGGTAATGTAATGATTTTGTGCAGATAAGTTAACCAGCTCAAGAAGATACGTGCGTAAAGATTTCTCATTGCCTGTCTTTGCTACTCGGCTCGAATATAAATGTTACCGTGTGGATCAAGAACATTTTTCTTTTGGTTTGGCCTATTTTTTCCACTAGGATCATGGGTAGGCCAATTTTTGCCCGTGTAACTATTAAAATAATAAAAGGAGCTGTTCCAGCGCCCACTCGAATGGAACATTGGTCCATAGCTGATATATGGTGAAAACTTGGAAGGTGCCGAAGCTGATTCTCCAGGGTCAGCCACGTATTTTGTGATTGTACAGTTGATGTCACCTTTCTGCCAATAAACCAGGCTGCCAGTTACCTGTTGACAGACCAGCCAGTTGTTTATGTTGCTCTTGATGAGGATCTGTCTACCGAGTTTTTTCCAGAGTGAGAAGTTCATGGCATTGTAGTCTGTTTCATTTAATGGAGAAATTGTGGAGATTGGAACATTCCCTTCATTTTTGACCGGCCAATTTGGCCTAGGAGTGATCGCATTTGAATCATCGTTAAAATGACTGTAGTTAGTAAAGGAATAGCTCCATACTAATGTCCAGCCCCCTCCATTCGTATCCATGTCACAGTAAGCCTTGAAAGCGTTGGCCTGGGATCCACCATCAGGATCGATCCAATAAACACCCGTGGACGTTGCGGGAGACTGTTTGAGGAGAGTCTGGCACGAGGTTACTGCTGAGTGCTGGTTAGAACCAGCGGGTAGAGAAGTGTTTTGCTCTATAGCCATAAAGTAGAAAATTGAAAGTGAGTCTAGTAAAGTATCTTTTGCGTGTGCTAAAGCCTTGTAAGGGAAAATAGTGCCGGCGACCTAAATTCAGTTACGAGCATTAAACAAGAACCAATATTATGTTACTGAACAAGTTAAAGGATCTAGACTTAAACACCGGCCCAACGTTTCCTGACATGCGTTCTAACTTGGATTTTTCTTTCCTCTTTTTTTTGTTAAATTCCGCTGAGCTGTCTCAGACAATTAGGATTCAAACTCAATCACTTCCTTACTATTAACCTTGTAAATAAATGATCAAATTGGTGAACGTACGGCCACTAGGACATTCGAAACCATTCTAAGTAGCTGTGTAAGTGTCCCAATTTTTTGTGTTTTATTTTAATGAAAATAGAAGCTGAGAAAAAAGTGTTCAGTACAAAAACAAACTAAAATTGGCAGCAATAGGATAATGGAAGACAATGGATAATGGAAGAAGGGTAGAAGATGGATGACACCAAAACGTGGTAGAAATGAAGAACTTGAAAATTATAAAAGATCCAAGTTTATCTTGGTGCATCGAGATTTATCCAATAGCTGTGGGCAGTAATTGACATTAGTGCTCGGGTTACTGATCTTAATAATACTGAATTCCTAACTCTCACCTCGGGGCGAATCGTTTCTTTCTGGAAGGTCGACCTAAATTGGAGTTAAACAAGACATTTATATTTAGTTTTCGTGCTTCGTGTCATGTGCATGTATACGAAACGGTTGAAGGCACACCGGGCGACTGTGGTCTTATTTCAATTTTTGTTGGCTTCTGCTTATAACTGAACGATTCATAAAGTTTTAAATTATGATCTTGATGTTAAGACGAACTTCTGTGGGTCTTGTCGTCTTAACTTTTCTAATAAGGTCTCATCTCAATTCATTCACGTCCCTCCACAAATGTCCTCTCATGTTTCAGCTTTTTTCCTGCTAAGGCGCAAATTACCTTAAACGCCCGATCAAGTCTCTTACGTAGATCTGATGAGCTAGATCAAAAAGTTTGCGGAGTTTTTGTTTCGTGAAATGATCGTAGAAGTTATCTTTATCGCTGTCAAAAATTGTCCTTCGTACTGCAGCTAGGAAAGAAAACTATCGCCATGCCGCACTAGCCAAAAAGTTGTTTATTTTGACAAATTTTCAATCATCATACACATTTTACAAGCGCCGGTTGGGCGTGAAACATATGGCAAACTATGCTTGCTGGTCTTATGAATAGATCGGCCGCTGACGGAATTTGACAGCTTTAAATTTTTAATGCGGATGCAACAGACGAAACAAAACTTTGTCATGAAAAAATTTGTCCTTTTATTTTAACCGGGCAATTCTAGTTTTGTCTGCCCGTGCTGGAAGGCCCTTACACTTGTTCGTGATAGGGTGTACAGTATCGGAAGGTGTCACCAAAAAACATGGTATGTCATCAATGCCAAATACCTTTGTTAGATAGAAAGAGCCATCTCGCTGTAAAAGCCGCCCAGTTGCTGAACTTGTTTGCATTTCGCCGCGAAGAAGGTAACAGAGTCCTGGGTTTTCCAGAAAGTTTGCACTTCTGCACGAAGCTTGTCTCGTACACAAAACCGAACAGGAAAGCAAAGAATCAGTTTTTCCAGACCAAAAGAGGCTTTTGTCTCTGTAGCTGAAAAAAGTGTTTTCTTTGATTTGAAAGAAAACGCCATTTTCGGCTCCTTCAGTTGTCTTTGCCGCCGAGAACAAGACGACTGCAAATAGGTACTCGACTTGCGGAAACATATGTCGAGAGAATCTTGGGACAAACTTATGATTAGTAAATGTATGGAAAATATAAGTTACCTGCCTATAGACAAAATAGTCTGACAAGACAGAAAGGAAGAGAAATTTTAACTCACCCTTTGATTTTAATCGAAAACACCGTGCGACACGCTCAAACCTTTGTGAATAAGTTTGTACCGTTAGTACCAACTGTAAATTTATTGATTCCGTGATCTCCGTCTGAATTCTATTTTTCTATTTAAGTATAATTAATAGCTTTGATCTTTTGTTTTCTTAGCGATACGTTTCCAATTACCCCACAACTCTGTTTTTATATTTAAATGAAAACACAAGTCTTGCAGGTTTATAATGCAATTATCACGGCTTCTAGGTAAACAGAATATGGAAATACCGGAAAGATTGCGATAAGCTCTTTAATGAAACTGTTCGGTGAAGAAGAAAATAATTTAAAATGCAAAGTTAAAAATAGAAAGAATTGGTGGGAGATAAAATTAAAGCTGGACATGAAAACACATCTTTTTTTGTTTGAAACACCTGGCAAGGAAAAATTACTTTTTTTAGTACAAATGGAAAGGTAAGGCCTGTATTTGTAGAGATTATTTAATATGCTATTTGTTAACCGGTCCTTTCAAGCTGATATTTTTCCTTTTATTTCTTACATTTTTTACATAAAGTAATACATGTTTGACCATTTTCTCAAGATTGAACAATCATTTTCACTTGGTTGGGCTCGACTCTTCCAATAAGATTACGTGTAAGCTAATGATCTCCAGAGGAACTGTCAAATTAATAGCAAGACCTACTTCAGCGCATGCTCCAAGAGAATAGCGGTTCATAGCCTTGGGATTTGTTGGGTGAAATTTTAAAGTAGTAAAATTAAAAAAAGTAACTTTGCATAAAAATTCCTTTGGCAAATATGGAGCCATCATCCCATCACTCCAGCGTCCAAGATGTGATTCGGATTTCTCACCTTTGGCTTCTATGCTCTTGTACAGTAAAGTAGTCAAAAGAACAACCTGAAATATCAAAATGATACCCTTTTGCTGATAAATTCGTTCATTTTCACAACCTTTCTGGTGGATATGGTATTGATATTGTTAGGAGAAGTTAATTATTTCTGGAAGTTATTTGAGTAGAAATTTGTCAGAGTTTGTCTTTCCTACTCGACTCGAATGAAAATGTTACCATGTGGATTTGCAGCATTTTTCTTTTGGTCTTTTGGGCAGGCTTATGGTTTTCAGTGTGATTATCAAAATAATATTTATTTAATATTTATTAGTCGTGCAAAGCAGCGGCCCATAGCCATTGTTTTGATTCGGTGAAAACTTGGATGGGACCAACTCATGACTTGGGTCAGTCACGTGTTTGATGATCGATCAGTTGATGTCACCTTCCCGCCAAAACCAAAGTTTGCGAAGTGATTTTTTTCTTTAAAACTCCATTGGAAAGCAAAATTCTGAAAGATAATCCCTCGACTTCACATGATGAGTGTAACTGGTGCTTTGCTTGTTCTCATCTTACGAGAGTTAACCAAACTTGAACCTTCAGTCTCCAAAATCTGATCCTAAATTTTCCCTTCGGATTCTGGTGGGGTTTTTCTCAGTAAATACGATAGGATAACTTAGAGTTATATCAGCTTAAGACCCTCTAGGTCCTCCAGATGATTGTTGTCACATTTTTTCTAGGTAATGCAATGATTTTGTGTAGATAAGTTAACCAGCTCTAGAAGATACGTGTGTAAAGGTTTGTCCTTGTCTGTCTTTCCTACTTGGCTCGAATGAAAATGTTACCATGTGGATCAAGAACATTTTTCTTTTGTTAATAATAATAATAATAATAATAATAAAATCTTTATTACCGTTTCAATTTATTTAGCTCATAGAGCTAATTGGGGACACCTACTATTACAAAATTAATAAAAAACTATGTACAGTATTATAATAAGTAACAATATAGCCGATAAACTATGCATTAAAATTTAAAAATATTTAGAAATATTAACAATGTTCAGATAACATAAAAATACTTGTACAATGCAGATAATTAAAAAAATCACGTGCTGCAAAGATTGCAGCAGTTGCCACTGTCTTCCACTAGGCTGACCAGGTCAACTCTACGGATTTTAGTTTTAAAGATGCTAAGGCTTGGTAGTTCACGCATACCATTTTCTAATTTGGACCAGATATATGGTCCTTGATACGTAAGTGTGTGTTTACCATAGCGTATAGTGTTAAATCGTGGTATTTCAAAGTCACTATTCCTAAGGTTATAACGAGTACCCTTTCGAGTAAATATCTCAGATATGTAGCTAGGTACTAGATCGTTCTTTACTTTATACATTAGTATTGCTATGTCCTGTAAGCGTCTATTATGAAGCGTAGGTAACTTAGCACGCTTAAGAAGTTCCTCATATGTCTCTGTTGTTGTTTTGAAGACCGCACGCAGAGCTCGCTCTTGGATGCGTTCGATTTTTCGCCCATCTGAAGATTTACAAAAGTTCCAGACTAAATGACAGTATGTTAAATGTGGCATTATAGCTGTTTTATACAGTATGAGCTTAGCTTGGCATGGTATTAGGTTGCGCAAGCGCATGAGGACTCCTACTTTCTGGCTAGCTTTAGTGCATATTTCGCTAATGTGTTGTGTAAAGTTAAGGTTCTTGTCTATATTTACTCCTAATAGCTTGATTTGTTCAATTTTCATGATCTCGTCATTGGCGATGGTGAGAACGCTGCCCTTCTTATCTGTATCTATGTTTCTTGGGTTAATCGTAAGAGACTGAAACTTATCTGGATTTGCCAAGAGGAAGTTGTCCCTATACCATAACAGTGCTTGTTGACCCTGAGTCACTAGAGTAGATTCAACTTCTTCATAGGTTTTTCCTGTCACATATAATTGGTGGTCATCAGCATAGAGCGTAAGGTTTGAGTCAGGGATATGAAATACCATATCATTTTGGAACATGTTCCAGAGGAGAGGGCCAAATGACGATCCCTGAGGACAACCACGTTCCATAATTCTCCATTCACTCGTGTGGCCATTTATTTTTACTCTGTTTAGCCTGCTATCAAAAAATGATCTAATCAGTTCAATTGAACTGCTATTAAAACTGTAGGCATCCAGCTTTTTTAGAGTGAGTGAATAGCTTAACGAGTCAAATGCTTTACTCATGTCAGCAGATAATATTGTTACCAGCTCTTTTCTGTCCACTGCAGACCTCCAGTCTTCAATCAACATCAGCAGGGTTGTCTCACAGCTGTGTTGTTTTCTATAAGCTGTCATCCTGTGGTACAGAGCAGGGTCATAATGTCTGGTCACTTGTTTGCTGAGTAAGTGTTCAAAAATCTTGTCCACACATATAAGTGAAGTGATTGGACGATAGTTCAATTTGTCTTGTCTGTCTCCCTTTTTAAATACAGGGGTCCATTCGCCTTTCTTCCATTCAGACGGTCACTCGCCTAAGTCAATACAGTTATTGTAAAGTCTAGTCAGGGATGGTGCAATTCCTTCAGCCACTCCCTTAAAGAGTTTTGGTGGTGCTGTCACATCCCACCCATACGACTTTCTTACATTGAGATTTTTAATTTTTTAATTTACATTGAGATTTTTAATTTTAACTGTTGGGCTTATGTCTTCCCAGAGGATCATGGGTAGGCCAACCTTTGCCCGTGTAACTATTAAAATAATAAAAGGTGCTATTCCAGCGCCCACTCGAATAGAACATTGGTCCATAGTTGGTGTTTGGTAAAAACTTGGAAGGCGCCGAAGCTGATTCACTAGGGTCAGCCACGTATTTGGTGATTGTACAGTTGACGTCACCTTTCTGCCAATCAACCAGGCTGCCATCTCCCGGATGACACACCAGCCAGTTGTTTATGTTGCTCTTGATGAGGAACTGTCTACCAAGCTGTTTCCAGAGTGAGAAGTTCATGGCGTTGTGGTCTGTTTCATTTAATGGAGAAATTGTGGAGATAGGAACATTCACCCCATTCGTAACCAGCCAATTTGGTGTTGAAGTGATCGCATTTGAATCATCTTTTAAGTGACTGTAGTTAGTAAAGGAATAGCTCCATACTAATGTCTAGCCCCCTCCATCAGTATCCATGTCACAGTAAGCTTTGAAAGCGTTGGCCCGGGATCCACCATCAGGATCGATCCAATAAACACCCGTGGACGTAGCGGGAGATTGTTTGAGGAGAGTCTGGCACGAGGTTACGGCTGAGTGCTGGTTAGAACCAGGGGTTGAAGAAGTGTTTTGGTCTACAATAATGAAATTGAAAATTAGAAAAATAATTTCATCATTGAAAGCGAGTCTAGTAAATTATCCTCTATTGGAGCTGGCGACCTAAATTTAGATACGATCATCAAACAAAGAACCAATATTATGTTACTGACCAGTTTAAAACGATATTAACTTTAACACCGGGCCAACGTTTCCTGACATGCGTTCTAACTTGGTTTTTTTTTCCCTTCTTTTTTCACAACTCCGTTCAGCTGTCTCAGATAAACTCAATCATTTCTGCACTATTAACCATGTAGATAAATGATTTTTTCGATCAACATACGACCATGAGGACATTCGAAACCATTCTACTTAGCTATATTTCTTTGTGTCTTATTTTAATGACAATCGAAAATTAGGTAAAAGTATTCAGAAACCTAAAATTGGCAGCAATAGGCCAGGAAGGATAATTGAAGAGGGGCAGAGGATGGATGACACCGAAACGTGGTAAAAATGAAGAACTTGAAAATTCAAGTTTATCAGTTGGTGCATCAATATTTATCTATTAGATATATGTAATAATTTTCTTAAGCGTAACTTTCACCTTGGGGTTAGCTAGTCAGGTCGACCTGAATTGGAGTTAAACAAGACATTCAGTTAGTACCCGTACTTCGCGTCATGCGCATGTGTATGAAATTGTTGAAGGCTCTTTGGACAACTGTGGTCTTACTTACTGGTGGCTTCTGCCTATAAACGAACGTTTCATATGCTTTTGAATTATGATGTTGATGTTAAGACGTGCTTCTATGGGTCGTGCCGTCTTAACTTTTTTAATAAGGTCTCATCTCAATCCATTCACGTCACTCCACAAATACCCTATCGTGTTTCAGCTTTTTTCCTGCTAAAGCGCAAATTGCTTTAAACGCCCGATCGAGTCTCTTACGTAGATTTGATGAGCAGACAGAATAAAAAAAAATTCCAGAGTTTGTTTCATGAAATGATCGTAACAGTTATCTTTATCGCTGTCAAAAATTCTCCCTCGTACTGCAGCTAGCAAAGAGAATTAGGACCATTCCGCACTAGTGAAAAAATTGTTTATTTTGACAATTTCTATAATCATAAACATTTTACAACTGCGAATTGGAGGTGAAATCCTTGGAGAAACTATGCTGGCTGGTCTTATAAATAGATCGGGCGTTGACGGAATTTGACGGCTTCAACATTTTTAATGCGGATGCAACAGACGAAACAAGAATTTGTCACGACAAAATTTGTCCTTTTATTTTAACGGGACAGTTCTAGTTTTGTCTGCCAGTGCGGGAAGGCCCTTAAACTTGCTCGTGATAAGATGTACATTATCGGAAGGTGTCACCAAAAAACATGGCATTTCATCAATGCCAAATACCTTTGTTAGATAGAAAGAGCTATCTCGCTGTAGAAGCCGCCCAGCTGCTGAACTTGTTTGCATTTTTCTGCGAAAAAGGTAACAAAGTCCTGGGTTTTCCAGAAAGTTTGCACTTCTGCACGAAGCTTGTCTCGCACACAAAACCGAACAGGAAAGCAAATAATTAGTTTTTCCAGACCAAAAGAGGCTTTTTTCTCTGTAGCTAAAAAACGTGTTTTCCTTGATTTGAAAGAAAACGCCATGTTCGGCTCCTTCAGTTCTTTTTGCCGCCAAGAACAGGACGAATGCAGGTACTCGACTTGTAGAAACATCTGTCGAGAGAATCTCAAGAGAAACTTATAATTGGTAAATGTAGGGATCATATAAATTACCTGCTTATAGGCAAAATAGTCAGACAAGACAGAAAGAGAGAGAAGTTTGAACCCACCCTTTGATTTTAGGGAAAACACCGCACGACAAACGCAAACCTGTGTGAATAAGTTTGCACTGTTAGAACCAATTGTAAATTCATTGATTCCGTGATCTTCGTCTGAAAGTCTATTTTCCTATTTTTGTGTAATAATACAGTTTGGACCTTTTGTTTTCTTAGCAATACGTTTCCAATTACTCCATGACTCTATTTTGACATTTAAATGAAAAACACAAGTCCTACAGGTTTATAATGCAATTATTACGACTTCTAGGCAAACAGAATATGAAAATACCGGAAAGGTTGCAATAAGCTCTTTTATGTAACAGTTCAGTGAAGAAAACAAATTAAAATGCAAACTTAAAAATAAAAAGAATTGGTGGGAGATAAAATTAAAACTGGACATGAAAACACGTCCTTTTTGTTTGAAACACCTTGAGTGCAAATGAAAAAGTAAGGCCTGTATTTGTAGAGATGATTTAATATGTAATTTGTTACCAGTCCTTTCAAACTTATATTTTCCCTTTTATTTATTAAATTTAGTACATATAGTAATACATGTTCGATAAAGTTGTCAAGTTCGGACAATCATCAGTTCACTTGGTTGGGCTCGACTCTTCCATAAGGATCACGTGTAAGCCAATAATCTCCAGAGCAACTATCAAATTAAAAGTAAGACCTGCTTACTTTTTTCCATGATCTTCGTTTGAAACTGCGTTTTTCTATTTGAGTAGAGCAAGGCAGCTTTGACGTTTTGTTTTTTCAACAATACGTTTTAAATTAATCCGAAATTCTGTTTAACATTTTAACAAAGAAAGCACAAGTCTTGCAGGTTTATAATGCAATTATCATGACTACTAGGTAAACAGAATATGAAAATACCGGAAAGGCTGCAGTAAGCAGTCGAGATACCAAAAATTTAATCATTTGCAAAGTCAAAGAAATATAGATATATAAATAAATATGGGGGTAGAGTCTACCTTGGCATAAAGTGCTCAATGCTGTGGCAGCAGAGCTGGGTATATATAAGTGAAAGAATCAAAGAGGACGCATCGATTCTCTGTTACTCTGAGTTTCGCGCCTAAGCGCTCGTCAGACAGAACTTTATTCAATGAAGAACATACCTCCTTATATACAAATTAGATGAGTAGCTAATTAATTCACTTGTGAGATGATCTGATCTACGTTTAAAAAAAAAGATTCTATAGAGCTATTGTTGGCGGCTTGTGAAATTTGCTAAGTAAAACTTATTCTCGTGGCGGCACTTAGAAATGAGTTCTGTTCTTTTGTTTAATAAAGACGGTTTCTTAGCTCTAACTAAATAAAGTTTTTCTGTGAGGCACAAGTGGCACCGTTTGCTTTTGTTGCTGTAGGCCGGGTCGGTCGCTAAAATACTCCAGTTTATTGTGAAATTGGTGTTGCTGTCTTTGAGTGTCCAGATATGTTTTGATAGTTCCGTGCTGTTTGAATAGTTTCTGTTCCGAAAAGAAAGTTTCAGAAATACCTTTTCTATATAGAAAGAACCATCCCGTTTTACAAATCTTTCCACCTTCCTTGCCTGTTGTCCTTCGTCAAAAAGCGAATGGGTGGTTTTGTTCGCCAAGAAATTTGCTTCTTTACAAGCAGCTTCTCTCCTACACATTCGAGCACAGGTCAATATAGAGTCAGCCTTTTCACTTTGACACCATTTTCAAACTTCGTTATATGCTTTTACTATTGATTAATGCTCATTACTCAACCCGTTACTCATTACTCATTACTCCTGGCTTTTCCATGGAAATATGAAAAAAAAAGCCGTGGCGACAATTACTTAATGGGGTAATTGATTCAGGCTTCCTTAGGTTAATCTTATTTATTCATTTTATTCTAAAATTGCTCTACCTGATTGCACGATCTGGTTTAGTGGTTGGTACGAGTTTTGTAAACATCAGCGGTAAAAGTAGTCATTATTAAAAACATTGAGAGCTTAAATTTTGTTGAACAACAACAAAGAAGAAACTAGCACCTAATCAAGTCAAAGTTTCGCGAAGTGATTTGAATTATCGAAAGTTCCATGGGAAAGTAAAATTCTGAAAGATAATCCCCCGACCTCACATGATGAGCGTAACTGGTGTCTTGCTTGCTGTCAACCTACGAGAGTGAACCAAGCTTGAACCTTCAACCTCCAAAATCTGATCCAAAGTTTTCGCTTCTGATGACGTTTTCTCAGTAATAACGATAGAAGAATTTAGAGTTATATCAGTTTAATACCCTCAAGGTCCTCTAGATGATTCCTGTCACACTTTTTCTAGGTAATGTAATGATTTTTTGAAGATAAGTTAACCAGCTCTAGAAGATACGTGCGTAAAGATTTCTGATTGTCTGTCTTTGCTACTCGGCTCGAATATAAATGTTACCGTGTGGATCAAGAACATTTTTCTTTTGGTTTGGCCTATTTTTTCCTCTAGGATCATGGGTAGGCCAATATTTGCCCGTGTAACTATTAAAATAATAAAAGGAGCTGTTCCAGCGCCCACTCGAATGGAACATTGGTCCATAGCTGATATATGGTGAAAACTTGGAAGGCGCCGAAGCTGATTCTCCAGGGACAGCCACGTATTTTGTGATTGTACAGTTGATGTCACCTTTCTGCCAATCAACCAGGCTGCCAGTTACCGGTTGACACACCAGCCAGTTGTTTATGTTGCTCTTGATGAGGATCTGTCTACCGAGTTTTTTCCAGAGTGAGAAGTTCATGGCATTGTAGTCTGTTTCATTTAATGGAGAAATTGTGGAGATTGGAACATTCCCTTCATTTTTGACCGGCCAATTTGGCGTAGGAGTGATCGCATTTGAATCATCGTTAAAATGACTGTAGTTAGTAAAGGAATAGCTCCATACTAATGTCCAGCCCCCTCCATTCGTATCCATGTCACAGTAAGCCTCGAAAGCGTTGGCCTGGGATCCACCATCAGGATCGATCCAATAAACACCAGTGGACGTTGCGGGAGACTGTTTGAGGAGAGTCTGGCACGACGTTACTGCTGAGTGCTGGTTAGAACCAGGGGGTGGAGAAGTGTTTTGCTCTATAGCCATAAAGTTGAAAATTGAAAGTGAGTCTAGTAAAGTATCTTTTGCGTGTGCTAAAGCCTTGTAAGGGAAAATAGAGCTGGCGACCTAAATTCAGTTACGAGCATCAAACAAGAACCAATACTATGTTACTGAGCAAGTTAAAAGGATCTAGACTTAAACACCGGCCCAATGTTTCTTGGCATGCGTTCTAACTTGGATTTTTTCTTTCCTATTTTTTTTTTTCAATTCCGTTGAGCTGTCTCAGACAATTAGGATTCAAACTCAATCATTTCCTCACTGTTAACCTCGTAAATAAATGATCAAATAGGTGAACGTACGACCACTAGGACATTCGAAACCTTTCTAAGTAGCTGTGTAAGTGTCCCAATTTTTGTGTTTTATTTTAATGACAATAGAAAATAAGGAAAAAGTATTCAGTGCAAAAAAAAAAACAACTAAAACTAGTAGCAATAGGCCAGGAAGGATAATGGAAGAGGGGAAGAACATGGAAGACACCAAAACGTGGTGGAAATGAAGAAATTGAAAATTATAAAAGATCCAAGTTTATCTTGGTGCATCAAGATTTATCCAATACCTATGGGTATATAATTTACATTAGCGCTCGGGTTACTTATGTTAATAATACTGAATTCGTAACTCTCACCTCGGGGTGATTCAGCTCTTTCTGGATGGTGGACCTGAATCGGAGTTAAACAAGACATTTATAGTTAGTATCCGTACTTTGTGTCATGCGCATATGTACGAAATTGTTGAAGGTTCACCGGGCGACTGTGGTCTTATTTCAGTTGTTGGTGGCTTCTGCTTGAAACTGAACGTTTCATAAAGTTTTAAATTATGATCTTGATGCTAAGACGAGCTTCTGTGGGCCTTGTCGTCTTAACATTTCTTATAAGGTCTCATCTCAATTCATTCACGTTCCTCCACAAATGTCCTCTCATGTTTCAGCTTTTTTCCTGCTAAAGCGCAAATTACTTTAAACGTCCGACCAAGTCTCTTACGTAGATCTGATGCGCTAAGTCAAAAAGTTTGCGGTGTTCTTGTTTTATGAAATGATCGTAGTAGTTATCCTTATCGTTGTCAAAAAATCTCAGTACTGCAGCTAGGAAAGATGATTATGGCCATTCCGCACTAGCGAAAAAATTGTTTATTTTGACAAATTTTCCATCATCATAAACATTTTACAAGCGCGGATTGGGGGTGAAACCCCTTGGCAAACTATGCTGGCTGGTCTTATGAATAGATCGGCCGCTGACGGCATTTGACGGCTTTAAAATTTTCAGTGCGGATGTAGCAGACGAAACAAAAATTTGTCATGACAAAATTTGTCCTTTTATTTTAACGGTACAATTCTAGTTTTTTCTGCTAGTACGAACTTGTTCGTACTAGCAGAAGGTGTACATTATCGGATGGTGTCACCGAATAACATGGCATGTCATCAATGCCAAATACCTTTGTTAGATAGAAAGAGCCATCTCGCTGAAAAAGCCGCTCAGTTGCTGAACTTGTTTGCATTTCGCCGCCAAGAAGGTAACAAAGTCCTGGGTTTTCCAGAAAGTTTGCACTCCTGCACGAAGCTTGTCTCGCACACAAAACCGAACAGGAAAGCAAAGAATCAGTTTCTCCAGAGCAAAAGAGGCTTTCTTCTCTGTAGCTGAAAAAAGTATTTTCTTTGATTTGAAAGAAAACGCCATTTTCGGCTCCTTCAGCTGTCTTTGCCGCTGAGAACAAGACGACTGCAAATAGGTACTCGACTTGCAGAAACATCTGTCGAGAGAATCCTAAGACAAACTTATGATTAGTAAATGTATGGAACATATAAATTACCTGCCTTCAGACAAAATTGTCCGACAAGACAGAAAGGGAGAGAAATTTTAACCCACCCTTTGATTTTAACAAAAACAGCGCGCGACACGCTCAAACCTTTGTGTATAAGTTTGCACCGTTTAGTACCAAATGTAAATTTATTATTGATTCCGTGATCTTCGTCTGAATTGTATTTGTCTATTTAAGTATAATAATACAGCTTTGACCTTTTGTTTTCTTAGCGATAAGTTTCCAATTACCCCACAACTCTATTTTGACATTTAAATGAAAACACAAGTCCTGCAGGTTTATAATGCCATAATCCCGATATCTAGGTAAACAGAATATGGAAATACCGGAAAGGTTGCGATCAGCTCTTTTATGAAACAGTTCAGTGAAGAAGAAAATAAATTAAAATGCATAAGAAAGAATTGGTGGGAGATAAAATTAAAACTGGACATGAAAACACATCTTTTTTGTTTGAAACACCTGGCAAAGAAAAAGTACTTTTTTGAGTGCAAATGAAAAAGTAAGGCCTGCTTTTGTAGAGATGACTTAATATGTTATTTGTTAACCAGTCCTTTCAACCTGATATTTTTCCTTTTATTTATTGCATTTATTAGATATAGTAATACATGTTGGATAATTTTTTCAAGATCGAACAATCATTTTTCACTTGGTTGAGCTCGACTCTCCCACTAGCATCACGTGTAAGCTAATGATCTCCAGAGCAACTATCCAATTGATAGCAAGACCCGCTCCAAGAGAGTAACGGTCCATAGCCTTGGGATTTATTGGATGAAATTTTAAAGCAGTAAAAAAGAAAAAGTAACTTTGCATAAAATTCCCTTAGCAAATATGGAGCCATCATCTCATCACTCAAGCCTCCAAGATGTGATTCAAATTTCTCATTTTTGGCTTCTGTGCTCTTGTACAGTAAATCATTTGAAAGACCAAAGCGAAATATCAAAATGATACCCTTTTGCTGATAAGTTCGTTCATTTAAATAACTTTTCTGGTGGATATGATATTGATATTGTGAAGAGAATTTAATTAATTTTGAAGTTATTTGAGTAGAAATTTGTTAGAGTCTGTCTTTCCTGCTCGACTCGAATGAAAATGTTACCATGTGGATATGCAACATTTTTCTTTTGATTAGGACTATTTCCTCCGAGAGGATCATGGGTAGGCCTATGATTTTCAGTGAGACCATCAAAATAATAGTTAGTGCTACTATAGCGTTTAGTCGTGTAAAACAGCGGCTCAGAGCCATTGTTTTGATTCGGTGAAAACTTGGATGGGACCAACTCGTGACTTAGGTTAGTCACGTGTTTGATGATCGAACAGTTGATGTCACCTTCCCGCCAAAAACCAAGCTGCCAGGTCCTGGATGACACACCAGCCAGTTGTTGATGTTGCTCTTAATGAGGACCTGTCTGCCGAGTTGTTTCCAGTGTGAGAAGATCATGGCGTCGTTGTCTGTTTCATTTAACGGAGGGATTATGAAGATAGGAGCATTAACTTCATTCTTGACCGGCCAATTTGGCCTCGGAGTGATGGCATTTGAACCGTCGTTTAAATGAGTGTAGTTAGTAAAGGAATAGCTCCATACGAGTGTCCAGTGTAAGTATTCATGTCACAGTAAGTCTTGAAAGTGTTGACCGGGAATCCATTATGGGGATCGATCCAATAAACACCCGTAGCAGGATATTGTTTGAGGAGAGTCTGGCACGAGGTTACGAGACCTGGGAGTGGAGAAGCGTTTTGTTCTATAATGATAAAGATAAGTACTAAGCCAACAACTTTATAATCGAAAGGTCAGAGAGGATTGTTGGAGAGGGTTTAAAAAAATGAATAAAGGGAGAAAGTGTAAAATCTTTCGTGAGTTTATTCAGAGATTTCGTTTACCACTGATGGGAAAAATTACACATCGGTGAACAATTAATGTTCATCAACAAACGGATGAAAATTTTCTGAAGAGGCTCAGCGACACCGTTCAACTGGTTGAGCTCACCTTTTCCACATGGATCATGCCAGTCATACTCTGTGAGAGTATCGAAGTGATAATAACGGCTGTGGATAAAGAATATTGGTCCAAAGCCTAATCCACTGCCAAAAACGTGTTAGTCACGTGTTTAATGATCATACAGTTGATGTCACCATCCTGCCAATCTACCAAGCTGCCATTTCCCGGATCACACACCAGCCAGTTATTTATGTTGCTCTTGATGAGGATCTGTCTACCGAGTTTTTTCCAGGGTGAGAGGTTCACGGCGTTGTAGTCTGTTTCATTTAATGAAGGAGTTATGGAGATAGGAACATGCATATACCTATGACACCAAACAGGCCAGTTTGCTCTTGGAGTGATCGCATTTGAACGGTCACGAAAGTGACTGTAACTAGTAAATGAATAACTCAGTACTAGAGTCCAACCCCCACCACTGGTCTTCCATGTCACAATAAGTCTTGAAAGCGTTGGACTGAGACCCACCATCAGGATTAATCCAATAAATACCTGTGGAAGGAGGGGAAGATTGGTCGAGGAGAGTCTTGCACGATGAGACTGCTAAATGCTGGGTTAATCCACGGGGTGCAGGCTTGTTCTTTCCTATGATCAAAGAATATGGTTACCGAGCTCTGCTTTAAGCTATAGGCACATAAATCTAAAAAAAAAGTTGTTTTTGTATGACTGTTGTGTTAAAAGTGGCATTTAGAGACAGAATGGGTATTTTTTGAAAACACATTCCACCGAGCACGCCAAAAGGTGCGGCAGTATCATTCATTTGAGGAGTTGGTGACTTAAAAATGACGAAATCCGGTGTGAGCCACCATGAACTGAGCTTTGTGCGAGGACAAATTTGCTATAAAAAAAATTGAGAGACAACCTATTAAGTGGGCCAAAAGGAGGCAAACATTCGAGTGAGTAAGAAACTTTCAATCATATTAATGGTTTGCAAGCTACACAATGATTTGCACTTTCGATTAAAGAGACGAACAAAAAGAAGTCTTGTCTCTGATCACTTTTTCAAAATGTTTGCTTTGATTACCTGATCCTCATCAACTTAAGATTTGAATTTTCTGTTTAATAACTGTAAAAGCTGAGGGTAGGGTTTTTTTTTTCTTAAAGATATTCAATTTTAAACTTCAATTTTATCACCTTTTCTTTTCTGCCGTTCTCTCGTCTATTGTTTTAGTCAATAGTTGGAAAATTGTCCAAGGGTCATTTAAAGTAGTCTGATTCAGAGTAGACGGGCACAACATGAAAAGAGAAGTATTTTTTGAGGTAACCGAAACTTGAAAATGTATCGATACAAATGTAAAATAAACATAATTACAAAACGGACTCGATAAAACATGCCGACTGCCACCTTTTAGTGATCTTTTATTGATCAGGTTACAGCGGCTCTGTGACATCACGGACATGAGAAAAATTTTATTAAATAATATAATCTGTAAAATCTACAAAATTCCGTTTTACAAATCTCTCGACCTTCCTTGCCTGTTGTCCTTTGCCAAAAAGCGAACGGGTGGTTTTGTTCGCCGAGAAATTTGCTTCTTTACAAGCAGCTTCTCTCCTACACATTCGAGCACAGGTCAATATAAAGTCAGCCTTTTCACATTAAAGAGCATTTTCATCATCAAGAAAAAAGTTTTCTTCTATGCGAAAGAACATGCCCTGATCTTCTTCTGCATATATTTTTGGTGTTACCGAAAAAGCCCATATGAGAGCAAATATGTCCCAGGGAAAGATCTGCAAGAAAGGAAATTAAAATGATATAATAGCATGAAGAACAAGCAAAGTAGGAGGTCCCGTTGGATTGTTACTTAATAAATTACACGACTTTGAAGAAAAGTCACTCACAAATTTTAAAGCCATCATCGATGGGAAAATTAACGTTGGGAGTAGATCTTTACTCATGATTTTATCGAGTTTTTGTCCAACAAAATAAACGAAATGCATTCTAGTACAACCTAAAGGGATTTTATGTTCTGTTTTATTTGTCAATACTCATCATTCACTAGAGGATCGCAGAAAGTATGGGTATGCGAGATTTTGGAAATAAGACTGAGTGTTCAGAAGTTCAGAATACATGATTCAAAACCTTGAAATAAAATGATAATCAGCTTTAATTTGCCTTTTTTAAGGAACGAGCCTGAGAAAAACAATCATAAAAGGCAAAAACACCTGTAATGATATCCAGAAATCTAAGGAGAATTTACTTGGTCAGGTGGCTGTACTCAATTGCCAAAAAACTCAAACTGGTTTTGGAAAGCTCCTGAAATACATCAATTACGGTTTATAAATGCAGAATAAGTAATGGCAAACACTATGGTCTTAACATGAAATGCAAGTTGTTCTTATTAGCATTTCGAAGGTAGTTAGCCAAAAAGGTAAACTAAGTTTCAACATGTAGTAGAAAAGAAATTGAAGTGTCTTGGAAAGGTATGCACCCTTTAGAACTAAGCTTTATACCGTTTTAAACTTTGTTACTAGGAAAGTATGTTTATACTATTAAGTAATGCTCATTATTAAACCCTAATTTTGCGCCTTTCCATGCAAACATATAAAAATAACTGTGACATCAATTAATTAATGTGGTGATTGATCCAGGCTTCCTTAAGTGAATTTTATTTATTTATTTCATTCTACAAATTGCTCTAGCTGATTGCAACCATCTAGTTCAGTGGCTGGCACGAGTTTTGCAAACAGTAGCGGGAAAAGCAGTCATTATTAACAACATCAGGAACTTAAATTTTGTTCTACTAAAACAAAGAAGAAAAAACATACAAAAACAAATTTTAAAAAAATTTACGAAAGTCTCTTGAATAGTGACTAGTACCTCATTAAGTCAAACTTTTGCGAGGTGATTTTAATTCTCTAAAACTCCATTGGAAAGCAAAATTCTGAAAGATAATTCTCCAACTTCACATGATGAGTGTAGCTGGCGCATTGCTTGTTCCCATCTTACGAGAGTGAACCAAGCTTGAACCGTCAGCCTCCATAAATCTAATCTTAAATTCTTTCCTTCTGGTGGGGTTTTTCTTAGTAAATACATCAGAAGAATTTAGAGTGATATCAGTTTAATACCCTCTTAGCTAGGTCCAGATGATTCTTGTCACATTTTTCTAGGTGATGTAATGATTTTGTGCAGATAAGTTAACCAGCTATGGGAGATATGTGTTTAAAGGTTTGTCATTGTCTGTCCTGGCTACTTGGCTCGAATAAAAATGTTACCGTGTGGATCAAGAACATTTTTCTTTTGGTTGGGCTTTCCTCTTCCCAGAGGATCATGGGTAGGCCAATTTTTGGCCGTGTAACTATTAAAATAGTAAAAGGTGCTGTTCCAGCGCCCACTCGAATAGAACATTGGTCCATAGTTGGTGCTTGGTAAAAACTTGGAAGGCGCCGAAGCTGATTCACTAGGGTCAGCCACGTATTTGGTGATTTTACAGTTGACGTCACCATTCTGCCAATCAACCAAGCTGCCAGTTACCGGCTGACACACCAGCCAGTTGTTTATGTTGCTCTTGATGAGGACCTGTCTGCCAAGTTGTTTCCAAATTGAGAAGTTTATGGCATTATAGTTTGTTTCATTCAATGGAGGAGTTGTGGAGACAGGAACATTCACCCTTTTCGTAACCAGCCAATTTGGTATTGGAGTGACCGCATTTGAATCATCTTTAAAATGACTGTAGTTAGTGAAGGAATAGCTCCATACAAGGGTCCAGCCCCCTCCATCAGTATCCATGTCACAGTAAGCTTTGAAAGCGTTGGCCCGGGATCCACCATCAGGATCGATCCAATAAACACCCGTGGACGTAGCGGGAGATTGTTTGAGGAGAGTCTGGCACGAGGTTACTGCTGAGTGCTGGTTAGAACCAGGGGTTGAAGAAGTGTTTTGGTCTACAATCATAAAGTTGAAGATTAGAAAATAATTTCATCATTGAAAGCGAGTCTAGTAAAGTATCCTCTATTGGAGCTGGCGACCTAAATTTAGTTACGATTATCAAACAAAGAACTAGTATTATGTTACTGAGAAATTTAAACCGAAATTAATTTGAACACCGGGCCAACTTTCCTGACACGCGCCCTAACTTGGATTTTTTTTCCTTCTTTTTTTACAATTCCGTTGAGCTGTCTCCGATAATTAGGTTTCAAACTCAATCATTTCTTCACTATTAACCTTGTAAATAAATGATTTTATCGGTGAACGTACGACCACGAGGACATTCGAAACCATTCTACTTGGCTATATACACTCCTAATTTCTTTGTATCTTATTTTAATGACAATCGAAAATTAGGTATAAGTATTCAGAAAACCTAAAATTGGCAGCAATAGGCCAGGAAGGATAATAGAAGAGAGGGCAGAGGATGGATGACACCGAAACGTGGTAGAAATGAAGAACTTGAAAATTCAAGTTTATCTTAGTGCATCAATATTTATCCATTAGATATATGTAATAATTTTCATAAGCGTAACTTTCACCTTGGGGTGAGCCAGTCAGGTCGACCTGAATTGGAGTTAAACAAGACATTCAGTTAGTACCCGTACTTCGCGTCATGCGCATGTGTACGAACTTGTTGAAGGCTCTTTGGGCAACTGTGGTCTTACTTGTTGGTGGCTTCTACTTATAAACGAACGTTTCATATACTTTTTAATTATGATGTTGATGTTAAGAGGAGTTTCTATGGGTCGTGTCGTCTTAACTTTTTTAATAAGGTCTCATCTCAATCCATTCACGTCGTTTGTTTTCGGTATGGATTCGGTATGGAATCAGATTTGGTATGGAATCAGATGAATCCATTGATTTGGTAGATTCCGAGGCAGTAAACGCTTATGGATCGGTTGTTCAAAAACGCGAAAATCCTTGCGAGCATTCTGAAGAAGGTGAAAATGTTGAACGCCACCACGTTTTCATTCATTCATCAATTTTTTTTCTATACTTTCCATACTTGTTAAATAGGACCAAGGGTCAGTTGAAGTTTCCTGCTCGTGGAGAGGAACTTGCGTTCGAAAGAGTGGTCGAGGTTGTTTTCCACGCAAAAGAGCAAATAAGAATTGTAACGCAAACTGTCAGTGTCGCTGACGTTCCTGCAAGGAAGTGACTAAACTTAAAATAATCAAACGTCCGGCAGTACGATATTTTTCCATATTTCTCTTCGAAATCCAAAAAATATTTATAGGAAAATGTTCTACTTTTATTTACAATCCTCAAGCGCTTCCAGGCAGCCTAAAATTTCGAACTTGATGTTCCTCGCTAAACCCAGATACAGAGTAGGAAGCCATCCAAGCGCTCGACACTTCAAAACTTTTCAATGACACGGCTGGACTCGGTCCTCAAATAATTCCACATTTCTTTTTGAAATATACCAATTTTTCTTCGGAAAATATTCTACCGTCATTTACAACCCTCAAGCGCTTCTAGAAGGCGAAAAAATACCAACGTTACCCGTTTCGCTGACCTTGTACACAGATCCAAGCGTGACACTAAGAAAATTTACACCGGACACTACCGGACACGGTTTTTCGAATAACTAAACGTCCGGCAGTCTGATATTTTTCCATATTTCTCTTTGAAAAATACCAATTTCTTTTGGAAATATTTTATCTTTATTTAGAATCCTCTAGCGCTTCCAGAAAGTGAAAAAATTTAAACGTTGTCCTTTTCGCCGACTCTGTTCACAGAGTACGAAGAGATCCAAGCGTGCCGCTTAAAAAACATCTTCTGAACAAAATTAAAAATACTGTAAAGAAACTGTAAATAACGAACAGCGAATGTATTTACCGTAAAACAGTTGACTATATGTCCAAGATGGCTCTTGAGAAAGGCGATTTTAGAAGGTTTTCAGTGATCTGGGAATTTCGTGTTACAGGAAACTAGGGCACGGCGCGCGTTGCATCAAAGTTGGAAATGGGTCTCTAAGCGCAAATTACTTTAAACACCCGATCGAGTCTCTTACGTAGATTTGATGAGCTGAATCAAAAATTTTGCGGAGTTTTTGTTTCATGAAATGATCGTAGCAATTATCTTTATCGCTGACAAAAAATCTCCCTCGTTCTGCAGCTAGGAAAGAGAATAGGGCCATTCCGCACTAGCGAAAAAGTTGTTTATTTTGACAAATGTTCTATCATCATAAACAGTTTGTAAGTGCGGATTGGAGGTGAAATCCTTTGCCAAGCTACGCTGGCTGGCCTTATGAATATATCGGGCGCTGACGGAATTTGACGACTTTCAAATTTTTAATGCGGATGCAACAGACGAAACAAGAATTTTTCCTTTTATTTTAACGGGATAATTCTAGTTTTGTCTGCCAGTGCGGGAAGGCCCTTAAACTTGTTCGTGATAAGGTGTACATTATCGGAAGGTGTCACCAAAAAACATGGCAAGTCATCAATGCCAAATACCTGTGTTAGATAGAAAGAGCCATCTCGCTGGAAAAGCCGCCCAGTTGTTGAACTTGTTTGCATTTCGCCGCGAAGAAGGTAACAAAGTCCTGGGTTTTACAGAACGTTTGCACTTCTGCAAGAAGCTTTTCTCGCACACAACGAAGTTCAATTTTTTGTCACTTTTTTTTTCTCTGGGTCTTTTTTCTCTAATAAGTTTCTATGAAAATTCTAGCTTGCTGTGGAATTTCATCACGGGTCATTTAAATTAGTATTTTCTTTAAACTGCCTGAAAGGGTACATACAGATAAAAGCAACAGGTGCAATTTTCTTTTTCAAAACTTCAAAGTAAATTAATGAGAATGAATAATAAACATTTGCAAAACGGGTACGAGAGAACATGGCGACATCTATCTTTTACTGATCAGGTTTTCCGGCTATATGGTATTTCCGACATTAGAACATAGAATTTCCAGTCGAGCCTTTAGAAAAGGGTTATGAAAACTACATTGAAACATAAACATGTGAAAGAAAACAATAAAATGAAAAAAAACAACAACAACAACCGCACAGCTTTGCCCGAAATATCTGGCTCTCAAAAGAAAGTTTCATCCATTTGTGATCGCACTGAATAAAAAAAGAAATTGTAACACAAAATGGTAACGGAAA
Source organism: Pocillopora verrucosa (assembly GCF_036669915.1). Lineage (NCBI taxonomy): Eukaryota > Metazoa > Cnidaria > Anthozoa > Scleractinia > Pocilloporidae > Pocillopora > Pocillopora verrucosa. The sequence continues at coordinate 4,474,358 of NC_089322.1, read as the reverse complement.
AATCTCGAAAATTCTCGATATACCTTTTCAATATAGAAAGAACCATTCCGTTTTACAAATCTCTCCATCTTCCTTGCCTGTTGTCCTTCGTTAAAAAGCGAACAGGTGCCTTTGTTTGCCAAGAAATTTGCTCCTTTACAAGCAGCTTCTCTCCTACACATTTGAGCACAGGTCAATATAGAGTCAGCCTTTTCACTTAGAAGAGCATTTTCATTGTTAAGAAAAGCATTTTCTTCTATGCGAAAGAACATGCCCTGATCTTCTTCTGCAGATATCTTTGGTGTTACCGAAAAAGCCCATATGAGAGCATATATATCCCAAGCAAAGATCTGCAAGAAAGGAAATTAAAATGATATGATGAGAATACCAAAGAACAATCAAATTAGGAGGACCATGTTGGATTATTGCTTAATACATTACATGACTTTGAGGAGAAGTCACTTACAAATATGAAAGCCATCATCGATGGGAAGTAACATTGGGAGCAGATCTTTACTCCTCGTAATTTTATCGAGTTTTGTTTGTCAAACAAAAATAAACGTAAAGCATTCGAGTACAACCTAAAAGGATTTTATGCTCTGTTTTATTTGTCATTACTTATCATTCTCTCGGGGATCGGAGAAAGTATGGGTGTATGAGTTTTTGGAAATAAGACTGAGTGTTCAGAAGTTCAGAACGCGTGGTTCAAAACCTTGAAATAAAGATCAGCTTTAATTTGCCTTTTTTATCGAATGAGTCGAAGAAAACATTCATAAAAGGCAAAAACACCTGTAATAATATCCTGAAATCTAACGAGAATTGATATGATCAGGTGGCTGTACTCAATTGCCAAAAAAACTCAAAGTGGTTTTGGAAAGCTTCTGAAATATATCAATTACGGTTTATTAATGCAGAATAAGTAATAGCAAACACTATGGTCCTAACATGTAATACAAGTTGTTTTTATTAGCATTTCGAAGGTAGTTAGCCTAAAAGGCAAACTAAGTTTCCACGCAGTACACCATTTTGAAACTCCGTTACATGTTTTTACTATTACTTAATGCTCATTACTCAACCCCTTTACTCCTGGCCTTTCTATGTAAATAAAAAAAAAACTGCGGCGACAATGATATCCAGAAATCTAACGACAATTTATTTGGTCAGGTGGCTGTACTCAATTGCCAAAAAACCTCAGAGTGGTTTTGGAAAGCTCCTGAAATATATCAATTACGGTCTATAAATGCAGAATAAGTAATAGCAAACACTATGGTCTCAACATGAAGTAAAAGTTGTTTTTATTAGAATTTCGAAGGTAGTAAGCGTAAAAAGGAAAACTCAGTTTCCACGCAGCACACCATTTTCAAACTCCGTTATATGTTTTTACTATTAATAATTAATGCTCATTACACAACCCCCAAGAAAAAAAACCCGTGGCGACAATTATTTAATGTGGTCATCGATCCAGGCTTCCTTAAGTGAATCTTATTTACTCATTTTATTCTAAGAATTGCTCTAGCTGATTGCAACTATCTGGTTTAGTGGCTGGCACGAGTTTTGTAAACATCAGCGGTAAAAGTCATTATTAAAAACACTGAGAGCTTAAATTTTGTCGTACAACAACAAAGAAGAAGCTAGCACCTAATCAAGTCAAAGTTTCGCGAAGTGATTTGAATTCTCTAAAATTCCGTTGGAAAGTAAAATTCTGAAAGATAATCCCCCAATCTCTCATGATAAGTGTAACTGGTGCTTTGCCTGTTGTCATCTTACGAGAGTGAAACAAGCTTGAACCTTCAGCCTCCAAGATCTGATCCGAAATTCTCTCTCTAATAAAGTTTTCTCAGTAATTGCGATAGAAGAATTTAGAGTTTTATCAGTTTCATGCCTTCAAGGTCCTACAGATGATTCTCGTCACACTTTTTCTAGGTAATGTAATGATTTTGTGCAAAAGTTAACCAGCTCTAGAAGCTACGTGCGTAAAGATTTCTCATTGTCTGTCTTTGCTACTCGGCGCGAATAAAAATGTTACCGTGTGGATCAAGAACATTTTTCTTTTGGTTGGGCCCATTTCTTCCACAAGGATCATGGGTAGGCCAATATTTGCCCGTGTAACCATTGAAATAATAAAAGCTGCTGTCCCAGCGCCCAATTGAATGGAACATTGGTCCATAGCTGATATATGGTGAAAACTTGGAAGGCGCCGAAGCTTATTCTCCAGGGTCAGCCACGTATTTGGTGATTGTACAGTTGACGTCACCTTTCTGCCAATCAACCAGGCTGCCAGTTACCGGTTGACACATCAGCCAGTTGTTTATGTTGCTTTTGATGAGGAACTGTCTACCGAGTTTTTTCCAGAGTGAGAAGTTCATTGCGTTGTAGTCTGTTTCATTTAATGGAGAAATTGTGGAGATAGGAACATTCCCTTCATATTTGGCCGGCCAATTTGGCCTAGGAGTGATCGCATTTGAATCATCGTTAAAATGACTGTAGTTAGTAAAGGAATAGCTCCATACTAATGTCCAGCCCCCTCCATTCGTATCCATGTCACAGTAAGCCTTGAAAGCGTTGGCCTGGGATCCACCATCAGGATCGATCCAATAACCACCCGTGGACGTAGCGGGAGACTGTTTGAGGAGAGTCTGGCACGAGGTTACTACTGAGTGCTGGTAAGAAGCAGGGGGTAGAGAAGTGTTTTGCTCTATAGTCATAAAGTAGAAAATGAAAGTGAGTCTACTGAAGTATCCTCTATGTGTACTAAAGCCCTGTAAGGGAAAATAGAGCTGGCGACCTAAATGTAGTTACGAGCATCAAACAAGACTGAACCAATTTTATGTTACTGAGCAATTTAAAAGGATCTAAACTTAAACACCGGCCCAACGTTTCCTGACATGCGTTCTAACTTGGATTTATCTTTCCTTTTTTTTTTACAATTCCGTTGAGCTGTCTCAGACAATTAGGATTCAGATTCAATCATTTCCTCACTATCAACCTGGTAAATAAATGATTTTATTGGTGAACGTACAACCACTAAGACATTCGAAACCATTCTACGTAGCTGTATAAATTTCCCGATTTTTTGGTGTTTTATTTTAATGACAATCGAAATTAAGGAAAAAGTATTCAATGCAAAAAAAAATTAAAATTGGTAGCAATAGGCCAGGAAGGATAATGGAAGAGAGGTAGAAGATGGAAGACACCAAAACGTGGTAGAAATAAAGAAATTGAAAATTATAAAAGTTGAAGTTTGTCTTGATGCATCGAGATTTATCCAATAGCTATGGCTGGTAATTTACATTAGCGCTCGGGTTACTGATCTTAATAATACTGAATTCTTAATTCTCACCTTGAGGTAAATCGGTTCTTTCTGGAAGATTGATCTGAATTGGAGTTAAGCAAGACATTTATAGTTAGTATCCGCACCTCGTGTTATGCGCATATGTACGAAATTGTTGAAGACTCACCGGGCGACTGTGGTCTAATTTCAGTTGTTGGTGGCTTCTGCTTATAATTGAACGTTTCATAAAGTTTTAAATTATGGTCTTGATGTTAAGACAAGCTTCTGTGGGTCTTGTCGTCTTAACCTTTCCTATAAGGTCTCATCTCAATTCATTCACGTTCCTCCACAAATGTCCTCTCATGTTTCAGCTTTTTTCCTGCTAAAGCGCAAATTACTTTAAACGCCCGATCAAGTCTCTTACGTAGATCTCATAAGCTTAATCAAAAAGTTTGCGGAGTTTTTGTTTCGTGAAATGATCGTAGCAGTTATCTTTATCGCTTTCAAAAACGTTGTTTATTTTGACAAATTTTCAATCATCATAAACATTTTACAAGTTCGGATTGAGGTGAAATCCTTAGCAAACTATGCTGGCTGGTCTTATGAATAGATCGGGCGTTGACGGAATTTGACGGCTTTTATATTTTTAATGCGGGTGCAACAGACGAAACAAAAATTTGTCCTTTCATTTTAACCGGGCAATTCTAGTTTTGTCTACTTGTGCGGAGGGCCCTTAAACTTGTTCGTGATAAGGTGTAAATTATCGGAAGGTGTCACCAAAAAACATGGTATGTCATCAATGCCAAATACCTTTGTCAGATAGAAAGAGCCATCTCGCTGTAAAAGTCGCCCAGTCGCTGAACTTGTTTGCATTTCGCCGCCAAGAAGGTAACAAAGTCCTGTGTGTTCCAGAAAGTTTGCACTTCCGCACGAAGCTTGTCTCGCACACAAAACCGAACAGGAAAGCAAATAATCAGTTTTTTCCAGATCAAAAGAGGTTTTCTTCTCTGTAGCTGAAAAAAGTGTTTTCTTTGATTTAAAAGAAAACGCCATTTTCGGCTCCTTCAGTTGTCTTTGCCGCCGAGAACAAGACGACTGCAAACAGGTACTCGACTTGTAGAAACATCTGTCGAGAATCTTTGGACAAACTTATGATTAGTAAATGTATGGAACATATAAATTACTTGCCTATAGACAAAATAGTCTGACAAGACAGAAAAGGAGAGAAATTTTTAACCCACCCATTGATTTTAATTGAAAACACCGCTCGACACGCTCAAACCTTGGTGAATAAGTTTGCACCGTTAGTACCAATTGTAAATTTTTTCATTCCGTGATCTTCATCTGAAAGTCTATTTTTCTATTTAAGTATAACAATACAGCTTTGACCTATTGTTTTCTTAGCAATACGTTTCCAATTACCCCACAACTCTGTTTTCACATTTAAATGAAAACACAAGTCCTGCAGGTTTATAATGCAATTATCACGACTTCTAGGTAAAAAGAATATGGAAATACCGGAAAGGTTGCGATCAGCTCTTTTATGAAACAGTTCAGTGAAGAAGAAAATAATTTAAAATGCAAAGTTGAAAATAGAAAGAGTTGGTGGGAGATTTAATTAAAACTGGACATGAAAACACATCTTTTATGTTTGAAACACCTGGCAAAGAAAAAGTGCTTTTTTGAGCGCAAATGGAAAGGTAAGGCCTTTATTTTTAGAAATTATTTAATATGTTATTTGTTAACCAGTCCTTTCAAACTTATATCTTTCCTTTTATTTCTTACAAGTAGTAGTAGGCTATAAGTAGTAGCCTTACCGTTTTTAAAAAGCAACTTAAAACATTTCTATTTAGGAAAGCTTTTAGTTTGTTTTGATAGATCTAATGTTTATTGCCTTTGAATATTTTAATTTTAATTAGTATAGAACTTCAACTTATGTAAAGCGCTTCAGAATATTGTTTAAAGTTTGAGCGCTATATAAATTCCATATCATTATCATTATCATTATTATTTTTTATATAAAGTAATACATGTTTGATAATTTTTTCAAGATAAAACAATCATTTTTCACTTGCTTGGGCTCGACTCCTCCACTAGGATCACGTGTAAGCCAATAATCTCCAGAGCAACTATCAAATTAAAAGTAAGATCTAATTCAGCGCATGCTCCGAGAGAATGGTGGCCCATAGCCTTGGGATTTGTTGGATGAAATTTCAAAGTAGTAAAGTAGAAAAAGTGACTTTGCATAAAATTCCCTTAGCAGATGTGGGGCCATCATTCCATCACTCAAGCCTCCAAGATGTGATTCAAATTTCTCACTTTTGGCTTCTGTGCTCTTGTACAGTAAATCATTTGGTTAGGACCATTTCCTCCGAGAGGATCATGGGTAGGCCTATGGTTTTCAATGTGACCATCAAAATAATAGTTAGTGCTGTTATAAAGAGTTTATTCGTGCAAAGCAGCGGCCCATAGCTATTGTTTTGATCCGATGAAAACCTTGATGGGACCAACTCGTGACTTGGGCCAGTCACGTGTTTGATGATCGAACAGTTGATATCACCTTCCCGCCAAAAACCAGGCTGCCAGGTCCTGGATGAGAAACCAGCCAGTTGTTGATGTTGCTCTTGATGAGGACCTGTCTGCCGAGTTGTTTCCAGAGTGATGGCATTTGAACCATCATTTAAATGAGCGTAGTTAGTAAAGGAATAGCTCCATACGAGTGTCCAGCCCCCTCCATAAGTATTCGTGTCACAGTAAGCCTTGAAAGTGTTGACCTGGGATCCATTATGGGGGTCGATCCATTAAACACACGTAGCGGGATATTGTTTGAGGAGAGTCTGGCACGAGGTTACGGCTGAATGCCGGTTAGGACCTGGGAGCGGAGAAGCGTTTTGTTCTATAATGATAAAGATAAGTACTAAACCAACAACTTTATAGTCGAAAGGTCAAAAAGGACTTTGGAAGAGGATTAAAAAAATGAATGAAGGGGGTAAGTTTCTAGAGAAACTGCGGTGCTGCGTCGGAGGGAGAGTATAACAGGGTAATTTGGCACTATCAACTGAGTTGATAACTAGCGTAAATTGGCCACTGTAAAGACTTTAAAAGCTGACGTTTCGATGCCCAAGGGTTCTCAACTTCGTTAAAGAATATTTGACTCTGAGAAAATGCAAAATCTTGGTCGAGCTCACCTTTTCCACATGGATCACTGACAGGCCAGTCATACTCTGTAAGATTATTGGAATTATAATAACAGCTGTGGATAAAGAATATCGGTCCAAAGCCTAATCCACTGCCAAAAAATGAAGGTGCTGATGTCTCTTTGCACGTGTTAGTCACGTATTTAATGATCATACAGTTGATGTCACCATCCTGCCAATTTACCACGCTGCCATTTCCCGGATCAGACACCAGCCAGTTGTTTATGTTGCTCTTGATGAGGATCTGTCTGCCGAGTTTTTTCCAGAGTGAGAAGTTCACGGCGTTGTAGTCTGTTTCATTTGATGAAGGAGTTGAGGAGACAGGAACATGCACATACTTATAAAACCAAACAGGCCAGTTTGTTCTCGGAGTGATCGCATTTGAACGATCACGAAAGAGGCTGTAATTAGTAAAGGAATAACTCAATACTAGAGTCCAACCCCCAACACTGCTGAATGCTGGGTTAATCCACGGGGTGCTGGCGTGTTCTTTCCTATGATCAAACAATATGGTTATCAACCTCTTCTTTAAGTTACAGGCACATAAACCTAAAAAAAGTTGTTTTTGTAACTGCTGTTGTGCTAAATGTGACATTTAGAGACAGAATAGGTATTTTTTGAAAACACATTCTACCGAGCACGCCAAAAGGTGTGGCAGTATCATTCATTTGAGGAGTTGGTGACTTAAAAATGACGAAATTCAGTGTGAACCACCATAAACTGAGCTTTATGTGAGGACAAATTTGCTGTAAAAAAGATCACATACCTTGTGGACTAGAGACTCCTTGAAAGGCAACCTATTAAGTGAGCCAAAAACAGGCAGCCTTTCGCGTGAGTAAGAAACTTTCACTCATATTCATAGTTTGCAAGCTACACTTAAATTTGTACATTTATTTGAAAAGAAGTAGGTATTCATTTCGATTGAAAAAACCAACAAAAAGAAGTCTTGTCTCTGATCACTTTTTCAAAATGTTTGCCCTGATTACCTTATCTTCATCAACTTAAGATTTGAGTTTTCTGTTTGATGATTGTAAAAGCTGAGGGAAGGGGTTTTTTTGTCTTAAAGATATTCATTTTTAAACTTAAATTTTATCACCTTTCCTTTTCTGCCGTTCTCTCGTCTAATGTTTTAGTCAATAGTTGGAAAATTGTCCAAGGGTCATTTTAAGTGATCTGATTCAGAGTAGACGGGCACAACATGAAAAGAGAAGGTCAATATAGAGTCAGCCTTTTCACTTTGAAGAGCATTTTCATCATCAAGAAAAACGCACCACACTATGGTCTTAACATGGAATACAAGTTGTTTTTATTAGCATTTCGAAAGTAATTAGCCTGAAAGACAAACTAAGTTTCCACGCAGAATACCATTTTCAAACTTCGTTATATGTTTTTATTATTAATTAATGCTCATTACTCAACCCGTTACTCATTACTCATTACTCCTGACCTTTCCATGGAAATAAGAAAAAAAACCGTGGCGACAATTACTTAATGGGGTAATTGATCCAGGCTTCCTTAAGTGAATCTTATTTATTCATTTTATTCTAAAAATTGCTCTAGCTGATTGCACTATCTGGTTTAGTGGTTGGTACGAGTTTTGTAAACATTAGCAGCAAAAGTAGTCATTATTAAAGACATTGAGAGCTTAAATTTTGTAGTACAACAAAAAAGAAGAAACTAGCACCTAATCAAGTCAAAGTTTCGCGAAGTGATTTGAATTATCGAAAGTTCCATGAAAAAGTAAAATTCTGAAAGATAATCCCCCGACCTCACATGATGAGCGTAACTGGTGTCTTGCTTGCTGTCAACTTACGAGAGTGAACCAAGCTTGAACCTTCAACCTCCAAAATCTGATCCAAAATTTTCGCTTCTGATGACGTTTTCTCAGTAATTACGATAGAAGAATTTAGAGTTCTATCAGTTTAATACCCTCAAAGTCCTCCAGATGATTCTCGTCACACGTTTTCAAGGTAATGTAATGATTTTGTGCAGATAAGTTAACCAACTCTAGAAGATACGTGTGTAAAGGTTTGTTATTGTCTGTCTTTGCTACTCGGCTCGAATATAAATGTTACCGTGTGGATCAAGAACATTTTTCTTTTGGTTGGGCCCATTTCTTCCGCAAGGATCATGGGTAGGCCAATATTTGCCCGTGTAACCATTAAAATAATAAAAGTTGCTCTCCCAGCGCCCACTCGAATGGAACATTGGTCCATGGTCGACATTTGGTGAAAACTTGGAAGGCGCCGAAGCTGATTCTCCAGGGTCAGCCACGTATTTTGTGATAGTACAGTTGACGTCACCTTTCTGCCAATCAACCAGGCTGCCAGTTACCGGTTGACACAACAGCCAGTTGTTTATGTTGCTCTTGATGAGGAACTGTCTACCGAGTTTTTTCCAGAGTGAGAAGTTCATGGCATTGTAGTCTGTTTCATTTAATGGAGAAATTGTAGAGATAGGAACATTCACTTTATTTTTGGCCGGCCAATTTGGCCTAGGAGTGATTGCATTTGAATCATCGTTAAAATGAGTGTAGTTAGTAAAGGAATAGCTCCATACTAATGTCCAGCCTCCTGCATTTGTATCCATGTCACAGTAAGCTTTGAAAGCGTTGGCCTGGGAGCCACCATCAGGATCGATCCAATAAACACCAGTGGACGTAGCGGGAGACTGTTTGAGGAGAGTCTGGCATGAGGTTACTGCTGAGTGCTGGTTAGAACCAGGGGGTGGAGAAGTGTTTTGCTCTATAGCTATAAAGTTGAAAATTGAAAGTGAGTCTAGTAAAGTATCTTTTGTATGTGCTAAAGCCTTGTAAGGGAAAATAGAGCTGGCGACCTAAATTCAGTTGCGAGCATCAAACAAGAACCAATATTATGTTACTGAGCAATTTAAAAGGATATAGACTTAAACACCGGTCCAACGTTTCCTGACATGCGTTCTAACTTGGATTTTTCTTTCCTCTTTTTTTTGTTAAATTCCGCTGAGCTGTCTCAGACAATTAGGATTCAAACTCAATCACTTCCTTACTATTAACCTTGTAAATAAATGATCAAATTGGTGAACGTACGACCACTAGGACATTCGAAACCATTCTAAGTAGCTGTGTAAGTGTCCCAATTTTTTGTGTTTTATTTTAATGAAAATAGAAGCTGAGAAAAAAGTGTTCAGTACAAAAACAAACTAAAATTGGCAGCAATAGGATAATGGAAGACAATGGATAATGGAAGAAGGGTAGAAGATGGATGACACCAAAACGTGGTAGAAATGAAGAACTTGAAAATTATAAAAGATCCAAGTTTATCTTGGTGCATCGAGATTTATCCAATAGCTGTGGGCAGTAATTTACATTAGCGCTCGGGTTACTGATCTTAATAATACTGAATTCCTAACTCTCACCTCGGGGCGAATCGGTTCTTTCTGGAAGGTCGACCTAAATTGGAGTTAAACAAGACATTTATATTTAGTTTCCGTGCTTCGTGTCATGTGCATGTATACGAAACGGTTGAAGGCTCACCGGGCGACTGTGGTCTTATTTCAATTTTTGTTGGCTTCTGCTTATAACTGAACGATTCATAAAGTTTGAAATTATGATCTTGATGTTAAGACGAACTTCTGTGGGTCTTGTCGTCTTAACTTTTCTAATAAGGTCTCATCTCAATTCATTCACGTCCCTCCACTGATGTCCTCTCATGTTTCAGCTTTTTTCCTGCTAAAGCGCAAATTACCTTAAGCGCCCGATCAAGTCTCTTACGTAGATCTGATGAGCTAAATCAAAAAGTTTGCGGAGTTTTTGTTTCGTGAAATGATCGTAGAAATTATCTTTATCGCTGTCAAAAATTCTCCTTCGTACTGCAGCTAGGAAAGAAAACTATCGCCATTCCGCACTAGCCAAAAAGTTGTTTATTTTGACAAATTTTCAATCATCATACACATTTTACAAGCGCCGGTTGGGCGTGAAACCTATGGCAAACTATGCTGGCTGGTCTTATGAATAGATCGGCCGCTGACGGAATTTGACAGCTTTAAATTTTTAATACGGATGCAACAGACGAAACAAAACTTTGTCATGACAAAATTTGTCCTTTTATTTTAACCGGGCAATTCTAGTTTTGTCTGCCCGTGCGGGAAGGCCCTTACACTTGTTCGTGATAAGGTGTACAGTATCGGAAGGTGTCACCAAAAAACATGGTATGTCATCAATGCCAAATACCTTTGTTAGATAGAAAGAGCCATCTCGCTGTAAAAGCCGCCCAGTTGCTGAATTTGTTTGCATTTCGCCGCGAAGAAGGTAACAAAGTCCTGGGTTTTCCAGAAAGTTTGCACTTCTGCACGAAGCTTGTCTCGCACACAAAACCGAACAGGAAAGCAAAGAATCAGTTTTTCCAGACCAAAAGAGGCTTTTGTCTCTGTAGCTGAAAAAAGTGTTTTCTTTGATTTGAAAGAAAACGCCATTTTCGGCTCCTTCAGTTGTCTTTGCCGCCGAGAACAAGACGACTGCAAATAGGTACTCGACTTGCGGAAACATATGTCGAGAGAATCTTGGGACAAACTTATGATTAGTAAATGTATGGAAAATATAAGTTACCTGCCTATAGACAAAATAGTCTGCCAAGACAGAAAGGAAGAGAAATTTTAACTCACCCTTTGATTTTAATCGAAAACACCGTGCGACACGCTCAAACCTTTGTGAATAAGTTTGCACCGTTAGTACCAACTGTAAATTTATTGATTCCGTGATCTCCGTCTGAATTCTATTTTTCTATTTAAGTATAATTAATAGCTTTGATCTTTTGTTTTCTTAGCGTTACGTTTCCAATTACCCCACAACTCTGTTTTTACATTTAAATGAAAACACAAGTCTTGCAGGTTTATAATGCAATTATCACGGCTTCTAGGTAAACAGAATATGGAATTACCGGAAAGATTGCGATAAGCTCTTTAATGAAACTGTTCGGTGAAGAAGAAAATAATTTAAAATGCAAAGTTAAAAATAGAAAGAATTGGTGGGAGATAAAATTAAAGCTGGACATGAAAACACATCTTTTTTTGTTTGAAACACCTGGCAAGGAAAAATTACTTTTTTTAGTGCAAATGGAAAGGTAAGGCCTGTATTTGTAGAGATTATTTAATATGCTATTTGTTAACCAGTCCTTTCAAGCTGATATTTTTCCTTTTATTTCTTACATTTTTCACATAAAGTAATACATGTTTGATCATTTTTTCAAGATCGAACAATCATTTTCACTTGGTTGGGCTCGACTCTTCCACTAAGATTACGTGTAAGCTAATGATCTCCAGAGCAACTGTCAAATTAATAGCAAGACCTACTTCAGCGCATGCTCCAAGAGAATAGCGGTTCATAGCCTTGGGATTTGTTGGGTGAAATTTTAAAGTATCACTCCAGCGTCCAAGATGTGATTCAGATTTCTCACCTTTGGCTTCTATGCTCTTGTACAGTAAAGTAGTCAAAAGAACAACCTGAAATATCAAAATGATACCCTTTTGCTGATAAATTCGTTCATTTTCACAACCTTTCTGGTGGATATGGTATTGATATTGTTAGGAGAAGTTAATTACTTCTGGAAGTTATTTGAGAAGAAATTTGTCAGAGTTTGTCTTTCCTACTAGACTCGAATGAAAATGTTACCATGTGGATTTGCAGCATTTTTCTTTTGGTCTTTTGGGCAGGCTTATGGTTTTCAGTGTGATTATCAAAATAATATTTATTTAATATTTATTAGTCGTGCAAAGCAGCGGCCCATAGCCATTGTTTTGATTCGGTGAAAACTTGGATGGGACCAACTCATGACTTGGGTCAGTCACGTGTTTGATGATCGATCAGTTGATGTCACCTTCCCGCCAAAACCAAGCTGCCAGGTCCTGGATGACACACCAGCCAGTTGTTTATGTAATTTGGTACTATCAACTGAGTTGATAACTGGCGTAAATTGGCCACAGTAAAGACTTTAAGAGCTGACGTTTCGATGACGAAGGGTTCTGGACTTCGTTAAAGAATTATTTGACTCTGAGAAAGTGCAAAATCTTTCGTGAGTTTATTCAGAGATTTCGTTCACCACTGACGGGAAAAGTTACATATCGGTGAACAATTAATGTCCATCAACTAACGGATGAAAATGTTCCCATGAGGCTCAGCGACGCCGTTCAACTGGTTGAACTCACCTTTTCCACATGGATCATGGACAGGCCAGTCATTCTCTGTGAGAGTATCGAAATGATAATAACGACTGTGTATAAAGAATGTCGGTCCAAAAAATGAAGGTGCTGGTGTCTCTTTGCACGTGTTAGTCACGTATTTCATGATCATACAGTTAATGTCACCATCCTGCCAATCTACCAAGCTGCCATTTCCCGGATCACACACCAGCCAATTGTTTATGTTGCTCTTGATGAGGATCTGTCTGCCAAGTTTTTTCCAGAGTGAGAAGTTCACGGCGTTGTAGTCTGTTTCATTTAATGAAGGAGTTGTGGAGACAGGAACATGCATTTAACTATCAAACCAAACAGGCCAGTTTGCTCTTGGAGTGATCGCATTTCAATGATCACGAAAGTGACTGTAATTAGTCAAGGAATAACTAAGTACTAAAGTCTAACCCCACCACTGCGTCTCCATGTCACAATAAGCCTTTAAAGCGTTGGACTGAGTTTGAGATTTCTATTTAGTGACTGTAAAATCTGAGGGTAGGGTTTTTTTTTCTTAAAGATATTCATTTTTAAATTCAATTTTATCACCTTTTCTTTTCTGCCGTTCTCTCGTCTCATTTTTTTAGTCAATAGTTGGAAAATTGTCCAAGGGTCATTTAAAGTAGTCTGATTCAGAGTAGACGGGCACAACATGAAAAGAGAAGTATTTTTTGAGGCAACCGAAACTTGAAAATGTATTTTTACAAATGAAAAATAATCATAATTACAAAACGGAATCGATAAAAAATATTTTTACTATTAAGTAATGCTTGTTATTAAACCCCTTATTTTGCGCCTTTCCATGCAAACATATAGAAAAACCTGTGACGTCAATTATGTAGTGTGGTGATTGATCCAGGCTTCCTTAAGTGAATCTTATTTATTCATTTCATTCTAAAAATTGCTCTAGCTGATTGCAACTATCTAGTTTAGTAGCTGGCACCAGTTTTGTGAACAGTATCGGTAAAAGCAGTCATTGTTAAAAACATCAAGAACTTAAAATTTGTTATACAAAAACAAAGAAGAAAAAACATACAAAAACAAATTTAAAAAAAATTTACGAAGTCTACTGAATAGTGACTAGCGCCTCATTAAGTCAAAGTTTGCGAAGTGATTTTTTTCTTTAAAACTCTATTGGAAAGCAAAATTCTGAAAGATAATCCCTCGACTTCACATGATGAGTGTAACTGGTGCTTTGCTTGTTCTCATCTTACGAGACTTAACCAAACTTGAACCTTCAGTCTCCAAAATCTGATCCTAAATTTTCCCTTCGGATTCTGGTGGGGTTTTTCTTAGTAAATACTATAGAATAATTTAGAGCTCTATCAGTTTAAGACCCTCTAGGTCCTCCAGATGATTGTTGTCACATTTTTTCTAGGTAATGCAATGATTTTGTGTAGATAAGTTAACCAGCTCTGGAAGATACGTGTGTAAAGGTTTGTCCTTGTCTGTCTTTCCTACTTGGCTCGAATGAAAATGTTACCATGTGGATCAAGAACATTTTTCTTTTGGTTGGGCTTATGTCTTCCCAGAGGATCATGGGTAGGCCAACCTTTGCCCGTGTAACTATTAAAATAATAAAAGGTGCTATTCCAGCGCCCACTCGAATAGAACATTGGTCCATAGTTGGTGTTTGGTAAAAACTTGGAAGGCGCCGAAGCTGATTCGCTAGGGTCAGCCACGTATTTGGTGATTGTACACTTGACGTCACCTTTCTGCCAATCAACCAGGCTGCCATCTCCCGGATGACACACCAGCCAGTTGTTTATGTTGCTCTTGATGAGGAACTGTCTACCAAGCTGTTTCCAGAGTGAGAAGTTCATGGCGTTGTAGTCTGTTTCATTTAATGGAGAAATAGTGGAGATAGGAACATTCACCCCATTCTTAACCAGCCAATTTGGTGTTGGAGTGATCGCATTTGAATCATCTTTAAAGTGACTGTAGTTAGTAAAGGAATAGCTCCATACTAATGTCCAGCCCCCTCCATCAGTATCCATGTCACAGTAAGCTTTGAAAGCGTTGGCCCGGGATCCACCATCAGGATCGATCCAATAAACACCCGTGGACGTAACGGGAGATTGTTTGAGGAGAGTCTGGCACGAGGTTACGGCTGAGTGCTGGTTAGAACCAGGGGTTGAAGAAGTGTTTTGGTCTACAATCATGAAATTGAAAATTAGAAAAATAATTTCATCATTGAAAGCGAGTCTAGTAAATTATCCTCTATTGGAGCTGGCGACCTAAATTTTGTTACGATCATCAAACAAAGAACCAATATTATGTTACTGACCAGTTTAAAACGATATTAACTTTAACACCGGGCCAACGTTTCTTGACATGCGCTCTAACTTGGTTTTTTTTTCCTTCTTTTTTCACAATTCCGTTCAGCTGTCTCAGATAAACTCAATCATTTCTGCACTATTAGCCATGTAGATAAATGATTTTTTCGGTCAACATACGACCACGAGGACATTCGAAACCATTCTACTTAGCTATATTTCTTTGTGTCTTATTTTAATGACAATCGAAAATTAGGTAAAAGTATTCAGAAACCTAAAATTGGCAGCAATAGGCCAGGAAGGATAATTGAAGAGGGGCAGAGGATGGATGACACATAAACGTGGTAGAAATGAAGAACTTGAAAATTCAAGTTTATCTTGGTGCATCAATATTTATCCATTACATATATGTAATAATTTTCATAAGCGTAACTTTCACCTTGGGGAGAGCCAGTCAGGTCGACCTGAATTGGAGTTAAACAAGACATTCAGTTAGTACCCGTACTTCGCGTCATGCGCATGTATATGAAATTGTTGAAGGCTCTTTAGGCAACTGTGGTCTTACTTGCTGGTGGCTTCTGCTTATAAACGAACGTTTCATATGCTTTTGAATTATGATGTTGATGTTAAGAGGAGTTTCTATGGGTCGTGTCGTCTTAACTTTTTTAATAAGGTCTCATCTCAATCCATTCACGTCACTCCACAAATACCCTCTCGTGTTTCAGCTTTTTTCCTGCTAAAGCGCAAATTACTTTAAACGCCCGATCGAGTCTCTTACGTAGATTTGATGAGCTGACAGAATAAAAAAAAAATTGCAGAGTTTTTGTTTCATGAAATGATCCTGACAGTTATCTTAATCGCTGTCAAAAATTCTCCCTCGTACTGCAGCTAGAAAAGAGAATTAGGACCATTCCGCACTAATGAAAAAGTTGTTTATTTTGACAATTTCTATAATCATAAAAATTTTACAAGTGCGAATCGGAGGTGAAATCCTTGGAGAAACTATGCTGGCTGGTCTTATAAATAGATCGGGCGTTGACGGAATTTGACGGCTTCAACATTTTTAATGCGGATGCAACAGACGAAACAAGAATTTGTCACGACAAAATTTGTCCTTTTATTTTAACGGGACAGTTCTAGTTTTGTCTGCTAGTGCGGGAAGGCCCTTAAGCTTGCTCGTGATAAGGTGTACATTATCGGAAGGTGTCACCAAAAAACATGGCATTTCATCAATGCCAAATACCTTTGTTAGATAGAAAGAGCCATCTCGCTGTAGAAGCCGCCCAGCTGCTGAACTTGTTTGCATTTCGCTGCGAAGAAGGTAACAAAGTCCTGGGTTTTCCAGAAAGTTTGCACTTCTGCACGAAGCTTGTCTCGCACACAAAACCGAACAGGAAAGCAAATAATTAGTTTTTCCAGACCAAAATAGGTTTTCTTCTCTGTAGCTAAAAAACGTGTTTTCCTTGATTTGAAAGAAAACGCCATTTTCGGCTCCTTCAGTTGTCTTTGCCGCCAAGAACAAGACGACTGCAAATAGGTACTCGACTTGCAGAAACATCTGTCGAGAGAATCTCAAGAGAAACTTATAATTGGTAAATATAAGGATCATATAAATTACCTGCCTATAGGCAAAATGGTCAGACAAGACAGAAAGAGAGAGAAGTTTGAACCCACCCTTTGATTTTATGGGAAAACACCGCGCGGCAAACGCAAACCTTTGTGAATAAGTTTGCACCGTTAGAACCAATTGTAAATTAATTGATTCCGTGATCTTCGTCTGAAAGTCTATTTTCCTAATTTTGTGTAATAATACAGCTTGGACCTTTTGTTTTCTTGGCGATACGTTTCCAATTACTCCATGACTCTATTTTGACATTTAAATGAAAAACACAAGTCCCAGAGGTTTATAATGCAATTATTACGACTTCTAGGCAAACAGAATATGGAAATACCGGAAAGGTTGCAATAAGCTCTTTTATGTAACAGTTCAGTGAAGAAAACAAATTAAAATGCAAACTTAAAAATAAAAAGAATTGGTGGGAGATAAAATTAAAACTGGACATGAAAACACGTCCTTTTTGTTTGAAACACCTTGAGTGCAAATGAAAAAGTAAGGCCTGTATTTGTAGAGATGATTTAATATGTTATTTGTTACCAGTCCTTTCAAACTTATATTTTCCCTTTTATTTATTAAATTTATTACATATAGTAATACATGTTCGATAATTTTGTCAAGTTCGGACAATCATCAGTTCACTTGGTTGGGCTCGACTCTTCCATAAGGATCACGTGTAAGCCAATAATCTCCAGAGCAACTATCAAATTAAAAGTAAGACCTGCTTACTTTTTCCGTGATCTTCGTTTGAAACTGCGTTTTTCTATTTGAGTAGAGCAAGGCAGCTTTGACGTTTTGTTTTTTCAACAGTACGTTTTAAATTAATCCGAAATTCTGTTTAACATTTTAACAAAGAAAGCACAAGTCTTGCAGGTTTATAATGCAATTATCATGACTACTAGGTAAACAGAATATGAAAATACCGGAAAGGCTGCAGTAAGCAGTCGAGATACCAAAAATTTAATCATTTGCAAAGTCAAAGAAATATTGATATATAAATAAATATGGGGGTAGAGTCTACCTTGGCATAAAGTGCTCAATGCTGTGGCAGCAGAGCTGGGTATATATAAGTGAAAGAATCAAAGAGGACGCATCGATTCTCTGTTACTCTGAGTTTCGCACCTAAGCGCTCGTCAGACAGAACTTTATTCAATGAAGAACATACCTACTTATATACAAATTAGATGAGTAGTTAATTAATTCACTAGTGTGATGATCTGATCTTCGTGTGAAATAAAGATTCGAGAGAGCTATTGTTGGCGGCTTGTGAAATTTGCTAAGTAAAACTTATTCTCGTGGCGGCACTTAGAAATGAGTTCTGTTCTTTTGTTTAATAAAGACGGTTTCTTAGCTCTAACTAAATAAAGTTTTTTCTGTGAGGCACAAGTGGCACCGTTTGCTTTTGTTGCTGTAGGCCGGGTCGGTCGCTAAAATACTCCAGTTTATTGTGAAATTGGTGTTGCTGTCTTTGAGTGTCCAGATATGCTTTGATAGTTCCGTGCTGTTTGAATAGTTTCTGTTCCGAAAAGAAAGTTTGTGTTGCGTGTAACGTTGTTTAAAAGTTCCTTCAGTAAGTCCAATGTAATTCTTTCCGGTTGTGTCATTTTCTGTTGTTACGTTGGCGTTGTAAACGACGCTTGGAGTGAGGCAGTTGTCTTTCAGAGGGCAGTCGTTTTTTTTCCTGCATTTGTTTTCCGTGGAGGGTGTCTTGCTTGTTTCGAGGATTTTTCTGTTGTGCTTCTTAATTATGGTTTGTAGGTTGTGTGTGCAGCTATAACTAACTTTCATGTTGTTTTTGTTGAAAATTTTGCTGTACCGGCGGTTTTTCGGAAAATGTTTACTGACGAGGTTCAGGTATGTTCTTCATACTCTTCCTGACTCTTCCCTGACGGGAGAAGTTACACATCGGTGACCAATAAATGTTAATTAACTAACGGATGAAAATGTTCCCATGAGGCTCGGCGACGCCATTCAACTGGTTGGGCGCGTGTTGTCCACATGGATCATGGACAGGCCAGTCATACTCCGTGAGAGCATCGAAATAATAATAAAGGCCGTACGCGTGGATAAAGAACATTGGTCCAGAGCCTAATCCACTGCCAAAAAATGAAGGTGCTGGTGTATCTTTGCACGTGTTGGTCACGTGTTTAATGATCGTGCAGTTGATGTCACCGTACTGCCAATCCACTAAGCTGCCATTTCCCGGATGACACATTAGCCAGTTGTTTATGTTGCTCTTGATGAGGATCTGTCTGCCGAGTTTTTTCCAGAGTGAGAAGTTCACAGCGTTGTAGTCTGTTTCATTTAATGGAGGAGTTGTGGAGACAGGAACATGCACATACCTATCAAGCCAAACATCCCAGTTTGGTCTTGGTGAGATCGCATTTGAACCATCATTAAAGTGACTGTAATTAGTGAAGGAATAACTCCATACTAGAGTCCAACCTCCACCACTGGTCTCCATGTCACAATAAACCTTGAAAGCGTTGGACTGAGACACACCATCAGGATCAATCCAATAAATACCCGTGGAGGGAGGGGGAGATTGGTCGAGGAGAGTCTTGCATGATGGGACTGCTGAATGCTGGGTTAAGCCACGGGGTGCAGGCATGGTCTTTCTTATGATCAAAGAATATGGTTACCGACCTCTGCTTTAAGTTACAGGCACATAAACCTAAAAAAAAGTTGTTTTTGTATGGCTGTTGTGTTAAATATGACATTTAAGACGGAATAGGTATTTTTTGAAAACACATTCTACCGAGCACGCCAAAAGGTGTGGCAGTATCATTCATTTGAGGAGTTGGTGACTTAAAAATGACGAAATTCAGTGTGAGCCACCATGAACTGAGCTTTGTGCGAGGACAAATTTGCTGTAAAAAAAATCACATACCTTGTGGACTAGAGACTCCTTGAAAGGCAACTTATTAAGTGAGCCAAAAACAGGCAGCCTTTCGCGTGAGTAAGAAACTTTCACTCATATTCATAGTTTGCAAGCTACACTTAAATTTGTACATTAATTTGAAAAAAAGTAGGTATTCACTTTCGATTAAAAAGACGAGCAAAAAGAAGTCTTGTCTCTGATCACTTTTTCAAAATGTTTGCCCTGATTACCTGATCTTCATCAACTTAAGATTTGAGTTTTCTGTTTAATGACTGTAAAAGCTGAGGGAAGGGGTTTTTTGTCTTAAAGATATTCATTTTTAAACTTCAATTTTATCACCTTTTCTTTTCTGTCGTTCTCTCGTCTTATGTTTTAGCCAATAGTTAGAAAATTGTCGCAGAGTCATTTTAAGTGATCTGATTCAGAGTAGACGGGCACAACATGAAAAGAGAAGTATTTCTTGAGGCAACCGAAACTTGAAAATGTATTGATACAAATGTAAAATATACATAATTACAAAACGGACTCGATAAAACATGCCGACTCCCATCTTTTAAGGATCTTTTATTGATCAGGTTACAGTGGCTGTGTGACATCACGGACATGAGAACAATTTTATTTCCTACTTAATGAAAAGGACAGTGAAAACTAAATTGAAACATGAACAAGTTGTATAAAAAATTGCCATTGCATAAAACTACCCAAAACATCCGGCCCTCACTCCACTCCTTTGTAATCGCACGGAGAAAAGAAAGAAATGGTAACACAACTCACATTAATCTGTAAAATCTACAAAATTCCAGAAATACCTTTTCTTTATAGAAAGAACCATCCCGTTTTACAAATCTTTCCATCTTCCTTGCCTGTTGCCCTTCGTCAAAAAGCGAATGGGTGGTTTTGTTCGCCAAGAAATTTGCTTCTTTACAAGCAGCTTCTCTCCTACACATTCGAGCACAGGTCAATATAGAGTCAGCCTTTTCACTTTGAAGAGCATTTTCATCATCAAGAAAAACGCACCACACTATGGTCTTAACATGGAATACAAGTTGTTTTTATTAGCATTTCGAAAGTAATTAGCCTGAAAGACAAACTAAGTTTCCACGCAGAATACCATTTTCAAACTTCGTTATATGTTTTTATTATTAATTAATGCTCATTACTCAACCCGTTACTCATTACTCATTACTCCTGGCCTTTCCATGGAAATAAGAAAAAAAACCGTGGCGACAATTACTTAATGGGGTAATTGATCCAGGCTTCCTTAAGTGAATCTTATTTATTCATTTTATTCTAAAAATTGCTCTAGCTGATTGCAACTATCTGGTTTAGTGGTTGGTACGAGTTTTGTAAACATTAGCAGTAAAAGTAGTCATTATTAAAGACATTGAGAGCTTAAATTTTGTAGTACAACAAAAAAGAAGAAACTAGCACCTAATTAAGTCAAAGTTTCGCGAGGTGATTTGAATTATCGAAAGTTCCATGAAAAAGTAAAATTCTGAAAGATAATCCCCCGACCTCACATGATGAGCGTAACTGGTGTCTTTCTTGCTGTCAACTTACGAGAGTGAACCAAGCTTGAACCTTCAACCTCCAAAATCTGATCCAAAATTTTCGCTTCTGATGACGTTTTCTCAGTAATTACGATAGAAGAATTTAGAGTTCTATCAGTTTAATGCCCTCAAGGTCCTCCAGATGATTCTCGTCACACTTTTTCTAGGTAATGTAATGATTTTGTGCAGATAAGTTAACCAGCTCTAGAAGATACGTGCGTAAAGATTTCTCATTGTCTGTCTTTACTACTCGGCTCGAATATAAATGTTACCTTGTGGATCAAGAACATTTTTCTTTTGGTTTGGCCTATTTTTTCCACTAGGATCATGGGTAGGCCAATATTTGCCCGTGTAACTATTGAAATAATAAAAGGAGCTGTTCCAGCGCCCACTCGAATGGAACATTGGTCCATGGTCGATATTTGGTGAAAACTTGGAAGGCGCCGAAGCTGATTCTCCAGGGTCAGCCACGTATTTTGTGATAGTACAGTTGACGTCACCTTTCTGCCAATCAACCAGGCTGCCAGTTACCGGTTGACACAACAGCCAGTTGTTTATGTTGCTCTTGATGAGGAACTGTCTACCGAGTTTTTTCCAGAGTGAGAAGTTCATGGCGTTGTAGTCTATTTCATTTAATGGAGAAATTGTAGAGATCGGAACATTCACTTCATTTTTGGCCGGCCAATTTGGCCTAGGAGTGATTGCATTTGAATCATCGTTAAAATGAGTGTAGTTAGTAAAGGAATAGCTCCATACTAATGTCCAGCCCCCTGCATTTGTATCCATGTCACAGTAAGCTTTGAAAGCGTTGGCCTGGGAGCCACCATCAGGATCGATCCAATAAACACCCGTGGACGTAGCGGGAGACTGTTTGAGGAGAGTCTGGCATGAGGTTATTGCTGAGTGCTGGTTAGAACCAGGGGGTGGAGAAGTGTTTTGCTCTATAGTCATAAAGTAGAAAATGAAAGTGAGTCTACTGAAGTATCCTCTATGTGTACTAAAGCCCTGTAAGGGAAAATAGAGCTGGCGACCTAAATGTAGTTACGAGCATCAAACAAGACTGAACCAATTTTATGTTACTGAGCAATTTAAAAGGATCTAAACTTAAACACCGGCCCAACGTTTCCTGACATGCGTTCTAACTTGGATTTATCTTTCCTTTTTTTTTTACAATTCCGTTGAGCTGTCTCAGACAATTAGGATTCAGACTCAATCATTTCCTCACTATCAACCTTGTAAATAAATGATTTTATTTGTGAACGTACAACCACTAAGACATTCGAAACCATTCTACGTAGCTGTATAAATCTCCTGATTTTTTGGTGTTTTATTTTAATGACAATCGAAATTAAGGAAAAAGTATTCAATGCAAAAAAAAATTAAAATTGGTGGCAATAGGCCAGGAAGAATAATGGAAGAGAGGTAGAAGATGGAAGACACCAAAACGTGGTAGAAATAAAGAAATTGAAAATTATAAAAGTTCAAGTTTGTCTTCATGCATCTAGATTTATCCAATAGCTATGGCTGGTAATTTACATTAGCGCTCGGGTTACTGATCTTAATAATACTGAATTCATAATTCTCACCTTGAGGTAAATCGGTTCTTTCTGGAAGGTTGATCTGAATTGGAGTTAAACAAGAAATTTATAGTTAGTATCCGCACCTCGTGTTATGCGCATATGTACGAAATTGTTGAAGACTCACCGGGCGACTGTGGTCTTATTTCAGTTGTTGGTGGCTTCTGCTTATAATTGAACGTTTCATAAAGTTTTAAATTATGGTCTTGATGTTAAGACAAGCTTCTGTGGGTCTTGTCGTCTTAACCTTTCCTATAAGGTCTCATCTCAATTCATTCACGTTCCTCCACAAATGTCCTCTCATGTTTCAGCTTTTCTCCTGCTAAAGTGCAAATTACTTTAAACGCCCGATCAAGTCTCTTACGTAGATCTCATAAGCTTAATCAAAACGTTTGCGGAGTTTTTGTTTCGTGAAATGATCGTAGCAGTTATCTTTATCGCTTTCAAAAACGTTGTTTATTTTGACAAATTTTCAATCATCATAAACATTTTACAAGTTCGGATTGGAGTGAAATCCTTAGCAAACTATGCTGGCTAGTCTTATGAATAGATCGGGCGTTGACGGAATTTGACGGCTTTTATATTTTTAATGCGGATGCAACAGACGAAACAAAAATTTGTCCTTTCATTTTAACCGGGAAATTCTAGTTTTGTCTACTTGTGCGGAAGGCCCTTAAACTTGTTCGTGATAAGGTGTACTTTATCGGAAGGTGTCACCAAAAAACATGGTATGTCATCAATGCCAAATACCTTTGTCAGATAGAAAGAGCCATCTCGCTGTAAAAGTCGCCCAGTGGCTGAACTTGTTTGCATTTCGCCGCCAAGAAGGTAACAAAGTCCTGTGTGTTCCAGAAAGTTTGCACTTCCGCACGAAGCTTGTCTCGCACACAAAACCGAACAGGAAAGCAAATAATCAGTTTTTCCAGACCAAAAGAGGTTTTCTTCTCTGTAGCTGAAAAAAGTGTTTTCTTTGATTTGAAAGAAAACGCCATTTTCGGCTCCTTCAGTTGTCTTTGCCGCCGAGAACAAGACGACTGCAAACAGGTACTCGACTTGCAGGAACATCTGTGGAGAATCTTTGGACAAACTTATGATTAGTAAATGTATGGAACATATAAATTACTTGCCTATAGACAAAATAGTCTGACAAGACAGAAAAGGAGAGAAATTTTAACCCACCCATTGATTTTAATTGAAAACACCGCTCGACACGCTCAAACCTTTGTGAATAAGTTTGCACCGTTAGTACCAATTGTAAATTTATTCATTCCGTGATCTTCATCTGAAAGTCTATTTTTCTATTTAAGTATAACAATACAGCTTTGACCTATTGTTTTCTTAGCAATACGTTTTTAATTACCCCACAACTCTGTTTTCATATTTAAATGAAAACACAAGTCCTGCAGGTTTATAATGCAATTATCACGACTTATAGGTAAAAAGAATATGGAAATACCGGCAAGGTTGCGATCAGCTCTTTTATGAAACAGTTCAGTGAAGAAGAAAATAATTTAAAATGCAAAGTTGAAAATAAAAAGAGTTGGTGGGAGATTAAATTAAAACTGGACATGAAAACACATCTTTTATGTTTGAAACACCTGGAAAAGAAAAAGTGCTCTTTTGAGCGCAAATGGAAAGGTAAGGCCTGTATTTGTAGAAATTATTTAATATGTTATTTGTTAACCAGTCCTTTCAAACTTATATTTTTCCTTTTATTTCTTACAAGTAGTAGTAGGCTACAAGTAGTAGCCTTAACGTTTTTAAAAAGCAACTTAAAACATTTCTATTTAGGAAAGCTTTTAGTTTGTTTTGATAGATCTAATGTTTATTGCCTTTGAATATTTTAATTTTAATTAGTATAGAACTTTAACTTATGTAAAGCGCTTCAGAATATTGCTTAAAGTTTGAGCGCTATATAAATTCCATATCATTATCATTATCATTATTATTTTTTATATAAAGTAATACATGTTTGATAATTTTTTCAAGATCAAACAATCATTTTTCACTTGCTTGGGCTCGACTCCTCCACTAGGATCACGTGTAAGCCAATAATCTCCAGAGCAACTATCAAATTACAAGTAAGATCTAATTCAGCGCATGCTCCGAGAGAATGGTGGCCCATAGCCTTGGGATTTGTTGGGTGAGATTTCAAAGTAGTAAAGTAGAAAAAGTGACTTTGCATAAAATTCCCTTAGCAGATGTGGGGCCATCATCCCATCACTCAAGCCTCCAAGATGTGATTCAAATATCTCATTTTTGGCTTCTATGCTCTTGTACAGTAAAGTAGTCAAAAGACCAAAATGAAATATCAAAACGATACCCTTTTGCTGATAAGTTCGTTCATTTTAATAACTTTTCTGGTGGATATGGTATTGATATTGTGAGAAGAAGTTAATTACTTCTGAAGTTATATGAGTAGAAATTTGTCAGAGTCTCTCTTTCCTACTCGACTCGAATGAAAATGTTACCATGTGGATTTGCGACATTTTTCTTTTGGTTAGGACTATTTCCTCGGAGAGGATCATGGGTAGGCCTATGGTTTTCACTGCGACCATCAAAATAATAGTTAGTGCTGTTATAGCGTTTGGTCATGCAAAGCAGCGGCCCATAGCTATTGTTTTGATTTCGGTGAAAACCTTGATGGGACCAACTCGTGACTTGGGCCAGTCACGTGTTTGATGATCGAACAGTTGATGTCACCTTCCCACCAAAAACCAAGCTGCCAGGCCCTGGATGACACACCAGCCAGTTGTTAATGTTGCTCTTGATGAGGACCTGTCTGCCGAGTTGTTTCCGGAGTGATTTTCCGGAGGCATTTGAACCATCATTTAAATGAGTGTAGTTAGTAAAGGAATAGCTCCATACGAGTGTCCAGCCCCCTCCATAAGTATTCATGTCACAGTAAGCCTTGAAAGTGTTGACCTGGGATCCATTATGGGGATCGATCCAATAAACACCCGTATTGGGATATTGTTTGAGGAGGATCTGGCACGAGGTTACAGCTGAATGCCGGTTAGGACCTGGGAGTGGAGAAGCGTTTTGTTCTATAATGATAAAGATAAGTACTAAACCAACAACTTTATAATCGAAAGGTCAAAAAGGACTGTGGAAGAGGGTTAAAAAAATGAATGAAGGGGGTAAGTTTCTAAAGGAACTGCGGTGCTGCGTCGGAAGGAGAGTATAACAGGGTAATTTGGCACTATCAACTGAGTTGATAACTGGCGTAAATTGGCCACTTGGCGACACAACTTACATTAATCTGAAAAATCTACAAAATTCGAGGAATACCTTTTCTATATAGAAAGAACCATCCCGTTTTATAAATCTCTTCAATTTCCTTGCCTGTTGTCCTTAGTCAAAAAGCGAACGGGTGCCTTTGTTCGCCAAGAAACTTGCTTCTTTACAAGCAGCTACTCTCCTACACATTCGAGCACAGGTCAATATAGAGTCAGCTTTTTTCACTTTGAAGAGCATTTTCATCATCAAGAAAAACGTTTTCTTATATGCGAAAGAACATGACCTGATCTTCTTCTGCAGATATCTTTGGTGAAACCGAAAAAGCCCATATGAGAGCAAATATGTCCCAAGCAAAGATCTGCAAGAAAGGGAATTAAAATGATATAATAACATACCGAAGAACAAGGAAAGTAGGAGGTCCCGTTGGATTGTTACTTAATACATTACATGACTTTGAAAAGAAGTCACTTACAAAATTTAAAGCCATCGTCGATGGAAAAAGTAACATTGGGAGCAGATCTTTACTCCTTGTGATTTAATCGAGTTTTTGTCAAACAAAAATAAACGCAATGCATTCTCGTGTGAGATTTTGGGAATAAGACTGAGTGTTCAGAAGTTCAGAACGCGTGATTCAAAACCTTGAAATAAAGATCAGCTTTAATTTGCCTTTTTTATCGAATGAGTCGAAGAAAACAATCATAAAAGGCAAAAAATACCCGTAATTAAGAAATCTAACGAGAATTTATCTGGTCTGGTGGCTGAAAAAACTCAAAATGGATTTGAAAAGCTCCTGAAATATATCAATTACGGTTTATAAATGCAGAATAAGTAATAGCGAACACTATGGTCTTAACATGAAATACAAGTTGTTTTTATTAGCATTTCGAAGGTAGTTAGCCTAGAAGGCAAACTAAGTTTCCACGCAGTACACCATTTTCAAACTTCGTTATATGTTTTTACTATCAATTAATGCTCATTACTCAACCCGTTACTCATTACTCATTACTCCTGGCCTTTCCATGGAAATATGAAAAAAAAACCGTGGCGACAATTATTTCATGGGGTAATTGATCCAGGCTTCCCTAAGTGAATCTTATTCACTCATTTTATTCTAAGAATTGCTCTAGCTGATTGCAACTATCTGGTTTAGTGGTTGGTACGAGTTTTGTAAACATCAGCGGTAAAAGTAGTCATTATTAAAAACATTGAGAGCTTAAATTTTGTTGTACAACAATAAAGAAGAAACTAGCACCTAATCAAGTCAAAGTTTCGCGAAGTGATTTGAATTACCTAAAATTCCATTGGAGAGTAAAATTCTGAAACATAATCCCCCGACCTCTCATGATGAGTGTAACTGGTGCTTTTCTCTGTTGTCTTCTTACGAGAGTGAAACAAGCTTGAACCTTCAGCCTCCAAGATCTGATCCGAAATTCTCCCCTCTAATGGGGTTTTCTCAGTAATTAAGATAGAAGAATTTAGAGTTCTATCAGTTTAATACCCTCAAAGTCCTCCAGATGATTCTCGTCACACGTTTTCAAGGTAATGTAATGATTTTGTGCAGATAAGTTAACCAACTCTAGAAGATACGTGTGTAAAGGTTTGTCATTGTCTGTCTTTGCTACTCGGCTCGAATAAAAATGTTACCGTGTGGATCAAGAACATTTTTCTTTTGGTTGGGCCCATTTCTTCCGCAAGGATCATGGGTAGGCCAATATTTGCCCGTGTAAACATTAAAATAATAAAAGTTGCTGTCCCAGCGCCCACTCGAATGGAATCCATAAAAAATGTTTTTCCTATTAAGTAATGCTCGTTATTAAACCCCTAAATTTGCGCCTTTCCATGCAAACATATAAAAAAAACCTGTGACGTCAATTATGTAGTGTGATGATTGATTCAGGCTTCCTTGAGTGAATCTTATTTATTTATTTCATTCTACAAATTGCTCTAGCTGATTGCAACTATCTAGTCTAGTTGTTGGCAAGAGTTTTGTAAACATTAGCGGTAAAAGCAGTCATTATTAAAAACATCAAGAACTCAAATTTTGTTGTACAAAAACAAAGAAGAAAAACATACAAAAACAAATTTTAACAAAAAATTACGAAGTCTCTTGAATAGTGACTAGCGCCTCATTAAGTCAAAGTTTTGCAAAGTGATTTTTTTTCTTTAAAACTCCATTGGAAAGCAAAATTCTGAAAGATAATCCCCCGACTTCACATGATGAGTGTAACTGTTGCTTTGCTTGTTCTCATCTTACGAGAGTGAACCAAGCTTGAACCTTCAGCCTCCAAAATCTGATCCTAAATTCTTCCTTCTGATGGGGTTTTTCTTAGTAAATACATCAGAAGAATTTAGAGTTATATCAGTTAAATACCCTCTTAGCTAGGTCCAGATGATTCTCGTCACATTTTTTCTGGGTGACGTAATGATTTTGTGCAGATAAGTTAACCAGCTCTGAAAGATACGAGTGTAAAGTTTGTCATTGTCTGTCTTTGCTACTCGGCTCGAATAAAGATGTTACCGTGTGGATCAAGAACATTTTTGTTTTGGTTGGGCTCGTGTCTTCCCAGAGGATCATGGGTTGGCCAATTTTTGCCCGTGTAACTATTAAAATAATAAAAGGTGCTGTTCCAGCGCCCACTCGAATAGAACATTGGACCATAGTTGGTGTTTGGTAAAAACTTGGAAGGCACCGAAGCTGATTCACTGAGGTCAGCCACGTATTTAGTAATTGTACAGTTGACGTCACCTTTCTGCCAATCAACCAGGCTGCCAGTTACCGGTTGACACACCAGCCAGTTGTTTATATTGCTCTTGATGAGGACCTGTCTGCCAAGTTGTTTCCAAAGTGAGAAGTTTATGGCATTGTAGTCTGTTTCATTCAATGGAGGAGTTGTGGAGACAGGAACATTCACCGTTTTCGTAACCAGCCAATTTGGTATTGGAGTGACTGCATTTGATGACTGTAGTTAGTGAAAGAATAGCTCCATACAAGGGTCCAGCCCCCTCCATCAGTATCCATGTCACAGTAAGCTTTGAAAGCGTTGGCCCGGGATCCATCATCAGGATCGATCCAATAAACACCCGTGGACGTAGTGGGAAATTGTGTGAGGAGAGTCTGGCACGAGGTTACTGCTGAGTGCTGATTAGAACCAGGGGTTGAAGAAGTGTTTTGGTCTACAACCATAAAGTTAAAAATTAGAAAAATAATTTCATTACTGAAAACGAGTCTAGTAAAGTATCCTCTATTGGAGCTGGCGACCTAAATTTAGTTACGATCATCAAACAAAGAACCAGTATTATGTTACTGAGCAATTTAAAACGATATTAACTTTAACACCGGGCCAACGTTTCCTGACATGCGCTCTAACTTGGATTTTTTTTTTCCTTCTCTTTTTACAATTCCATTGAGCTGTCTCAGATAATTAGGTTTCAAACTCAATCATTTCTTCACTATTAACCTTGTAAATAAATGATTTTATCGGTGAACGTACGACCACGAGGACATTCGAAACCATTCTACTTAGCTATATACATGTCCTAATTTCTTTGTATCTTATTTTAATGACAATCGAGAATTAGGTAAAAGTATTCAGAAAACCTAAAATTGGCAGCAATAGGCCAGGAAGAATAATGGAAGAGAGGGCAGAGGATGGATGACACATAAACGTGGTAGAAATGAAGAACTTGAAAATTCAAGTTTATCTTGGTGCATCAATATTTATCCATTACATATATGTAATAATTTTCATAAGCGTAACTTTCACCTTGGGGTGAGCCAGTCAGGTCGACCTGAATTGGAGTTAAACAAGACATTCGGTTAGTACCCGTACTTTGCGACATGCGCATGTGTATGAAATTGTTGAAGGCTCTTTGGGCAACTGTGGTCTTACTTGTTGGTGGCTTCTGCTTATAAACGAACGTTTCATATGCTTTTGAATTATGATCTTGATGTTAAGAGGAGTTTCTATGGGTCGTGTCGTCTTAACTTTTTTAATAAGGTCTCATCTCAATCCATTTACGTCACTCCACAAATATACTCTCATGTTTCAGCTTTTTCCTGCTTAAGGGCAAATTACTTTAGCGAAAAAGTTTGTTTATTTTGACAAATTTTCTAATATCATAAACATTTTACAAGTGCGAATTGGAGGTGAAATCCTTCGACAAACTATGCTAGCTGGTCTTATAAATAGATCGGGCGTTGACGGAATTTGACAGCCTTAAAAGCATTAATGCGGATGAAACAGACGAAACAAAACTTTGTCATGACAAAATTTGTCCTTTTATTTTAACGGGACAATTTTAGTTTTGTCTGCTAGTGTGGGAAGGCCCTTAAACTTGTTCGTGATAAGGTGTACATTATCGGATGGTGTCACCGAAAAACATGGCATGTCATCAATGCCAAATACCTTTGTTAGATAGAAAGAGCCATCTCGCTGTAAAAGCCGCTCAGTTGCTGAACTTGTTTGCATTTCGCCGCGAAGAAGGTAACAAAGTCCTGGGTTTTCCTGAAAGTTTGCACTTCTGCACGAAGCTTGTCTCGCACACAAAACCGAACAGGAAAGCAAAGAATCAGTTTCTCCAGACCAAAAGAGGCTTTTTTCTCTGTAGCTGAAAAACGTGTTTTCCTTGATTTGAAAGAAAACGCCATGTTCGGCCCCTTCAGTTGTCTTTGCCGCCAAGAACAAGACGAATACAAATAGGTACTCGACTTTCAGAAACATCTATTGAGAGAATCTCGAGAGAAATTTATAATTAGTAAATGTATGGAACATATAAATTACCTGCCTACAAACAAGATAGTAAGACAAGACAGAAAGGGAGAGAAATTTGAACCCACTCTTTGATTTTAATGGAAAACACCGCGCGACAAACTCAAACCTTTGTGAATAAGTTTGCACCGTCAGTACCAATTGTAATTTATTGATTCCGTGATCTTCGTCAGAAAGTCTATTTTTCTATTTGAGGTTGTTAACACAGCTTGGACATTTTGTTTTCTTAGCAATACGTTTCCAATTACATCGCAACTCTCTATTTTGACATTTAAATGAAAACACGAGTCCTACAGGTTTATAATGCAATTATCACGACTTCTTGGTAAACAGAATATGGAAATACCGGAAAGGTTGCAGTAAGCTCTTTTATGAAACAATTCAGTCAAGAAAACAAAAATTTGAAATGCAAAGTTAAAAATAAAAAGAATCGGTGGGAGATAAAATTAAAACTGGAAATGAAAAGGTAAACCTTGCATTTGTCGGGATAATTGAATATGTTATTTATTAATCAACCCTTTCAAACCAACATTTTGCCGTTTATTTCTTACATTTTTTACATAAAGTAATACATGTTTGATAATGTTTTCTGGTCTGAATGATCACTTTTCACTTTGTTGGGCTCCAATCTTCCACTAGGATCATGGGAAGGCCAATGATATCCTGAGCAACCATCAAATTAATAGCATGCCTCAGCGCATGCTCCAAGAGAATATCGGTCCGTAGCCTCGGGATTTGTTGAGTGAAATTTTTAAAGAAGTAAAATAGAAAAAGTAACTTTGCATAAAATTCCCTAAGCAAATGTGGAGCCATTATCCCATCACTCAAGCTTCAAAAATGTGATTCAAATTTCTCACTTTTGGCTTCTATGCAGATATTGATTAAAGCAGTTTACAGAATAAAGAGAAATGTCAAAACTGTACCCTTTTGCTGATAGGTTCGTTCATTTTCAAAACTTTTCTGTTGGATGTGGTATTGATATTGTGACGAGAAGTTTTACTTCAGGAAGTTATTTGAGCATAAATTTGTAAGAGTCTCTCTTTCTTACTCGACTCGAATGAAAATGTTAGCATGTGGATTTGCAACATTTTTCTTTTGGTTAGGACTATTTCCTCCGAGAGGATCATGGGTAGGCCTAAGGTTTTCAGTGTGACCATCAGTAGAGTAGCATAATGAGTCTTGCATTGTAAGAAATGTTTTATAGAATTGTGTTTTGTAATAAAAGCAAAGGTTTCAAAAAAAAAAATCCATGTTACAGTAAGCCTTGAAAGCGTTGGCTTGGGATCCACCATCAGTATGGATCCAATAAACACCCGTGGACGTAGCAGGAGATTGTTTGAGGAGAGTCTGGCACGAGGTTACTGCTGGGTGCTGGTTAGAACCAGGGGTTGAAGAAGTGTTTTGGTCTACAATCATAAAGTTGAAAATTGGAAAAACAATGAATTTGGGAAATTTAAAAGGCAAAAGTATATCATAATGGATCAAGACAATCGATTTGCAGCTCTCACCTGGGTGGGGACTGGTTATTTCTGTGAGGTGGACCTGTATTGGAATTATGTAATACATCTCAGTTACTGCCATGCCCATGCTGTAAAGAGGTGCGGTGGCCTCATGGTTAGTGCGCTCGACTCCGGATCGAGTTGTGTTCTTAGGCAAGACACTTTACTCTCACAGTGCTTCTCTTCACCCAGGTGTACAAATGGGTACCAGCAAATATGCTGGGGCTAACCCTGCGACGGATTAGCATCCCATCCAGGGGGGAGTGGCAATACTCCTAGCCGCTTTATGCTAAAAGGAAACCGGAGTTAAGCGCCGGCCCCATGGGCCACTTGGGCCTGTATAAAGGCTTTACTTACTTACCATGCATGTAGACGGAATTGTTAACTCCTAAACTTTTACAATTGACTAAGAGAGAACTTCACCTTATAATATCAATACAGTATCAAGCTGACAAGTGATGAAAATGAAAATAAACATAAATTAGGAGATTATTAGTTCATCCAATACAAAATTCTCCGAGCGCGCGCACCTTATAAATATGCGCTCACGCGATTTTAATTAAAGTAGTTTTCCTTTTTTTACATACAACGCACTGTTGATTTTAATCCCGAGTCCTTTTCGTAGTTTTGTTGAACTGAAATTAAATTGTACGAAGTTTTTTTTCATGAAATGATGTTCGGAAAAGAAATCGTTTTCGCTGTGAAAAATTAAAATAGCCTTTTGACGGGAGGGAAAGGTAATTTAACTGTATCAATTATCTTGAGTTATTACCTGAGAACCGTGACATATTATTAATGCCAAATACCTTTCTTAAATAGAAAGAACCATTTGGCTGTAAAAGCCGATCAGCTGCTGAATTTGTCTCCATCTCGCCGCCAAGAAGAGAGGAAATCCTGGGTTCTCCAGAAAGTTTGCGCTCCTGCAAGAACCTTGGTTCACACACGAAACAGAACAGGAAAGCAAAAAGTCAGTTTTTTCAGACCGAAAAAGGCTTTCGGAGTCGAAGTTGAAAAAGTGGTTTTCTTTGATATGAAAGAAAACGCCATATTCCCTTCCTTTAGTTGTCTTCGCCGATAAGGACAGGACAAATGCAAATAAGTATTCGACGTGTAGTGACATCTGTCAAGAGAAATTTGAGGTAAATTATAATTAGTAAACGTATAAATGACTTTCCTGTAAACAAAATAGTCAGACAAAACAGAAAGGAAGAGAAACTTTCACCATCCCTTTTCTTTTAATGGCAAAACACCGCGCGACACATAGAAGCCTTTTTTGAGTAGATCTGCACCGTCAGTATTAATTTCCGTGATCTTCGTTTGAAACTGCATTTTTCTATTTGAGTAGAGCAATGTAGCTTTGACGTTTTATTTTTTCAACAATACGTTTTAAATTAATCCGAAATTCTGTTTTGACATTTTAATAAAAAAAGCAAAAGTCTTGCAGGTTTATAATGCAATTATCATGACTGCTAGGTAAACAGAAAATGAAAATACCGGAAAGGTTGCAGTAAGCAGTCGAGAAACCAAAAATTTAATCATTTTCAAAGTTAAAGAAATATAGATATATAAACATATATATCATCAGACAAGGTCGAATTGAGGTCAACCACAAAACGCGCAGCTCAGTAGTTCGAGGACTCTAGACTGAACACTGCTAAGGAGAAACGCAAGCGTCGAAAGGAGTCGACCAATCAAGCAAAGTCCTGCAGCGATCAGATCTTCCCCTCCCCCACCTGCTTAAGAATATGTAAATCCAGAATTGGGCTCATCAGTCATCAGAGGGCCTACCGCCCCCAGTAAGGACTTCCTTCCCGCTGATCTTCGGACTGCAAAGAATCTGTCACCATTACTTGCCAAGGACAGTCCCTTTTGAGTGCAAAGAAAAAAAGCAATACTTTCTAAAATGCGTGTCCTAAAACAAAATCTCCATGAGACCCTGAAAATGTATATAATCTGATTTGATTATTTGAATAAAATGTGCCGCATATTTTTTGTAGAGATACTGTTGTTTCATTTGTTATTCATTAATTGGCTAGCCATTTCAAACTATGTTTACTTTAAATTTGTTGCATTTACATA
Source organism: Pocillopora verrucosa (assembly GCF_036669915.1). Lineage (NCBI taxonomy): Eukaryota > Metazoa > Cnidaria > Anthozoa > Scleractinia > Pocilloporidae > Pocillopora > Pocillopora verrucosa. Next base: position 4,440,224 of record NC_089322.1, on the reverse strand, counting down.
CAGTAATGAATGCTTGATAATTTTCTCATGCTCGAACATTCTCCTTTTGGTTGCCTTAGAATCATCTAAAAGGATCATGGGTAGGCCAATGATCTTCAGATTAACCATTAAAGTGAGGACTGCTTCAGCGCATGCTCGAAGAGAACAGTGGTCAATAGCCGATCTTTAACCTTGGGATTAGTTTGGTGAAATTTTGGAAGGGACTAACGAGGAAAACGGAATTGGATCAGTTTCAAGTTTGATGATACTGAAGATTGTTGGCTACCATTAGTGCACGTGTTGAAAGGGCATGCAGAAAGTTTAAAATAGTATTCCAAATTAAAAAAAAAAAATGGAAGTTATCCCTTATGTTTTTCAATAATTTACATTTCGTTTTGCTTTGTTTTCTTTCCTTGAAGAGTTCTGTCTGTTTTGCCTTCATTCGTTCAAAGGTTCCCTCGACAAATGCGGCATGCGGAGCCATTTTAATCATCTATCCCAGAGAAGATAAGATGGCATTACATCCGATTCGAAAAAGAAGCTTTTCCATGCGAATAGCAGCAGATTTATTGATCTTAAAAAGAGTAACTTTCAAGAAGAAGCTTTGCAGGGGAGATCGAGCAGCAATTAAGTCGCATGCCAAGAGAATCTGAACTTCGTTAATGAATTATTTGAAACTGAGAAAGTGTAAAATCTTTCATGAGTTTATTCAGAGATCTCGTTCACCCCTCACGGGAAAAGTTACACATCGGTGAACAACTAAGGTTCGTTAACTAACGGATGAAAATGTTCCCATGAGGCTCAGCGACGCCGTTCAACTGGTTGGGCTCACTTTTTCCACATGGATCATGGACAGGCCAGCCGTACTCCGTGAGAGTATCGAAATGATAATAAAAAAAAAAGAACACGTGGTCAAAGAGGATCGGTCCAGAGCCTAGGAACCTGTCAAAAACTGAAGGTGCTGGTGTATCTTTGCACGTGCTAGTCACGTGCTTAATGATCGTACAATTGATATCACCGTACTGCCAATCCACTAAACTGCCATTTCCCGGATCACACACCAGCCAGTTGTTTATGTTGCTCTTGATGAGGATCTGTCTGCCAAGTTTTTTCCAGAGTGAGAAGTTCACAGCGTTGTAGTCTGTTTCATTTAATGGAGGAGTTGTGGAGACAGGAACTTGCACAGGCCCACCAGGCCAAACAGGCCAGTTTGCTCTTGGTGAGATCGCATTTGAACTATCATTAAAGTGACTGTAATTAGTGAAGGAATAACTCCATACTAGGGTCCAACCTCCACCATCGGTCTCCATGTCACAATAAGCCTTGAAAGCGTTGGACTGAGACACACCTACAGGATTAATCCAATAAATACCCGTGGAAGGAGGGGGAGATTGGTCGAGGAAAGTCTTGCATGATGGGACTGCTGAATGCTGGGTTAATCCAAGGGGTGCAGGCGTGTTCTTTCCTATGATCAAAGAAAATGGTTTCCGAACTCTGCTTTAAGTTATAGGCACATAAACCTAAAAAGAGTTGTGTTAAATGTGACATTTTGAGACGGAATAGGTATTTTTTGGTAACTCATTCTACCGAGCACGCCAAAAGGTGTGGCAGTATCATTCATTTGAGGAATTGGTGTGTTAAAAATAACGAAATTCCAAAAGGTGTGGCAGTATCATTCATCTGAGGAATTGGTCTGTTAAAAATAACGAAATTCAGTTTTAGCCACTATTGTGTGCGAGGATAAATTTGCTGTAAACAAGAATCACATACCTTGTGGACTGGAGACTCCATGAGAGATAACCTATTAAGTAAGCCAAAAAGAGGCAAACTTTCGGGTGAGTAAGAAACTTTCACTTACACTAGCTTACAAGCTACATTTTATCTGAACATTGATTTGAAAAAAAAAACTTTCGATTAAAAAGACGAAAAAAAAGTCTTGTTTCTGATCACTTTTTCAAGATGTTTACTCTGATTACCTGATCCTCATCAACTTAATATTTGAGTTTTCTGTTTAATGACTGTAAAAGCTAAGGGTAGGATTTGTTTTTTCTTAAAGATATTCATTTTTAAACTTCACTTTTATCACCTTTTCTTTATTGCCGTTCTCTCGTCTAATGTTTTAGCCAATAGTTGGAAAATTGTCCAAGGGTCATTTTAAGTGATCTGATTCAGAGTAGACGGGCACAACATGAAAAGAGAAGTATTTTTTGAGGCAACCGAAACTTGAAAATGTATTGATACAAATGTAAGATAAACATAGTTCCAAAACGGACTCGATAAAACATGCCGACCCCCATCTTCAGTCTTAGTGATATTTTATTGATCAGGTTATAGCGGCTGTATGACATTACAGACATAAGAAAAATTATTTCCGGCTTAATGAAAAGGATTATGAAAACTCAATTGAAACTTGAACATGAACAAGGTGTATAAAAATTGCCATTGCATAAAACTGCCTAAAATATCCGGCTCTCAATCCACTCCTTTGCAATCGCACGGAGTAAAGAAAGAAATGGTAACACAGTATTAATCTGTAAAATCTACAAAATTCTAGGAATACCTTTTCTATGTAGAAAGAACCATCCCGTTTTACAAATCTCTCCACCTTCCTTGCCTGTTGTCCTTCGCCAAAGAGCGAACAGGTGGCTTCGTTCGCCAAGAAATTTGCTTCTTTACAAACAGCTTCTCTCCTACACATTCGAGCACAGGTCATTATAGAGTCAGCCTTTTCACTTTGAAGAGCATTTTTATCATCAAGAAAAGCGTTTTCTTCAATGCGAAAGAACATGCCCTGGTCTTCATCTGCAGATATCTTTGGTGTTACCGAAAAAGCCCATATGAGAGCAAATATGTCCCAAGCAAAGATCTGCAAGAAAGGAAATTAAATGATCTGATAACATAACGAAGAAAAATCAAAGTAGGAGGACCCTGTTGGATTATTGCTTATTATATTACAAGAATTTGAAGGGAAGTCACTTACAAATTTTAAAGCCATCATCGATGGGAAAAGTAACATTGGTAGCAGATCTTTACTCCTCATGATTTTATCAAGTTTTGTTTGTCAAACAAAAATAAACGTAATGCATTCCAGTAAAACCTAAAAAGATTCTATGCTCTGTTTTATTTGTTAATACTTATCATAAATAAATATAAATATATATAAATAACAAATCTCTCCACCTTCTTTCCTTGTTGTCCTCCGCCAAAAAGCGAACAGGTGCCTTTGTTCGCCAAGAAATTTGCTCCTTTGCGAGCAATTTCCTCTTCCACACATTCAAGCGCAGCTCGTAACAGAGTCAGCCTTTTCGCTTAGAACAACGTTTCCGTCATCAAGGAAAGCGTTTCCTTCCATGCGAAAGAACACGCCCTGTTCGTCTTCTGCAGATGTATTTGGTGTTGACGAGAAAGCGCATATAAGGGCAAATACCTTCCACGGAAAGATCTGCGGAAAAGGGAATTAAAATTATATAAGACGCTAAAAGAAAATTTTCAGAGTCGAAGGACGTCGTTGGAATACTATTGGATTAAAAGACTTTGGGGAGAGGTCACTTACGAATTTTAGAGGCATCATTGACGGCAAAAGTAGCTATGTAAACAGATCCACACTCTTGGTGGTTTTATCGAGTTTTGTTTGTCAAACAAAAATATAGGTAATGCATCGAGTACAATGTTACTTAAAATTATTTCATGCTTTGTTTTATTTGTTAATTCTCGTTCCTCACTAGGGGAGAAATTATGAGGGTACCATTTTGTGGCTAATAAGAAGGGTTAAACCAGCCCAGGGTTCAGAACACATAATGCAAAACCTTGAGGAATAGTTCAGCTTTAACGAGCATTTTTTTGTGGATTGACTCAAAGAGCCGAAAAGCGACCTGTGACGAACCTCCGGCCTTTGATAAAGGGTTGATGCTCGAAATGTCAGTTTAAGAAACTCTGCGGTGGCTAATTTACATAATCAGGTTAGTTGATGAACCAAATTATGACTGTGAATATGTGAAAATCATTTATGTGAACTGCAGATAAAGACGTGAATTTGAAAGAGATCTTCGCAACAATGAACACAACGTAAGTAGTAGTGAAAATAAGGCCTGAAAAAAATTCAGTCCCAGTACGGGATTTGAACCCATGACCTCTGCAATACCGGTGCAGTGCTTAAATACGTACCCCCTTGGAGTATATAAAGCTATCTTATGAGAATGTATTTTGGGCAGGTGGCTCTACTCAAAAACTAGGGTGGTTTTAAAAAGGTCCGCAAATAAAAATCAATAACGATTTATAAAAGCGACGCAATACAAGCAATAGATAACAATATGGATTTTAGACATGAATAAAAGTTATTGCGGCAATGCCCAAGAACAAAACAGTTATTGTATCAGCATTTAAAAACCTATCATGAGTTAGAACATAAAGTTGTAAAAAGCTTAAAAGAAATTTTATTCATCCTTTTGAGCCACGCTGCACCAACCTGAAATTTCCGATAATGAGTGATATTTTTATTTCTATCAAGTCCATCTCGTTTCTTTATCCTTAAGTCATCACCCTCGAGTGAAAACACAGAAAACCTGTGTTAGCGTTGTCACAGTCAGATACCTCTAGCCAAGGGTTTGAGGCCGCGTGACGTCAATTATTTGATGCGGTTAATTTGGAAGTTTTGTTTTCCCAACGGAGGTTTTGTGATACTGAAAACAATATAAATTATGCCCAAGAACATAAGCTGTCTTACAAGTATTATCTCTTTGGAGGGCACTGAGAAAGAAAAAACTGAAAAAAAATGACATCAAAATCCTGAACTACTGACGTGTGAGCGAAATGAAATATATTTTAGCCCACCAAAATGTCCATTTGAACCCGCAAAATGCGTCACAATGCTCGACAAAGTGGTTATCTAGAGAACTCTTTCTTAAAAATTTCGTCCTATTCCATGCATAGGTTCGCATAATTCACCAGATTCCCCTGAGTCCTTCGTTGAGAAAACAAAACATCCAAGCTAATGAGGTATATTGGTCCATGATTCCAAAGGTCAATTTTATTTATTATCAGATGAATAAAGTTCACTGACCTTTGTTTTCCTGAGTTGTTTCGAGTGATTTTTCGGGTATTTTGGCCGAGATGGATAATAAGACAGTTTTTAAGGCTTCTGATACATAAATTCATCCTGTTCAAGAGGGTGAATGAAGAAATAACACTAAGTAACATTTTAAGACCCAGTGACTCGATAACTGACACCTTGTTGACCAAGTGTCCCGTCGCCTCGTCTTCCCCCTTTCCCCTTCATCCGATGTCTGAAGTTTATGTTGCAAATTTTCTTTCTAAATATGCTTCATGGATAGCTTGTATAAATTTCCTGCACAGATCAACATAAATTTTAACGCTGAGAGTTTTCACCGGAAATGTTTTTAGAATTGAAAGGGATCTGCAGTGTTGCGTTACATAGTGCTATGTTGCGTTACCAATAAGCGCATGTATTCTGGAGGGTTCCTCAAAGTAGGAGGTCTCGCTAATGGCGTATCTTGTTATTTTGGCTCTTGTAGTTGTGATTGTGTTTTTGCTGGTTCGTGTCCTAAATCTGACGGATTCTTCTCATCCTCCAAAGATAATTTCATCGGATAGCCATTTTACCAACACAGTCTTAGAGTCGTGTCCTATTTTTTTCGAAAGGTACGTAAATTCAAAGTTTCTACAAATGTGTTTATATCTTTCGATAACAAAACAGCATTCGGGTTCATGGTAATTAAGTAATGAGTTGTTTTCATCCTTTAAAATATTATTACAGCTGCCATTTTATTGCCAAGCTTCTCTGTTCTTTGTATTGATCGGTTAAATCTAATTTTGCGATTTCGCGGTAACACAAAACATCATCGGTTTGGAAAGATGAAACTGTTTACATGGAAGCCGGTATATTCAATGTAGAAATTTAAAAAACTTATTCGTAGTGGCAGATAACTCTTACTGTGAAACCTTACGAAACCGGTTTTAACGAAAATTATTTTTTTAGTAAAATGGTAAATTTTGGTTAGAAGGCTATGGTATTCCTACTGCTCAGAACGATATATTATTGTAAGAATAATTTTGGAAGATGTCCAATTTCTTGCCAAACTAAGCGAGACCTTCGTGGATGCGCTCTGTCATATTGCTATCATTAATTATTAAAGAAAAACCGGATAGCGCACAAAGTGCCGCATTTATATCTTAACTACTCGTTTCTCCTCCTCTCTGTTGTTTGAAAATCTGAGGTTTTAAATTCAAATTGTCATTTTTTTAAAATCTTCATCAAAACTTGCAGTAGTGAGTCCCTATTAAGTTAACTCTTGAGGTGTGATAATTATACCAACAAGGTTTGCATAACTGTTAACGCTTTAGCTCCAGTGAGTGACCAAGATAGAATTTCTCCTTACTATATCTATACAATATCATGCATACAAGTGATAAGAATAAAGAAAAATGTCAATTATGGAATTACTAATTGATCCGATACCAAATTCTCCAAACTAACATAATGAGAATTCTTTGGCTGACAGTAAGGAGAATTACTAATGAGATCTTGGGATTGAAAGTGTTAACCTGAAGGGCACTGAATATTCAAGGAAGGCAAGAGGCAAGTCTTAAATTTTAGCTGTTACATAAAAGTGGATGCAAAAAGATAAAATGTCTTAATAAGGAATTTACAAGTTGGCCAATGTATTAGATCCATTTTTACCTCAGAGACCAACCAAACTCTCTTGGTGTAATGATCTCTACTTGACAATAGGATAATGGTTTGAGATTTTATATATATTATATCTCTACTAGTCTTTCACAACTTAATAGTTACAGTTATATTTCAGTTTTGAATGAAATAAACTTCATTTGACCTGCAGATGAAACTGAAGTAAAGCAATGATCCACACAAGTGTGCAGCAATTTAAGCAACTGCAGAAAAGCAGCCTGAAAAAATTAAGGCTTTGATGGGACTGAAACTCTTGCCTTTTTAATACTTTTTGGGTTACTACAACTGAGTTGTGAAGCCATACATTGAAAGAAAGGCAAATTTTTTAGGAGTTCACCTTTTCTCAGAAATCAGACTTTTTTTTTTGCAATAATCACTTAAATTGCAGTTCACTAGCAATGGATCGTTGTTTTACTTAACCCTTTAACTCCCATGAGTGACCAAGAAAGAATTTCTCCTTACAATATCAATGCAATGTTCACCAGATGAGAGATGAGAAAAAAGAAAAATATCAATTTGGGGATAATTAGTTGATCCAATACCAAATTCTCTGAAATAACATACTAAGAATTGTATGGTTGACAGTAAGGAGAATTACAGATTTGATTTGGGAGTTAAATGGTTAATAGGTCACAACTATTTACTGAAGCAAAAGTGCCTTTTGGTGGATATTTCCAAGCTGGGAATTAGTGAGGTAAATATCAACCCCTAACCACTGACAGTGAGGTGAATAGTTGTTTTAGCATATACTGAAACCGTGAGATAATGTCGCCAAAAAAAAATTGATTTAAACTCCTTTATTGGGCAGCAATGATTACAATATTTTTGGTTCCAAATCCCACAAGAGTTGCTCAGAAGTGGATTGCAAAGGATGTTTGGAGTTCAAGTAACCAATTGTCTGAGGGTGTGTGTTTAGTGCCTTCCACTTGTTTAGTATATACCTCTAATAATAGTTATTATTCACCGACAGGTATTCCCCCCCAGTCATTTGGGGAAAGAGTGGCCACTGTCAAACCCTTGTAGGAGCCCTGTTCGGTAGACGTGCTTGCCCAGAGTTGAAAGGAGCCTTACACACAACAAAGCTACATGATGGCACTGTTGTCACTTATGAGATTTACTCTCCTGACAAAAATTCACTTTTGAGTGTTGAACAGGTATACAATCATGAGCTTATCATAATTGAGTTTATAAGTTATGGTATAACATGAAAAAAAAAAGGTATTGACTTGCTAAATTTTTTAAGGATGTTTTGGTTGCTTACATATGCAAAACACAGGGAATGGGATTCATTTATTTGAAGTCATAGCAGTATTATTAGGAAGCGGAAATATGTATGTGTTTTGAAATGAGCAGATAGAAATGCTCATGAGACAAACAGCAGCATTCCTTTTGGGCTAGTGCATTGGTGAGGGTGTTCACCAGTCCCACTACTGTGGCCTCAATGGGTTTGATTGTCCTCGCTCAGAAGTTTTTTCTACAGGTCCTCATGTTTTCCTCCCTCCACAAAAACCAAGTTGAATATTCTAAATTCCATTTTGACCCGGAAAGAGCAGACAAGGAGAGCCACTTTATGGGCTGTCCACCTCTAAATTCCCATATAGCACATAATCTATAAGATGAGCACCTTATAGACAGTATCTCCTGTTTTCTGTACCAAGAATGAACTCATTTTTTAACAGAACTATACATTGCTGTATTATTCAGCTAGAACACATGAATGGTCTTAAAAGAGCATCATAGAATCATACAATATCTTCAGTAAGAAGACAAGGCATACCATGTGTAAATGATTTTTAGGGATGCATTGTGCAGCTTTCACTGCCAGATCTCAAGGATCTGAGTAAATGTAACACTATACAGTTCACCTCCTTGGGAAAAATGATCAAAGAGTAAATAGATTGTAAATTTCTGCCAGAATAACTCAAAATGTTTTGCCAGTTCCTTTTGTGTATTTAAATAAATCTTGGTTGATCTGAGGCTCATGTTCTGTTACCAATGTCTGTCATCTTATTTATAAAATTTGAGATAATTTCTCAATCAAATTTGTTAGTGAAATCAATTGAACTACCTGGAGAGTTTCACAGGCTGAGCAGCCCTGAATAAAAATCTTGTAATCTCAGTGACAAGAGACTGTCATTCAGCACAATAAAACATGTTGATATCACAAAGATTATGATCAGTTTGCATCAAGGAAACCGATGTTTATTGAACTGCTTGAAATTTGTGAATTGACTGGATACTGTAATTATGGATAAGGAGGGGAATTTAACAGCCACCTTGCAAATAAATATACAGTTTTTCTGTGTTGGTGAATTTTTACAAAGTTAAGAGTGGTCAGATGAGATGAGCAGCCCTAAAAAAAATAAAAGCTACCTTGCTAGTAAATATACAGTTGTTTCATGTTGGGGAGTTTTTACAAAGTTAAGAGTGGTCAGGTGAGATGAGCAGCTCTGAACAAAAGTCTTGTAATCTCAGTGACAAGAGAGTGTCAGTCAGGACAACCAACAGGTAACAGTGTACAGAACTAACATACTTTCCCTTTTTTGAATGATCCAAGGAGAAGCCTACAATCATCACAGTCCCAGGAATTGCTAACTGTTCTGAGACAAAGTATGTGCGCACATTTGCTGACTACGCCATTCGTCATGGCTTCAAAGTTGCTGTTTTAAATCATTTGGGAGCAAAGGAAGAGGGTGGATTGTCCACTCCAAGAATTTTCACATATGGTAATTTTTAGCTATCTGCTCTTCTGTTAAATTTTTCTTTGGATTAATGGACATTGTCAAATGAATGTAATTTGGTTTACAGTCAATTCACTACCTCATCAAACTCTCCACCACAAAACTTGCCACCACTGAGTCACATGCTACTTAACTGATTTCGGGAGATATAACCATGGATTTAATTTTATAGGAAAGATTATTCTTAATTCAATTTTAGTGGTTCCACTTTAAGGGACTGTTCAATACAGACAGAAGACAATAAACAATGGCTGTTGGGACTCAGAAAAGGGTGACCATGACCCCCTTCATAGAGATAGCTGCTTACTTGGGGTGAAAATTTCAGTGATTAAGGGGAAGAAAATTCAGGACATTGACTACTGGCCGCTAAGATACAAGGTGACTGCTTAAAACAGGTTCAACTTTATAGGGAAAATGGTTCCATTGAAATTGAAAAATGTGTTGGACATAACTGAAAACCAAAACATGTTGCTAATAAAACTGGTGTAATAACAATATAGGTGGTACAGAGGAACTAGCAGCCATGGTTTCACATATCACCTCTGTGGGTAATCACCAGCGACTTATTGGAGTCGGGTTCTCTATGGGTGCAAACATTTTGATGAAATATCTAGGAGAGGAACCTTCAAGGCAGGAGTTATTTGAATGTGCTGTGTCTGTGTGCCAGGGATATGATATTTTGAGGTAAGAGATCTGCAAATGTGAATTTTAGTCATAACTTCAATGACTTATGAGTGTACCAGGGAATTTCTTGAAGCTGACACAGAAAAGGTTAGCTCCATCCCGAGGAAAAAGGTTTGCCTTAACCCTTTACAACTTTATAGCCAAACATCATTATGCATGTTCTCTTTGTTTTCAAAACATTTCCTGTGGTAAGGAGAGTTAGAGTAATCAAGAGCTTCTTTCATAAGCAATCATTTCCTTAATTCTCGTGACCTATTTTTTAGATTTAGCAGTGATGGTGTGAGAGAAATTGTACACCTGTCACTTCAAGGGCTCAGAGTTAAATCAACTAAATTTCACAGAATAGCATATTACTGAATATCAAATTACAGATTCACTGATTGAGGTTATGATTAACCTCTTTGACTCTCTGACCCATAAGAGTGACTAGCATCTATTTTTTCCTTACAACATCAATACTGAATCATACTTTAAGGTCACGAGAATAAAGGAAATGATCACAAACTAAAGAAGCTCTTGATTAAATAATGATTTTAGCTATGTGAATTTCACATATCTAAAATCATTATTCATCACTTGGATGGTTTATTTGGACCCAACATATTGACCAGCTCCCAGTTGGCTTGTTAGTTCAGTTGGTAGAGCACTGCACTGGCCTGTACGGGCCTGAATTTTTTTCAAGTCCTATTTTCAACTACTAGTTCAGTAGTGGTCTTAGGTGTAAGGAGCTCTTAAAATAATCTCTTGATTGTTAAACAAATTCTCTTTGTCGGCACCCTCAGGAAATGTATGGAGCACAATATGGAAAATATGCATACTGATATCAGGGTTGTATAAAGGTTAATAATTGATTGACAGGCAGACCATCAACTAACTGAGTGACTGTCAAACTAAGTTATGGATTGACTCATACTGACAGACTAAATTACAAATTTAGCTGACTTACTCGCTGAGTGAATAAAGGGGTAAGTTTCTAAAGAAACTGTGGTGCTGCGTCGGTGGAAGAGTATAGCAGGTAATTAAGTGTTAACAACTGAGTTGAAAACGTAAATTAGCCACCGTAAAGGGTAAAAAGCTGACGTTTCGAGCGTTACTCACTGAGTGCTTCGCAAACTGTCTACCTGACTGATAGATTATGGAATGGATTCATGGACAGGTGGACTCACGGACTGACTGGTATATAACAGGCAAGATGACGTTATGAATATCTAACCCTCTACACCCCAAAATCAGTATCCATATTCCCCATATTCTCCTCTATATATTTCCTTTGGAACTGTCAAGGAGAATTTGTTTAACAATCAAAGCTTCGTGGGTAGGCGATCATTTCCTTTATTCTCGTCATGTTAATGAAAGATTCAGCAGTATTGCTGTAAGGAGAAATTAGGTACTGGTCATTCTAAGGGTTGAAAGAGTGAAACGTAAACTTTTAACGTTGCTACACATGTATTGTTGGCGATCTCTTCCGTGATTTGTAGAGCAAAGACTCTCCTTCACGAATGGGATGGACTACGACGTTTCTACAACTGGGGCATCACCCAAAGCGTGAAAAAGGTACTCGACCGCAACATGAAGGTTTTATTCCAGTGCCCCAAATTTACTTCATATGTTCATCATGTTCGCTCGTCTTCTTCCCTTGTGGAGCTTGATGATGCATATGTCAAGTGAGTAACATTTTAGAGTACTCTTCAATTGCATGCCGTGAAAGCGAAACCATAGTAACCACAGCAGCCAATCAGAACAAAGAAAAATTTCGCCGATGGGAGCTAAATGATCAAGCAAACTGTCTGAAGCGCAGAAAATCGTGAACAAGTTGTATGAATCTAATTATTTGAGAAAGTGGCCAAGTTTATTGGCAAATCAAAGAGCGTGTTAGAAAGTGTCTGCGTAACAGAGGTGCGACTGTGATACTGTGTAATTAAGGGAATTTGAATTTTTCCTTACCTTAACTCTAGAAAAATGGCGGGATTCCATAATTTGGACGAGTTTTATGCTGTCAACAGTTCCTGTAACTACATAAACCAGGTAACCTCTCTCTGTAGTTTTTGTTCTTGTCTTTTTTCTCTGTTTTGGTATAGTTATCGTTTTCTTCTACGTGTTTTCTCTTCACAGATTAAGATCCCAGTATTTCTTTTAAATGCCTCAGACGATCCCCTCATACCTGAGGAACTGTTTGATACGCCATACAACCACGTCAGTAAGTATTAGGTGTTTGGACCATTAATTGGTGATAAGGAATTCTATTATATGGTCTTGACAGGTACATTATATGCCGCCACAAAAGGAAGCTTTTACGAGGCCTTGTTCTTAAACAGGATATGCAGTTTTACTTCTTGGGGGTGGAGCTCGAACAAAGCCCCTCCCATACGTCGGGGCGCTGCGCTAGAGGAGATTTTGTGGATAACTAGGCATCTTGATCGCTGACGGGGGTGGACTTATGGAGAAATATGGAGAAGATCTCAGGCCGGGCTCAGTTTTGTGTTCTGGGGCGAAACTAAAACTTTTCCGTCACTATGCCTCGATCCAGTCAGAGTATATCTGTTTACCAGCAAATTTTTAGGTTGGAAAACTTGTTGAACCTCAGGGGCAGGGGTGAGGGGAGTGGGGTTGCCCACGATAAACTAACATCCCCCCAGGAAGAGTAGTAATACACCCCTATTCGCTTCATAATAGGAAAGCAAGGAGAAGCCTCGGAAGTGAAGTCCACGTGACTGTTAATACTTGACTTGCCTTTTTTCCTCTCTGTCTTTAGAATGTAATGAATCAGCAGTGTTTGTCGTGACTCATCATGGTGGCCATCTTGGATTTTACGAGGGAGGGTTTTTTACTGTTTTCCCTTTGACTTGGCTTGACAAGGCCGTGATACAGTATATCAAGGCGGTTTTAAAAGTGAAAAACGAGGGAAAATTATCATCCTTGTCCGAGCAGGACGAAGAATATGTTAGTGCATCCTAACATTCGCCGGAAAGTGGCGGTTTTGTATATCTCCTTCGTAAGTTTTTTTTTTTACGATCCTAAACTCCAGTTTTACCCAATGACCATTTCAGTTTTGCGTGATCTTAGATTTGAGGGACAACAAAGCTATCGGAAGTGGCCATCATCTTTAATCATAAAGCTGTTCACGATTCATTTCAACTGCATTATTACTGTTGGTTTGTCAAACCTCGGGATTATCTCAACGTAAACATTTTAGAAATTTAATTATTTTTGATAAAACAGTCGTAACATTCGAATTAGGTAGAATACTTTTGTGAAACGCTGTCACAAGTTTAAAGGGAATTAAGGGAAATTTTTATAATAGAAAATATTCTGATTAAATAAACTAGTCACAGATAACTTCGTGATGATAATGATATTGACAAACATCGATTAAAAACTATTTTCCAACAATAAAACATATCTTGTAACTAATTCATCATAGTAAATCAGAGATGAAACCTTGATGGTAAGGCTTCTTGAAAACATGAAAACGTTTATCTTAAATCACGCCAGAAACCCAGTAATTGTTATGTTGTTTATAAAGTTTTAACTTTTCTCCGACAGAGAACCCCTCCATTGCTAAAAATTCCTAAACTGCACGCATATATCAAAACTTTGTTTCAACTGACCGCTGTAATAAAGCTATGCGTAAAGCAAAATAACAATCTCAAACTTTTTCCTTGTCAAACTTCGACATCCTTTCAGTGAATAATGTTGTCTTTCATGTCCTTTTATTGTATTTAGTTATTTTTCGGTATTTATGTGTTTTTAGCGCATTCATCTTTGCCCAAGAGAAGCTGCAAAAAGTAGAGGAATAATTTAGGAATTGGTCGTGACCATCACGTCGATGATACACTATACAATATTAATAATTATTTGTAATTAATAATAATAAAAATTATTAATACACTACATAGCAATCTGAATTATACATGCTTTTTGATTGGTTCTTACTTATAAGCTATTGAAGGATAGACGCATGGATGACGTCATCATTTACAACATTTCGTCATCATAAAGAAACAGATATAATCCATGTTGTCGTGGGTCTGTACTGGGACGGGTCGTAGAAGATTTCAAAATGTGGTAGGTATATCGATTGTACACCCGGCTGCGCCGTGTGTGCCACTTTTTTGTTCAGTCCCCGGCAATCTATTCCTGTACAGACCCACGGCATTATAGAATCTGTTTGTTAAATAGACAGCAAGTAGCATAATCAATCAGATTTCGGCATTTGTGATAGAACACTGATGGATTAATGCGAAAACGAGTTATTACCTTATTCATTACGGCTCGTATGCTGACACTCTTTTCCCTTTCGTGTGGGTCGTAGATTTTGCTCAAAATATCACACTTTTGTTCTCCATAATTGAAGCCCTGGCATTGTGGAGTTCTCATGCACAGATCTTCACATTGTAGCTTGGATACAACTTGATATGTGACCATTACATCGCCTTTCATTTCTTTCTCCGGTAATGGAACATTAATAGTCGAAGTGATGATAAAGCATCCTGAATTTTGAGCCCTTCGGAAATTTACAGGATCATCATGTCTTCGGTGCTTCGAACCTTACAATGCAATTTAAGCTAGAATCAGCGAAGTCTTGAGAAATCAAGGAATATTTCACGTGCAATCAACCTCCGTTCAAGAAATAGGAGAAATACGAGTCAAGAGCGGCTAAACGGTTAGAGTGTCGAATGTAAATATCAAATGCATTGTGTACATTCATTATTTACAGCTAAACGAAAGCTTTTATATCATGGAGACAATTTATGTTGCCCTTGATATTTCGTTCTAAATGAGTAAGAAATTATATTTCAGCGAGAGGTAGTTTCTCGATGTCAGTTAATCGCACGAAAATTAACTTGAAACAAAGTGATAATCCTGCGCAAAGCATTTATTTTAATCTTTGATTCTGGTGAAATAGTCAGACGATTTTTTCCTTTATTACTGATCCCTCGTTTTGTGTCTTTTTTTTAAATACATGGTCATTTCCATACCTTTAAGTCTAAGTTCAGCATCTATTCAATTTAAATACCCCGATTTCCATCATTTCCAGTAGCCGAGCACCGATATGAAAACTGTGACAGTCTTCCATAAAAAAAGTAATAATATATATATATATATATCATAGCATACCTTTTCCTTCAAGAAAAGACGAAGCGAATGTTAAAACCATCACAAATGCGGAAATATCCATTTTCCAAACGCATACCTAAAAGTTAAATGACATAAGCTACAAGATGAAGAGTCGAGGCCCAATTAATTAGTCCTAAAAATTTTTGTAAGGTTAATTGAAATCTGAAATTTAGCGGTAAATAAAGAAATGAAAATGTCCCTTCGAGGAAAACAGCAACGTAAGTGTGTAATACACAAATCACCTTTACTATACCTTGATCAATTTTAATTGGAATGAATAAAGAAGTAGTTGGAATTCACAGACAGAAATATAGCACGGTTCAGTATAAACTTCCGTAACGAAACTGCTCTTATGAAAATTTTTGTATACATGTAATTCAGCTTAGTGCTTTTTAAGATCAAAACAGATACACAAGTCCGCAAAAATACGAAGCAAAAAAAATTTAAAACAGAGCCAACGCGGCTACAAAGTATTTGCTTTTTAAGATCAAAACAGATACACAAGTCCGCAAAAATACGAAGCAAAAAAAAATTTAAAACAGAGCTAACGCGGCTACAAAGTATTTCAAATAAATAAAGCTGCGAACGAGACCAGAGCGAGAAAACTGAGTGAAAACCAATGGAGTAAGATACCTGTTTTATAACATGCCGTGTTCAGCAGCTTTCCATGTTATCTCTCGTATAGCACAGATATAATTAGGTCGTGGTTTACATATTCAAAATTCCAATTTGCACTTATTTAAGGGGTTTGCCATCTGTTATCGACTGAATTTTCCCTTGCTGAGTCAACACTGGGTAAACGCTTGCTTTTCCTACAGATTTCCTTCTTTGATTGGCTTCCAGCGTTGAGTAATCAAAGGATACAATGCTCTTAATTCTAATTGGACTTAACTGATGCTCATGTCAATCCAAAAATACCAAGACTTTATTATTTAATATAATGCACACCGCATTTTATCCACATGTACATCTAAATTCTCAATTTTTTAATAAAAACTAGAATATAGATATTTGGATGACATCTTAGAACATAATTTGCATTGATTGGGAGCATACAAGAACTGAAACTGTGTGACTTATCATGTTATCAACGAAATTCGTTCGACTAACTCGTCCCTAGAGGGCTCCCATATAAGTTAAATTAAGGGACCAGTCAGGAAGCGATCGGACTTGGCGTTTTTTTTTTCCAAACGTTTCGACAAGCACCGAGCGCATAGCCAGGATTTTTCAAAGGTTGTGGGGGGGTTATACTGTGCCAAACAGAGGGTACTCACAAGATTGTCATGTCAACCTTTCTACCGTGTCTTTCTTTATGTGACAAAAAAGGCTTACAAAGGGGATCACAGGCACCCAAAGACCCCCTCCTCCTCCCACCCACCTCCCCAGCTACGCCCTTTGGCACAGCTATTGGGCAGCTTGTTTTAGACATAGTATGCGCAACAGGAGTGGTAATGGCTCCTGATGCGCAACCGCTCTCAAAATGGGCATGATGAGAAAAAGCTCAGAGCTTTAGACTGGTGGGTTCATTTTCAAAAAAGGCTCACAAAGGGGGGATCACAGGAAGCCCCGGAACCCCCCCACACACACACACCGACGCCCTTTTGGCACAGCTATTGGGTAGCTCATTTCAGACAGTACGTGTAACCACTCTCAAAATGGGCACCACAAGAAAAAGCACAGAGCTATAGACCAGTTGGGTTATTTTCACTTTCAGAACTAACTTGAGGCCAGTGTGAGAGACATGAGAGCTCCCACTGGAACTGTCATATTTACAGCCAAACTAACAAAGTGATTCTTGCTGCACTGCTCTCAAAATGGCCACGATGAGAAAAAGCACAGAGCTCTAAACCAGTGAGGTCATTTTCAATTTCAAAATTTATTTGAGGTCGTCCACTTTATGAGACATGAGAGCTCCTATTGGAACCATTGTATTTACAGAAGAACTAACTAAGTGATTCTTGCTGCACCATATTCACTTAATGCTACAAAAAGCATTGTGACAATCGGGTGTAAGTCAAATTACTTGTTACACTATACCTTGAGATATATACCATACAAGATTCTTCTCAGATGTGATAGGAATTTCACAAAAATAACCATAAGAAAAACCAAAATAATCAGGAATATTAAAAGAAATATAAAACCCACCCATTCATACATCAAGAAACATTTATAATAACTTTTTGGAAGTTGTTTTGTCTGTTCTAGGTTCTTTGCTACAAAACTAAACTCCACCAACCCAAGATTATGCCCTACAGCTATTGCAGAAGCAAAGTCACACCTTCCATAATCTGTCACTTTTTTCCTAAAATAAAAACCGGGTATATCTACCGGTTGAACGCCAATTTCTTGAGCTAAGATACCCATGTAGGCATCTTCAACAGGGAATGCTGGTCTTATCTCCACTGCTTTAAATAGTGAAGGAAGAATATCAGTTGAGAGGACGTAAAAAGCACCCGTGCAGTAAGGAGGATAGAAATCTTTTGCCAAACAGTCTCTCGCAACGCGGTTTTTCCTTTTCTCTCCTCGTCTCACTTCACCGTCGCCAATAACGAAACCGCCGTATAATTTATCCCCTGCATAATCATTATTTGCATAATTATCCAGCCATGATAGTAGTCCAGGAACATGAACATAAACATCGTCATCTGCTTTGAGGATAAAACGTGGGTTTACATGAATCAAACTCCATAGCAACTCAGACAAAATCTTAATCACTAAATTTTTGTAACTATCTGTCATGTTCAGCACAAGAATGTCTTCAAAAAAGGCCGCTTCTTGGCGAATTTCTTCAGAGTGTTCGGCGCTAAGAGCTTTGCCTATCACAAAGACGCGCTCCCAGTTTCTCTGGCCACTTTTAATCGACTTATCACCCCATGTGTTACGGACACTATTTCGTCGCTCTGAATACAATTTTCCAACTCCAGAGGTGATTAAAACCAAAAGGAAAATACTTGTGTTGTTGGTGTGGAGGGTTGGTTGCGTGACATGAGAAGCGAATGAAAATGTCAGCTGAGAGCATTGCGAACGTACGTCCTTGAGTCCAGAGTATTTGGTTGAAATATCATTGATACTCGAAGAAATACCTTTAATTCGTCCCTCCAATTCCTCTTCCTTCGTTAAAATTCTTGTTGATTTAACATCTTGATGGAACAGTTTTAAATAAATTACCACTGTAGCGACGTGAAGAAGTCCTACAGCTGTGACAATTTCACAAAATGCTCTTTTCATTGTCCTATTTTACACACAGTGGATATTTTTTCACAAGTCAATTTTGCTCCATCTCATGATTTTTAAAGAAACCCCACTTGATACCTAAAATCTAAATTGTCAATTTTCCAGTTCGTACCTTTATGGCCGTAAATCCACAGAAGAAAGAATCGTATTCAAATTTCCTCAAGCGACGCCAAAGCATATGTCCTTTTCACAATTCAAATAGATTTCCGCACACCAGAAATTACAGCGGGCTCGAAAGAAGTATTACATGGACTGGACTTTTCAATTGCTGGACTTGAGAAAAGAAAGATCAGGTTCAAAACCAGTAAATACCTTGTGATGTTCATTAGAGCTGGCATCTTCATTTTAATTTACTTAGGAGAGCTAGTGTTTTGGAAAAATTCGTCCGAGAGTTAAATCTATACCAATCAATGTGGCCAGTAGGCGTATAATCATTTCATTCAATATTTCTCCTTACCTATCGATAACGCTGCTTGTCTTTTTAAATTTGTTCTTAGCATATTTGTGTATTTTATGTCCCAAAAGTGTTGTGCAATAGAAAATTTTGTTTTAAAATCGTTCAGTTTTTATAATTTTCAACTTTAAGCTACGCCATTTTCTAGTTGTAAATTCTAGTAACCAGAAAGTCATCAAAATATGCAAATAACATGAAATACGTTCCCCAGGGGTTCGCTCTGGTACGAGATTATGACAACTTCCTAATCTATTAACTTTTATTTGAAAATACGTTTTTCTAAGTGACTCGGGTGCTTTTGCAGATTGAAAAATTTTTTTCTTTTGGAAACGTTAAGTAAAATTTTTGCATTCAGTTAAGTCAAATAAGAGAAAAAAATTATTTTTTCGGCCTCTGAAGATGGGACTGAGTAACCTTCAAGACTTAACAGACTTCAGACATAGTTTGATGCTACACTGGTTTGCAGATTTAATGAATGTAACCGAAGAAGTTACGATTCATAGACCCAACGTTTCGACACTCCTGTCTAGTGCCTTCATCAGGGGTGATCTAAACGCTGCAACAAGAGGTCCTTTTATTTGATCACTAATTAGCGGCCTTTTTTCTGACGAGGTGTAAATAAGCGTCAGGAAGCAGACCGCCATCGTCACGATTTAGAGGAGCGTGGGCGGAGTTTATGTGCCTAGCCTCCAAACAGCGGCGCTGGTGGTAACGCCGATTAGTGGTGATAATTTTAGAATTATCTCACCCAATTGTATGGTTGGTTAGGCAAGTATGCTCCGATAAAGCTGAATTTTCCTTTTTGCAAAGAAAAACCGCTTTTTGGTGCTATTTTAACCGTGTACCAAACTGGCGTTTGGTCTGTCCGATGTATTCGTTGTCACAGTCATTGCAAGGAATAGAATAAATGGCGTCGGTTCGTTGTTCTTTCGGGACAGGAACCTTAGGTTTGGCGAAAATATGCCCCAAAGTCTGAAAAGGTTTTTGAGCAACTTTAACGTAGTGGTTATTCAAAATTCTCTTGATGGGTTCAGTAACACCCTGTATGTAAGGAATAACAGCAAAACCAGTCGCTGGTTCCCTTTCATCAAGAGCGTTACTAGTTGTAACTGATTTTTGGCAGTTACGGAAAGGTTTTTGTATAGCCATTTGCCTTTAGGACATTAGAAACATATTTCCTTTCCTCAGCCTTCGAATCGAGTGAAGATGGTCGACAGTCAGCCCTCCTAAGTAAAGTTTTGGCTACGGACTTTTTGTGGCAAATAGGGTGGTGAGAATCGAAAGCGAGTTATTTTTCGTTGTGGGTAGGTTTACGGTCAGACACCTGTCTCTAAATTACCCTGAACACCTCTGGACACATTTAAATCAAGAAAGGGCGAATGTCTATCCTTTTCACTCTCAAGGGTGAATTGGATCGACGGCTCTACTAAATTCAAATGCGACAGGAGGCGCTCCGCTTCATTTCCGGATACCGCAGAAATAACATCATCGACATATCGTTTCCAGAAAAAGGGTTTAACCGGTGAAGCAGCTAAGGCCCTTTCTTTCACGTCTTCAATTACCATGTTAGCAATGACAGCAGAGACGGGCGAACCCATCGCTGTACCAAAAACTTGTTTATAGTAGGTACCGTTATATGTAAATTGCGTGGTTTTGAGGCAAAAAGACAGCAGATGAATAATATCCTCCACAGGCAAAGAAGTTCTTTGTCCTAGGGAAGCATCTTCTCTGAGTCTCTCCTCCGGCACGGCAAGATCAACTGGGATTTTAGTGAAGAGCGAAACAACGTCGAAAGATACTAATTCTTCACGAGCGTTAAGAGTTTATCTCTTATGAAATCCGCAAATTCCCAGGAATTTTTGACAGTGTAATCAGTATTCCCAACAACAGGTGACAAAATTCTCGCAAGATAACCAGAAATTGCATAAGTCGGAGAATTAACAAAAGAGACAATGGGTCTCAAAGGAATTCCCGGTTTATGAATTTTGGATAGTTTATGAACTTTGGTCATGAGTTGTCCATCATTCCATCGCAGTCATTCGAGGTGGTTTTGGTGGATGGAATCTAATGCTGACCCTGTCGAGTGACGTTTTCAGCTGTTTTAGCTCTCAGGAAGACTAAATTCACAACTCACGGCTACATCGGTGCAATATCCACAGGCACAATGAAAAGAGCATTTTGTAAAATTGTCACAGTTGTAGGATTTCTAAATGTCGCTATAGTAGTGATTTATTTAAACACTTACTATCCAAATGAGAAACGGAAAAGGATTTTCACGAAGGAAGAGGGATTGAAAGGACAACTAAGAGTTAATTCTTCGAGTTTCAATGACATTACGACCATGTACCCACGACTCAAGAACGTTCGTTGGCAGTGCTCTCAGCTGACATTTTCATTCGCTCCTCATGTTACGCAACCAACCCTGCACTTCAACAACACAAGTATTTTCCTTTTGGTTTTAATCACATCTGGAGTTGACAAGTTGCATTCAGAGCGACGAAACAGTATACGTAATACATGGGGTGACAAGTCGATCAAAAGTGGCCGGAGAAACTGGGAGCGCGTCTTTGTTATAGGCAAAGCTCTCGACGCCGAACGCTCTGAAGAAATTCGCCAAGAAGCGGCCTTTTTTGAAGACATTCTTGTGCTGAACATGACGGATAGTTACAAAAATTTAGTGATTAAGATTTTGTCTGAGTTGCTATGGAGTTTGATTCATGTAAACCCGCGCTTTATCCTCAAAACAGATGACGATGTTTATGTTCATGTTCCTCGACTGCTATCATGGCTGGATAATTATGCAAATAATAATTATGCAAGGGATAAATTATACGGTGGTTTCGTTGGTGGTGACAATGGTCCAGTAGTACGAGCAAAGGAATCGAAACACTGCGTTGCTAGAGACTGCCTGGCTGAAGATTTTTATCCTTCTTACTGCATAGGTGCGTCTTACATTATTTCCAGGGATGTTCTTCCTTCTCTACTAGAAGCAGTAGAAAGAAGACCTGTGTTCCCTGTCGAAGATGCCTACATAGGTGTCTTAGCCAAAGAAATTGGCCTTCAACCGGTGGATATACCCGGTTTTTATTTCAGGAAAAAATTGGCAGACTATCAAAGGTGCGATTTTGCTTCGGCAATGGCTATAGGGCATAGTTTTAAATTGTTGGAGTTTTTTTTTGTGGCAGAGAACATGGAACAGACAAAACAACTTCCAGAAAGTTATTTGAAATGTTTCTTGATGTATGAATGGGTGGGTTTTATATTTCTTTTAATATCCCTGATTATTTTGGTTTTTCTTGCGGTTGTTTTTTGTAAAATTGTGATCACACCTGAGAGGGTAAATAGAGCTTTTTGCGCGCTCTGACTGGCTAGATAGGGTGTGATAAGCAAGTACTACATATCTACCTCCGAGCACCTGAAGAGATAAAATCACGCGTCAACAATTTATTAAATTTGATACAAGGCGATAAAACAGATAGCTTATGTTTGAGAATAAAAGACGAAGGTGTACTGGGAAATACTTAAAAGTCAATGTGTAACACAATGAACGTTTTTGACGGTGAAGAGGCTAGTTAATAAAAAAATCTTCATTAGGCTTCTTTGCTGTAAATATCCACGGCCAAGCGGTTTACACATCCCAGTTAGAGGTAGACGGTAGGATCTGGGTCCAAGATTATATTCAAGTATATGACAAATTAAGGATATCTTTAATTACGAAGTCATAGATTACTATTATACAACTGCACTAAGTAAGGTAGAAATAATGCGCGAAAAGAGTGCATTATTTAGTTTTAGTCGAGGAGGCGGTGGGGGGGATATTTGGTCACGTGATGCGTTCTGACCAATCGTGCACAAGCAAAAATAAATGTTTGATTTTTAGCCACGATAGTGTACGGTTATTTGTTTTAATGCAAAATAAAAACATCTGCATCACAGGTTGGCTCAGCTGGCATTAAGTGTTTCAAAGAGATGCATATAAAAAGGAGCCATTACTAAATGATAATGGATTCCTGATTTAAGATAAAGCACTACGATATTGAATAAGTTATTAGACACTTCTGTGCGTGTTATCCCTTGGTATTTTTAGGAACTGTGCCATATTGTAACGAGCCCGTAAGGCGGGTCAAAATACAAAAAAACTCGTTAAAATACCCAGAAATACCACACACCAAAACGTCTGATAAGATATATTTACTAACACCTCGCATTTTGACTTAACCCTTTAACTCCCATGAGTGACTAAGACAGAATTTCTCCTTACAATATCAATACAATATCAAGCAGACAAGTGATGAGAATAAAGAAAAATATTAATTAGGAGATTATTAGTTGATCCAATACCAAATTCTCCAAACTAACATCACAAGAACTATATGGCAGATAGTAGTTTAGGTGAATTACTAGTGAGATCTTGGGAGTTAAAGGGTTAAAACTGACAATCTGCGCATACTAGGTAATACGCTGGAGGGACATACTAAGTTTTGATAAGCAATTGAAAGGTCTTATGTCTCCGCTGTATGCCCTCAACTGCGCTTTAAACGCAGATGACAGTGCAGCTATTGGTTAGAAATGTTAGATTCTTTCCCTTGATATTCCAAGTATCACGCCCGGAGACAGTAGGATGTGTGTGTTTGCTACTGAAGTGAGACAAGAGAAGTAAGTATACACGATGGGTTTTCTCCTTAATCCACAAAGAGGAAAGTGTTGTTCAGTCTTGAATTGGTCGCCCATTATCAGATTAGAAGGTTTCACGTATCACCAAGGCAATTGCTGAATAAATACTGAAAAAGAAAGAGAAAGTTTCTTTCATTTCAACACAGAAAATTGCTTGTAACCAAGGTGGTAAGCGTACTAGTGGAAAGAGCGTGAGTTTCTAAGGACGCACGCGAGAGAAAAAAACAAAAAGAGGAGAGAAAACAGCTGGTTTGCAACAACTCAATAAGAAAAAAAGGAGATTACCCATGTGAAGAATATGCTAGAGATGTAAACTAACTGTTGGAAAGTGTATTGCATGATTTATCTTTAGTAATTTTCTAAATCATATCTATGTTCGTCCCACGTCTGGATCGACTGCGCATAGCACTGTAGTGATTGTAACTGGGTTGCCCGTGCGAGCGCGACCCTCGGGCATCGTACGCGAGCGAGCAATAAAGATTCGTGTTTTACTCAGAAACAAACCAACAAACGAGAAACAGGAAAAATAAACAGGAAAGCTCCCTGTGAAAGCTCCCTTACGAAATTCTAATTAGAGAATTTCAATATCGATCACTTCTCCACGCACCTTATTGGCTCTATTGCGCTCGAACAGTCGGAAGCTGAAACCAACGCTGCTCTTTACATCTACCACACTGTTCATCAGTTCACAGGCCCTCTCATTCTCGTCATGCTTTCCAGAATACTGATAATTATAAGCCAAACATCTGGGAATCCGAAGGCAAAGATCCTCGCATTGAATTTCTGATACAACAGACTGATGGTAAATCACGTGACCCTGTAGCTGTTTGTCCCGAACACGTTCTCTGCTGATGGGTAGAAGTTTTTCGAGATGGCACTCCGAAGGCTGGTCAGTTGTTGTAAATGTTGGTGGTATATCCGTAGGTTTCGGCGCCTCTGCAACAAATTCAAAGAGAATTTGTTTTTATTATCTACAGTGGTAAATGAAGTTCAGACGCTTTTGTAAGCAGGTTCTCTAGAAGCAGAAAAAGCGTCCATAACTGAAGCTAGTCGCATACGAGAATTTATAGGTTGAACATTCGCATGGGAGCATCGATTAGGGCGCACGGTTTATGGGAAACACTGCACAGAGGGTACAGAGTTTTGTATTGCAACCATACTCACTGTTTTTAATGAACTTAATGAATTCTTGATTGCGTTGTAATCATTTAGGAGAACTGTCGCCGATTCTTTTGCCCCGCACACATGCATTTGAAGTGAAAAGAAAAAATAGAAAAAATTCTCAAAGGTTTTTCCGTTCGCCTTAACCTCGCGCCATCTTCTCAATCAATCAGATGTGGTCTGACAAAGCCAATCAGTCACCACTTGATCTTAGACAATTTCTAATTCTTGTCGTTAGTGACGTGTCAAGTCGACGATACCTTGATACGACCTTTATAATCGTCCAGGGTTTCTTGATAACCTTTTTTTTCTGCTTCCATGGAATCTTAAGATTTAGTTTAGCTTCATTCAAACATTTTTGCCTTTACTCACCTGTCGGGACAGGACAAAAGTTGCATGTCTTTTGGCATTTGTACACAGCATAGTCGGAAGTCCTTTTGCATTTGCCAGTGGTCTTCCAAATCCAACAAAAATAACCTCTATCTGAGCAAGATGCTGGCGCCATTGTTATATAGGGTATGAAACAAATTGGAACAGTAAGTAACTTGAGACCATGAATGACTTAGCATGGGAGGGGTAGGGGGAATAGAGAGACGAGAGGAGATAAAAGGGCAGTGGGGTGGGCAGAAATGTGGTTAACATGTTGCTTCTTAGCCGGCACAGCTGGCGTAACTTTGGCGAACTAGCGCTCACTATTATCTTGGTTAAAAAAATTATAATCGCCATCTTTGATTTTTATTTTTATAACAGTAGAAGGCTTGGGCGGGGGGGGGGGGGATGAGCGACGGTCAAAAAGTAAGGAGAGGGTGGGGACGGAGCGATAGAAATCTTCTCGTCTTTCTCCACCGCGAGCCTATGATGTTAACTCGCCCCAAAAAGACACCTGCGATACAGGCTGGTTCTCCAATGTAACTAGCCTATGGATGCGCTCATTAATAGATAAAACTGGTGTGTAATACAGCAGCTTCAGCCATGGTGGGTGAACAACACAATTCAACTTAAGAGTTCTCTGACCGTGCGCTCACGATGGATAGAGCTGGTGTTTAATACATACCAGTTTCAGCCACGATGAGCGCAAATAATTAGGCGAGGTGGAGGCTCGGGCGAACAATGCAATTTAATTGATTAGTTTGCTGACCTGACTAGTTTACTGACTACTGACCGATAAACATTAATGAGCCGAAGAAACAAATGACCGAGAAACAAGTAAAAAACTTTTGTAGTTAAGTTTAAGGTTTAAACATCATTTTGAAATTGGACCTTAGTTGTGTTTGTATATAATTAACCGGGAGATCCACAGGCGGGTTGGCGGAAAAGTAAAACAGTTCCTCTTCGATGGAGGAGATTAAATCAAAACTAATAAAAGAAAAAATTAAACAAGTTTACCATACTTGCAAATGCCGCCATGTACCACAAACTCCAGCTAAAAACTGAAAAATCAAATAACCAATGTCTTAGAATATTTTTGTTTGTTTGGAAGAAATTATATACATTTTTACAACTCCGGCCTAAATTCATTGATCAGTCATTATTTATCGTCTCGGGAGGGGGGGGGGGAGGGGGAAGAGAGAGGAGGAATCACATGGTTTTTGGAGTGACGATGGGGGGAACAGTCGTCGTCAACAGAGTCCACAAAGGGGAGGCTACAGAAAATTAACTGCCAACAAGAGATTATAATTTCTAGCTGTCAATTGACTGACCATGAGGAGGGGCTAGGAATTCATAAGAATATTAAGAGCCTAATCGGGGATCAGGTAAATTTTATCATCACGCATCAAAATCCTCTGCTCTCCCCCCCCCCCCTTCCCTCCCCCCACAGGCGGTAGATAATGACCGGTTTATTAGGATAATAAGCGAGTGGCATTTCAATATGAGCTTCAGGACGCCACAGAAGTGATTAACTTGTAACCTCTCCTAGTGATATCCATACATAATCCAGCGCACAGATAATGAGAATACTCAAACTCATTAGGCAGAAGTTGTTATCTTAATCTAACACCAAATTCTCGTAACTAATTCCCCAGGAAGTGTGTAGCAGCTAGAGGGGAGAATTAACAATCAGATCGTGGGATTTAAAGTGTTAAACGGTTTCCCTATCATGGCCTTTCATGAGCAGAACCCCTTGGAAAAAGCAATAAAGCCTCTTGAATACATCTTGATGACCCGTCGAGAAATGTTATGTCAGCTGGCTTACGACTTATGCTCTCACAGCCTGCTTATCAAAGCTTGAGTCATCATGTGTATGACAAAAAACAGCATAGTAATTACGACGCTCGTACGATTTTAAGTTTTTCCCTTTGTCTGTTCACTCCAAATAAAAACGTTTTTTTCATAACTTCTAATTATTTATTTAGCTGAATGAGAAAAGGATTTTCCGAGGTACAGCCCTAAGAATGATAAATTTGCAAGTTATCTATTTGAAATCTCGAAACAATCTTGTCTCGCATATGTTTCCCCTATTTCCTCACATGATTCACACATCCTTTTCAAACTAAAATATTTCATATTTTTAAGTTAGTTATTCAAACACGCCGTTTACTCTTCAGCAACAGCAAAATGGGTGACTAAAGATATATTTTACAGAAGAAATTCAACAACACTTTTGAGACACAACATATGCTCATGCAGATTATCAATGTATACCTCTAACTCATTTGTTTTTTTATCATGATATGAGAGAGAAGAATTATTTTGCTTCTTGAGTCAAAAGGTATTATGTATTCGCTGTATACATTGTCATCTCACCTGTAATTTTTAACCCTATCATTGTTTCCGACTTGGTGGTTTTTCTCACTAAATGACAGTTGTATTTTTCTCCTTTTTCAAGTCCTTTCGGTGCTCTGTTTTAAAACTAATGACACCTTGACTGATGATTGAGTTATGGTTAAAAGGACCGTGCGGCTATTGCAAACATTAACTAAACTTAAGGAGGCAAAAGACAATGGTCTCTCATCCAGCCGTTTGAAAAAATAAACAAAGCTGTCCAATGTTTCATTAAGTTCTGACATTTTCAAATTTTTAGTTTTAACATAAAATCATTTACACATTTAAAATAGAGCTTTATAATGTTAATTTTGAGGACGTCACAAATTTTCATCGCTCGTTAAAACTGCACATCAGAGTTAGGAAGGTTACAAGTTTAATTTTAATGTTGGTGGTGAGAAAGAGCGAGTTTCTCAATACCACTGACTTTAATAACCTATTTCTGTTTACATAAAAAATATCGTTGCGAAGCAACTTGAAAACCAGGCAGATCCGTCAGTGATAAGAATCATTTGATGTCTTTTATCAACAGATTATCTATTTTCCTCGCGGAAGTCTGATGTAAATGGTCGAGTCTTTAGGGGAAAATGGTTTTTTGGTACACCACATTATTTTTTTTCGCTGAAAAGAAATTAAAAGTATTAATTTACCACAAAGCTATTAGTCACTGCAGGTGCCAACTCATAGAAAAAACATTGACGTGAGGGTCATTATCTTTTCATCGGAACATAACTCCGAGGGAAGTTTGGGTCCGAGGCAACTCGACCCAAGCCCCCCTCCTTTACGCGACCAGAGCCAATTAAGTCTCCTGTATTTTTCTCGCTCCGCCGCTACTCTCCCTTCCTTTTACAAACAGAACGCCTAGAACAGACTATCGTTATCATGGTTGCTTTATCGAATCTGCAAGTTAGAACAAAGTCCGTCATTTATCGCCTGAGGTAGTGTTGGGGGGGGGGGGTGAGAGGAAGGAAGGAAGGAGGCGAGTGGTTTAGGGAGGGAAATAGAGGAGGAATCAGTCGTCCTCAAAGTAGTATAAAGGGAGGTTATAGAAAATTAATCGCCAGTTAATTGCCAATAAGTGAGGATCATAGGAATACCAGAGAGCCTTATGGGGGATCAGGTAAATTTAATCGCGGCATGACTAAAAACCCCACCCCTCCCCTCCCAGACAATAAATAACGACTGGTCCTCAGCATAATTATTTTCTTTAGATAAGATAAGATACTTTATTAACCACCATTGCAGCCATAGGCTGAATTACGGGATATTTACAAATACTGATGATAACAAAAGAGAATAAGAAAATTATCTACATCTTATAGACATGGCTAAAAATAAAACTGTTCTTCAAACGCTCGGTTTTTTTTTCAAAAGAGTTGTAAACTGTTGTACGAGTATATTTTCAGAAACCCGTTGGTCGCGTTTCTTGGAAGAAAGAAAGCCGTTAGCCGAAAGACTACTGAAGGTTCTCATTAAAGATAAAATAAAAAAAATGCTTTCATTTAGATCTCAATAGATCTTTACTCAGTTCCGAATCCTACACTCGATTGACCACAATCTTGACAGTAAGTTTGTTTCGATGAAAATTTTTACCCACAAATAACATTTCACTGATAAATAACTTTGAAAGCTTAATTGTTAATTAGGTATCAGACAACTGTATCAAGCTGGTTCTCGTTACTCTAAAGGAAAACATGTAGGTTTCTTCTTGTTAAATTTCTCGTAAATGTTTGTGCTAAGCTTGTAATAAAACCAGGGCAAAACTTCTTAGGTCAGCTTTGCAGATCAGTCCTTCTACGGTGTTGTAGTTAACACGCCAATATACAAAAAAAAATTATTGTGGAACTTGGAATTCTAATGCAACCTCGATCTACGGTTTCTTCACACTAACTAAGGGCCAGCAATTATCTAGGTGATAAATCCAGTTTAAGCTTTTCCTCTACGCTTTTTATCTTTAGTTGTATGCATTGTAAGGCATTGAAGGATTCCAGCCGTACTTTTCCATCATCTGATCCTCCAGTTTTCTCAATTCCATCAGCGAGTTGTGCTTGGATGTGAAAATACTGTGCACAGACACACCAAATAAGGCTACTGCTGTAGCCAGGAACGCCAACACTAGAGCTTCGCCAAAAACCATGATTGCGCACCTGAACGAAAATATAACAAAAAAATATTCATACATGCTTTTTCCTAGGTCATCCATTGATTAAAACTCATCTTACCGCGATGCAAGCGTGAAGCGTTCAAGTCTCGCGTGGGTAGAGCTCGTGAAAAATTAAGACGTGCATGCGGAGACGAAATAGACCAGTATGTGGTTTTTTTCACGAGATATTTATTCACGTAAATTTCAGTCTGTCTAAATTTGCATCTTTTCAAGTCCATTCCCCTGGGTGGACGCTTCGCATGTCTGAGTTTCACTTTTGGAGTTTTCAGTTTCGACTAGTAAGTGAGCTTTTCGATTGTGCGTTGTAAAACCAAAACCAAAATAATCACGAAGGTCAGTCAGAAGAAACGAAATACCATTAAGAGCCAATGAAACCTTAAAGAAAAAAACCAACCAAGCTGCCTAAGGTGCGGGAAAACTCAGACGACCAGGTTGTGATGGTTTTAGTTTTGCAACTAATTAGCTGAGATGGTGGTGCGAGTTTTCTGGACCAATCACGAAGTGAAGTTCAAGTTGGTGAATGAAACTTTGAACTTAAACTTGATGTAAAGGAAAAACAGAGCAATCATTGATTACTGTCGACAAACAATTAAAAATTGCTCTATTCATTCTATTCGCTTTTGTTCATTTTCTTTATTCATTTACTTTCCGCAATAAATTACTGAAGAAAGAAGACACTAGTATAATGTACGCAAGCTATTGTTTGTGCTCATCAACCCTTGATTACACCCAAGAAAACGCCCCCGAATCACCTTTTTCGCGAGCTTTACTTCTTCTAGAAGGAAAACAGACAATTGGATACCAGTGATCCCTCAGAATATCTACTTAAACATTAAGTTTGTTTTGTTGTTTTTTTAAGTTCGCTGGCATTAATCTGCATAAATCACAGCCATACTCTGAAAAGAAAAAATAAATAAAATAATCGTCTGTCGCTAATTTGTTCTTAACCCGTCGAGGTTTGTCTGGCCAAGTCTAGCCGTTATAATGCTACGAACAATGGATCAAAGTGGTACGATGTATTCGGTCCTTTTCTCAAGTAAACGTATCTGGATCAATAACAGTATCTGTATCTTTACGACCAGTTTTTGTAAGTTCGGATTGATCTGATTTCGTTTTTCATTTGAAGACCGAAGAAAGAAGACGTATTTACAAATATGCAGTGCGGCTGCTAATCCATAGACAATCAAGACACTTATTGGCAAAAGCTTTTAGCTTCGCCTATTGTCAACCTTAAGGCGCTGAAAGGAAAGTATTTGCTTCAGCCGAGAAAAACAGTGTATATTTTTTTCTTTGCATATTTTTGACGGGGTTCATTTGAGGTCTGCACGAAATAAAAGTGAGATCAGAGTGTTCGTTTTTGCGGTTTACTAATGGTGGAAATTTAAACGTCTTGTTTGCCATCTGTTTCTATTTATAGACAAGTCGGTGGCACATTTTTCATGTCTACAAGTGTTTTTTTTTTAGTTATAAAAGGACGGAAGAGAGAACGAGAATTTCCGATACCCGTTTCAGCGAGACTTTTTTTGCATGTAGCAAAATACAGGTAGTGCAAAATCTTCAGATTTCGTTTTCGTCTGGAGAGAGCCCTCCAATTTAATTTATCTAAACTCTCAGGAAACCATCAGAGCGCAAACTGTTTACATGCTGAATATTAATTACCTCGCAAACTACACGATAGTACGTGACCAAAACATGTTAAATTTTCCCGTTACGCTGTTTGCTTCTTTAAATCACAATGGGGGAATAATAGCGATTTAACATTTACAAGTGAAAAAACTCAGCGTGCAAACTAGCGTCTTTACTAAGTGAGAGGCTTACCCAACAGAAATCTGCAAGTTAGAACATAGTCTGCCATTTATTGCCTGAGGTGGTGGGGGTGGGGGGAGGGGGTTTTGGAAAATAGAGGGGGTATCAATCGTCCCTAAAGTAGACTAAAAGGAGGCTATATAAAATTAACTGCTAATTAACTGCCAATAAGCGAGAATCATAAGACTACTACAGAGCTTTATGGGGGATCAGGTAAATTTAATCGTAACAAGACCAAAATTCCTACCCCTCCCCTCCCGGGCAATAAATAACAACCGGTCCTCAGCATAATTATTTTCAGAAGAGTTGTAAACTGTTGTACGAGTATATTTTCAGAAACCCGTTTGTCGCGTTTCTCAGAAGAAAGCTGGCCGTCAGCTGAAGGACTACTGAAGGTTCTCATTAAAGATAAAAAAAGGTTTAATTTAGATCTTACTAGATCTTTACTCATTTCCGGATCCTACACTCGATTGACCACAATCTTGACAGTAAGATTGTTTCGATGAAAAATTTTTAACCTACAAATAACATTGAACCGATAAATACCTTTAAAAGCTAAATTGTTAATCAGGTATCACACAACTGTATCAAGCTGGTTCACGTTACTCTAAAGGAAAGCATGTAGGTTTCTTCTTGTTAATATCTCGTAAATGTGCTAAGCTTATAATAAAACCAGGGCAAAACTTCTTAGGTCATCTTTGCAGATCAGTCCTTCTACGGTGTTGTAATTAACACGCCAATATACAAAAAAAATTCTTGTGGAACTTGGAATTCCAATGCAACCTCGATCTACAGTTTCTTCACACTTACTGAAGGCCAGCAATTATCTGGTTGAAAAATCCAGCTTTTCTTCTACGCTTTTTATCTTTAGTTGTATGCATTGTAAGGCATTGAAGGATTCCAGCCGTACTTTTCCATCATCTGATCCTCCAGTTTTCTCAATTCCATCAGCGAGTTGTGCTTGGATGTGAAAATACTGTGGACAGACACACCAAATAAGGCTACTGTTGTGGCCAGGAACGCCAACACTAGAGCTTCGCCAAAAACCATGATTGCACACCTGAACAAAAAAATCAAAAATAAATTTTCATATATGCTTTTTCCCAAGTCATTCCATTGATTAAAACTCAAGTCTCCCGTGAGTAGAGCTCGCGTAAAAATGAAGGCGTGCATGTGGAGACGAAATAGACCTATAGGTGGTCTTTCTCACGGGATTGTCCATGTCACCATTAGTAGATTTGTAGAACTTTTAGTCTGTCCAAATTTGCATATTTTCAAAGCTCCATTCCCCTGGGTAGACGCTTCGCATGTTTGAGTTTCACTTTTGGAGTTTTCAGTTTGGATTGATTAGTGCACTTTTCGATTGAGTGTTGTAAAACCAAACCCAAAATAATCACATCTACATAGGCAACTCAGAAGAAACGAAATACCATTAAGAGCCAATGAGACCTTAAAATAAAACCGACCAAACTGCCTAAAGCGCAAGAAAAGGCGGACGACCAGGTTGTGATGGTTTTAGTTTTGCAAGTAAATAGGTGAGATGGTGGTGTGACTTTTCTGGACCAATCACAAAGTGAAGTTCAAGTTGGTGAATGAAACTTTGAACTTGAACTTGATGCAAAGGAAAAACAAAGCAATCACTGATTACTTTTGGCAAACAATTGAAAATTGCTTTCTTCATTCTATTCACTTTTGTTCATTTTCTTTAGTCATTTACTGTCCGAAATAAGGTATTAAGGAAAGAAGACGCTTGTACAATGTACGCAAGCTATTGTTTGTGCTCATCAACCCTTGATTACACCCCCGAAAACACCCCTGAATCACCTTTTTCGCGAGCTTCACTTCTGTTTTAAGAAAAAGAACGATTGGATGCTAGTGTTCTCTCGGAATATCTATCAAAACAATAAGTTTTAAGTTAAGTAAGTTATTTTTTTTATTTTTAAGTTAGTTAACAGTAATCTGAATAAATCACAGCCATACTTAAAAAAAAGACACTCGTCTGTCGCTAATTTATTCTTAACCCGTCGAGGTTTGTGTTGCCAAGTCTAGCCCTTACTATGCTTTGCACAATGGATCGAAATATTACGAAGAACTCGCCCCTTTTCTCAAGTGAATGTATTTTTACAACCCTTTTTTGTAAGTTCGGATTGATCTGTTTTCGTTTTCCATACAAAGACCGAAGAAAGATGACGCATCAGTTTACGAGTAAACATCGCGGCTACGAATTCATAGTCAATCAACATACTTATTGGCAAAAGCTTTTAGGGTCGTCCGCTCTCAACCTTAAGGCGCTGAAGGAAAATATCTGCTTCAGCCGAGAACAAGAGTGTTTTTTTTCTTTGCATATTTTCGACGGAGTTCAGTTGAGGCCCGCACGAAATGAAAGTGAGATCGGTGTGTTCGTTTATGCGGTTTACTAATGGTGGAAATTTAAACGTCTTGTTTGCCATTTCTTTAGTCGGCGTAACTGACCTTGGTAAATGCAATAGACGGTTCTTTTTCTTAGAATACAGCGAAGAGTCATATTGCATCTTCATGAGTAGTTATTGAGGATTAAGAGAGGTCCTTTGTCTTGACTTTACATGGGGTAATGGAAACACTAAAAATTGATCTTATGCGTCGGAGCTGTTTGTCGATCCGTTTACTTGTTTAGAAATTTTGGATGACCACCGTGGAAAATTCGTTATTCAGTTAAAAAAACGCTTTGCCTCAAGCACGAAAGTTATTCTGCACCATATTCTAGTGGCCAGAGGTTGCAATTATTATGGGGACTAGATCTTATTTTAAGATAACAAACGGTCAGCCCCTTCCTCATATCACCCTAACGAATTCTTACTTCACTTCATTGCTGTTAAGCAAAACAACTGCCTGTTCAGGCTTTCTCACAGCTGAAACACTTTTTAGCTTCAAAGAACAACAATGAAAACATCTTCCATCAAGATCTTAGCGAGGTTTTAGCTTAACGCTCGCTTAATTTCTAGGGGATAATACTCAGCTGTTACGCAGTTCATTTTCAAATTCAATAATCTAATATGACCGTTTTATCCGCTAAATGCCTGTAAAAGCGGCAAATGCTTGAAAAAATTTATCCGAAATAATAATGAGCAATGCTTGACCATTTTGCAACGATTATACCCAAAAATTACCTTACCTTTTCCCAGGATAAGATTTCTACGCAAAATCAACCGCACACCTGACGAGATGTATTGTCAAGTTTGTTTTTATCGATCGTATGATCAATTTCTGTATATTTGAATACTAATGAGGCATAACAACAAAGGAAATTTTCCGTCAGCATCAACTGAGGTGATTAAAGTCACGTTTTTTTTGCTGTTAACATTCCTAAAACTGTGCACTAAGTCATAACAGAGATTAGAAGCACTGGAATATTCTTCAAGGCTTATCGAGTGTATCCTTTTCAGAAAACACTCACCAATTCAATCCTTCAGCATCAAAATAGGCTCTTCTCTCAGTCATTGACTTGAGGCTTACTTTAATTTACGCACTGAAACGAAAAGAACTGGAAATCAGTGGAGTTTGCAGAAGTAAACACAAACTCTGCTGCGCGCGTGAACGATGGTTTTACAATGTAAAATGATCCTTATTTTACAAAAATCTAAATTAGAAACGTTTTCATGATTACGAAACAAACTAATCCTTTCAAACATGGAACAGCCTCTTTCCAATATCAATACATTGTCTAGCAAGAAAGCGATGAGATGCAATAAAAACATCAACACAGGAACACTGTTCGATTTACATAAAATTATGAGAGCTGAAGTTGAAAGAGGTATGTGGCAGAAATAAAGGGACAATCACGGCACGCGTGATAAAAATCGAGAAACTTGTTACACCAACGGCCTTTTAGTATCGGCATTCCTGTCCAGTTTCATGCAATCTTGGGTTGTTGCGAACGTTATAGGGTCTAAGATTTCTTTCTCCTGAGGTAGTTGCCTGGTAAACGATTCTTTCTTCTATGTTCTGATCTTTTGCAGGTGCTTCTGAGATTATTATGAATATAGCTATCCTCTTGTTTGTATTCTGTCGATTTTTGCGGGAGTTAGTTGTTATTCCCATTTATTTCCTTAAACAGACAGTATATTACCTTCAGACTGGGTTTCCGTCGAGAGAGAAAGCCGTGAAACTTATTGAAACTCTCAGAAACAATCAGTGCACAAATTGTCTTCATGTTGAATTTTTATTACCTCGCAAAATAAACAACAGTACGTGACCAGAACACCTTGAAATTGCGACATTTTATTGCCAAATGTTCTGCTTCTTGTTGATTACAAAGGGGAATAAAAGGAAATTGACATTCAGGGGTCAAACCGCAAGAAACAATCAGAGAACCGCAAGAACTCAGTGCGCAAACTCATAGCGTGACATAAAGGTTGAATTGCATATCGTGGAAAAAAATGCAGTGAAAAGAGGCTGTTTTAATAAGCATTTAGATAGGCTGGCCAGTAACAGGTGCAGTAATCTTTTCCTTGATAACTGCAAGAAATCACAAGCTGGCCGCAACAAAGCCTCAGCTTAGGACCAAGCTCTGAGACACGACAATGTAACCAGTGCCAGACCCGTTTCACAGCCCTCTCTCACGCTCATATTACCCGCCACCTTGAATCGCACGTGTTTCGCCGTTTTGAGTCTGCGCATTGAGTTCTTCCAGTTTGTCATTAGTAGGTGTCCGATTTCAGTTGTTCCCTATCACAATTAATAAGAAGCAGAACACGTGGTGGTAAGACTGTAGGTGTTTTGGTCACCAACTGTTGTGTGTGTTGCAATTACAATTAAACTTGTAGACAATTTGTGCCCTGATTGTTTCCTGAGAGTTTCACTAAATTTTGGGGGTTTCTCCCTCGACGAGAACACAGTCTGAAAGTTGTATAACTGTCTAAAGAATTATTTGAGAATGAGAGCTATATCGCACGCGCGTGCAATCTTCAAATAGACAGAATACAAACATAGATTACATAAACGTTCTCCATAGAGAAAAGCTTAAATGATTCATAATTAAAAGTCCTAGAAGTACATGCAAAGAGTCAATACATAAATGGAAGCGACCTCAGGGGTTCGATGCCATCCAAAACTGTATCCTTTTAGAGATCCGCTGGGACTCTGACCAGTGCCAGACCTCTCGCCTGTTTCGTTGCTTGCGCCGCAGCGCTGATGACAGCCCGCTCGAAGGCCACAGGAAGCCCGTACAAAGGGTTGTAATGAGATGACTGTTGTATCAAAGTTTCAGGGATTAAAATGCATGGGAATCTTTCAACATAATAAAAAGTTATTGTAACAAATTTCAGTCAAAAGAACATGGTCTCCTGTATTCAGTGATCTTCTAGGTTTGATGGCTGATAGTTCATAAGTAGGAGAATGGGTTCTTGTCATTTTGAATTAATCTAGCGCGTTGAATAAATAATTTTTAGAAGGAATTAAACAAAAATACCCCATCCAGACATCCTATTATTCCCCAAACTTCCAACAAATTCGTTCCCAGGTTTTTATTCGCGACCTTGAATTTGCACGTGTAAGAATCAAGTAATTTGCATTTGATGGTTCCTCGTGGTCTGAAGTGATTCACTTCTCAGACGAAAAAGAACTACGAAAATTGTCAATGAATCAAGTCCAACGTCTAAATGTGGCCGGAGACTTCGAGGAGTCGCTCGCCGCATTTTGCTCAAAACAAAACAAAAGGTAAGAATGACAATATGTTTAAATTTTAAGTTGTTGTCCAAGTGGCGTAGTGGAGTTGAGATAATTTTGAATTATGGGTGAAAATGTTTCGAAGTCGTTCTCATCAAGCAATGGCATACTGACATCTTCGTTCAAAAACCGAAATTTTCACAGAAGATTTTATTCATAGATTTTGAAAGTAGGACAGCCTTGGTCTATAGAACTCGTAAAGACGGAAATTCATCACTTGGCGGTAAATTCAGAGTTAAAATTTGCCTAATGCGTGAAAGCCAATTCCTGTTGGATAAACGTTTAGGATATTTCACATAAATGTGGTTGATGGGCAGAGGAATCAAAATTGAATGTTTGAGCTTGATAAATACTTAAGGTTTCAATAAACTGTCTTAATTCTTGAATAAATTTTTCACAGACATAAATTTAGATAAATAATACTTAAGTAATCATATTGTCCCTTGCAGGTTCGAGGGAAGTATTCAAAGAAAGCATAAAAGTTCATCGAAAGTAAATCGAAGGAAATAATTATCGCAAAGGTAAGCTATAGCATCTGGTTTGTTCATAATGGGTTTAAAATGTGTACTAGTGGCTGTCCTTCCGATGACAATTCATTGTAATATATGACACACCAAAGTTGACAACCGGGCAGAAAGATTACTAAGAAATAAGAGTATGTCGAACCAAAATTGTCAGAGAACATCTATGGAACTATGTTTGGGGGTAAAACTTCCGCACAGCCCCATACTATTGTAAAACAAATCCGTCTTCCCAATGGCGATGTATTGTTTTTGTCATTGTTTTCTCTATCCAAGAACTGAATACATAATGTAGTATGGGGCTCTGCGGAAATTTTACGTTGTATGTTTTGGTTTACCCATTTCAGGTCGTGTCATAATACTCTAGCGAAATATTTATTTCTAATTTCCTCTTATTTACGTGGATATATACGTAAATTTACAGAAGATAAAGCTGGCAATTCTCTTGAGATCAGATGATGGGTAAACAAAACATACAAGCTTAAAAAGTAAATAAAGGGTGGGGAGGGGGGAATTTAAAAAGAAACTGTAGTGCTGCGTCAGTGAGGGGTATAAGACGATAACTTGGTTTTATCAAGTTTGCAATGTCGATTGGCTACCGTAAAGAGTTTCTAAGCTGGTGTTTCGAGAATTAGCCCATCGTCGTTAGCTCTTTCGCTCTACAAGCTAAAGAGGTCTTTGAGACCTTGATTTAAAGTTATGAAGACCATCATGCATGAAGGAGGCTTTTTTTATGAAAAACATTAATTATTAAAAAGATATTGGGATAAAATTACAATCTTAGGTAATTAACTTAAGGACCGAGGCGTTCACCAATTCATTCAACAAATGAATAGGTTTCTTGCGAAGAGGAATATCTATCATAACAGACGTTTTTTTTATAACGAAGATCAAATGTTAAAACAAGTTCTCAAATGTCTACCTACTGCATTCGAATAAATATTTAGGAAGTGTTACTAAGCCTGAAAATTAACGAGATGTGTTATGAGAATGATCCACAAATATATTTAGGCCAATTATAACTTTAGTGAAAAGCCATCAATATACCCAGGAACCAATTTGGAATGATTTCCGTCTTATCCTATAGTATTCTACAGACAAAGCCGTACTCCCAAAGACAAGCCTAAATTGTTTCCGCCATTGTTTTCTTTATCCGAGAATTGTATGCATAATGAATTATGGGACTGTGCGGACACATCGTCACCATTTTTACAAAAGAAAAGAATATGGAAATAAAAAATTCTCGATGACATCTTATTGAGACATCTTGCCAACAACGGAGCTCTGATCAAAAAGACATGAACAAAAACTTCTTCCCGTCTTAGAAAATCAGTTTTATCTCTTAAAATCCTTAACCTATTTGGCGCAAAATGGAACGCAACATTTCTTTTTGTGTTTTAGCGTCCCTAGTAACAATATTTAGCGGGAAAAAGTCGAGCTAAATTACGACTGGGAAAGATCTCCGTATAACTCTTCACCATTCTTTTCACTCCCAATCTCAGCATCAATTTTCCACATTGCCTGCCAAGCATTTTTCAAAACAATTTTCGCTCTGACAATTTGTAGTGAAATCAAACCATTTTCATCGCAGCACGTTTTGCTTAACAACGACTTGATATCATAAGAAGTCGGTTACGACAATTTATGAATAAGTTTATCGTAAGATATTTTAATGAAGAAAAACGAATAAATCAAATTCTGGAGGATTATTTTTACACATTTATCTTTAGATGGAGCTGAACTTTAGAATCACTTGTGATTACTGCTTTTCGTTTTTATAATTTTTCAAGCTCATACAGACCAATTTATTTTGAGTCTTAATATTGTCTCCTTGTCGACTGCGAAGAGATATGACGAAGGATATAGGATGCGTGAAGTTTTCCGTAAAAAAACATTCCTACGTATTAAAAAAAAATCAGTCGGCAACTCCTGCCTCACGACGCACCGTCGTCAGCGTAATCACAACAGCCAATCAGAAGAAATATCAACGCGGGATTGAACCAATTGACGAAATCGCGATTTGCTTTAGTTTTGCATATAATTGATTAAGAGGGTGGTGTGAGATTTCTGAACCAATCACGGATGGAAGAAAAGCAAAACCCACCAAAGCTATTCCGGGTACTTTCAATAGCTATATCAAAATTGCTCTAAATTGTCCTGAAAATAACATTTCTATCACTCTAGTCTGGTTATAACATACAATTTGGACTTAAATATAGAATGAAAAATTTGCCTTTTGTTTTTCTCGAAATATTTACAGTTGGTCAATATTTTTACTCGCTTTGTTCAAAAAAAATTCTCACCACAAGGGCAAAGGAAACTGTCACTAGTGAAAAACTATTGGTGTGTTTGTTGTGAGCTACTCTTAACAACCGAACAGGAGTTATTGTTTTTATGTGGTCCTGCCTTGCAATACCTAATCCTGAATTACTTGGCACAAAGCGACTCAAAGTGCTGCTACTTGCCCTGAATGGGATGTAGATTACCCCCCTCCCCCAGGATTTTGTAGGGTTTCCCTGACATTTTACAGGTACGCATTTAAACTCCTGGGTGGAGAGAGGCATGCGTTGTGGGAGTTTAGTGTTTTGCTCAAGAACACATCACGATGCAAGTGATCGAATCCGGACTTCTCGACCCAGAGTCCAGTCTGCTAATTAGGCTATGTGTCTTCTCTTCTCCACGAATATCCTCGTTATCTAACAATCGCTCTTTTTCTCAGTCAAATAACAAGCAAGAACCTGATGGAGATAAACTGCATGGATACGGGCAGAAGATAATAAAATTTGTTAAAAAGGAAAAGGAACTTTCAGGGTGGCTTCTCTTCGATTAAAATTTTATTCAGTAGCATGAAACTTTCGCCAAAGATTTTTCTGCAGAATGACAATAGTTTTATGGAAACAAATTTCTGCGTCTCGAGGTGACTTAAACTTCTGTTTGTGTTCTAGTATCAGAGAATGAATACAAATGAAATCTAAAGTGTTAAAATCATGCATACAAAACGATTCGGAGATGAAGACAAGTATTTCGGGCAGGTCCGAAAGAATAGGTTTTCATTTGACTGAGGGTAATAAATCTTCTAGGGGATTTTTTTTTCAGCGTGAACTTAATTTTGTGCTTCGAGGGCTATCAGCAAACCCGCAAAATAGTTTGCAGAACTTTCTGTCTACATTGTATTTATCATTATTTTTTTTGCTAAGTTTCTTCGTTGCATTTTGAAATTGCCTCATTTATGCAAAATGTTATGACATTTTTTGCATTCTGAACGTGCAAACTGAATTTTTATCCATCCATCGTGAAAATGAAATAAATTAGTACAGCGATTGTAAAGCAAGACGTTGTGTAAGGTTTACCAACAAAAAGGGGGACAAAAGAAAACTGAAAAGAATTTGGTTTGCGAAATAGCAAATCGGTATGCACGGAAAAATTTTAAAACGGATGAACTTGTTCAGGTGGAAGAAAAAACGGAAGAAATATCCTCAACGAAAGAGAGCCGGTTCTCGGTTCGTAGGGTTGAGAAAATGCGACTTCGATCGTAGAAATACTTGCCGATGCCACAGGAAACGGCGAAAAAATGTTAACTAAGTGGGCGGTGAAAACGATTCATGATAATCAGAGTCTATTGCCATCGATCTCTCACTGGTTTTCACAATAGAACTCATTACACAACACAAGTCTAAAAAACTTCGAACATTGTCGACGCCATTTCTATGATAAATAAAGTTATAGAAAATGGAAAATTTTAGTTCAGACTGCAATTCGCATTTTTTGAAAGCGTAAGTATAATAGGAAAACAAATGGTTAAGTACCTCGTACTGGAAATTATCTTTGACTTTCGTTGAAAATTTTTAGCGTACGTTAAAAAAGAATGCAAATTTCTGCCAATTCTTTCCTCCGCTAGTATCCACATAAAGCTCTCACGTACTCATTTGATTTGTTGTCATTGTACAGAGCCAAGAATAACTCATTCTTCTGTTCTTCATTTGCAGCTTCCTTGTCGCTTGAAGTTTCAAGTCAAGACTCGAAGCACAAGAGCGAAAAGCAATCACTCAAGCGACAGACAAGTTTACAGCTGAGGTAGACAATGGTTGCACACAAACTTAACTCGGTTCCCCTTCAAGCGAGATTGCTCAAAACGAATCGTGGCAGATTGTATGGTTTAATTTCCAAAATTTACTCGCAAGCAGTTTAATTATGGAGGACGAAAGCAAATTAGTTAGATTTTATTTTGGGAATTTTCGTTAAAATTTCCTCACTAAGTTTTTTTTTTGCAATTTTCGAAGAAATTCAGGACGAGTTTAAAACAAAAATGTTATTTTTCTGCACACTTTCCTTGGTAACAGTAATTCAAAATTTTTAATTTACCGCCAAATACGGACGCTCAAGAGACGCATGTTCTTAGTTTTTCCAAAAAAATTTATTGGCTCTGTAAATAACATCTGTTCAAATGTGGCAAATTTTCCCGCCAAAAAACTTAGAAAAAATACGGTGCTCAAAATACGCATGCGCCGTTTTTTTTTTTTTTAATTTTGGCTGTTCTTATTTGAATAAAAGTTCGTCTTCATTTGTGTTGTCATTTTTTCTGTAATGGAATAAAGTCTGTAAAACAAAGAGTTTATTTTTTTTGTAGTTGTCTTTATTTCATTCATTAAATAATCTAAAATACAAAGTTTTTGTCTTGCAATTCTTTAATTAGTTAATAAAAATTCTATTAAACGATCACAAATGTGTGAAATAAAATTTATTCGTATATATTCTAAGTTTTTTGGCGGGAAAATTTGGTTGAATTTGCACATAGTTTTCCCTCTCTTTTCCGCCAAAAGTTAAGTGAATAGCATCTTGTGCAAAATTTTCAAAGAAATCATTTTTGGACTGAATCTCGTTCAAATTTCTTAATGCAAAACTAGATTCTTAGCTTACTTCTTGATGAAGTAAAATTTTTTTCAAGCAATAAGCAAATTCTCACGGCTTAGAATTCTGATTTTTGAAAGTTTTTGCACAAGATGTAAACACGCTATTACAAGATCTTTTCCAGCCATCGGATTTTTTGTTTGATACAATTTGATGTACAGGACAAATCTAACACAAAATGATCGATATTTCTCGCCAAATGAATACCGAGACCAATATAATTCTGTTTTCTTTTCGATGCTCCCTGAAAACTTGTGTTTTGTTTTTTTTTTCTTTTAGGTGACAAAAGTTTACCCAATTAGATAACTTCTTAGTTTCACCTATCTTTTCCAAATTATTGAGACAAGAATTTAACCGAATCGAGTTTTACTATTCACCGATAAATTTTCCAAAAGATTCCTTACAGTCCTGTGTTACATCAATCGATGACAGAAAAACGTCTTTCTACTTTACAAATTAAATACAACGATAAAACCCTTGACTGGCTCAGAGAAAATATCCAAGTTTTAATATTTTAAGTCAAATGTTACTAAAAAAAAAAACCAACGAAGTAATAACCTTGCAACTGGTTATACAGACCAAACTCTTCAAACAGTCTTGGCATTCTTCAATTTTTTTCCCCATTAGGAAAGTAAACTTCTGAGCACTGAAGACCGAAGTTAAGAAGCTAAAAAGTTCACTTCCAATTGTCTGAGGCTGAGGGAAAATTTATATGCACTGTAAAGAACATATTTTTCCGAAACAGCTAATGAGATCCTTCAAAGTTTCAAGTTTTCAGCTGATTTCAGACCCCAACCTATTTCGCGAATTACTTTTCATTAGCTCGAAACTTTCACAAAATAGCCTGAGCTCAACACGAATTACACTATCTTGTTTTGGTAAAATGTGACAGTCAACATTTTTAAATGTTACATCAGCCGAGTTATTTGTGAAATAAAGATCAGATATTGCAGCTTTCGTAAATCAATGTGGTCGTTAAAAAAAAGGGAAAAAAGGACGCACTTAAGATCCAAATCTTCCAAGCAAAATTACGTTTTCTATGTGTTCTTTAATCATAGGCTTTGCACAATAAATCAAAAGTTCTGTGATGGTAAATGGTCAATGTTTTGGTCTGTATAACCATAAAATGAATCAAAACCGTCTTAGAAACATTTCTTTAAGTCTCTAGAGCCAGTCATAAGTTTACCCAAAACTTGCATGAGGACAAGAGAACGTTGGAAACTGGGGTTTCCGTAAACATTTTATAAAAAGACCATTTTATTTCATTAATTTAAAAGCTATTCTACAGTCAATGGTTCAGTTAAAAAAGTCGAGTACAAGTCAATTGTGTTGAATAGCCTTCGTCAGTTGCGATTGAGGATTGGTCAATTTTGATTTGAGGTGAAATTAATTTGTTGATGGTAACTTGTGGATGCCCGTTTTTGATGGCACCTAGCCGTTCATGAACCTGCTCGTTCTAACCAGAAGCCAGCGCCAGCTTATAGCGTGTCACTTTGACATGTATTGAAGATGTTGTATATTAAACAAAGAGAAAAGTCTCAGTGTGGTTAAGTTGACATTGACATTTCTCGTTGTTGTTTGTGTTCAGTCAATTTTGAAGAGGGTTTAGCAAGCGAATCACGTTGATCAGTAAGTGTTGTAGATTGAAAGTTATATACAGAAAAATTGCTCTAGATTTCTAAGTAATTGTTTTGTTTT
This sequence comes from Pocillopora verrucosa, assembly GCF_036669915.1. Classification (NCBI taxonomy): domain Eukaryota; kingdom Metazoa; phylum Cnidaria; class Anthozoa; order Scleractinia; family Pocilloporidae; genus Pocillopora; species Pocillopora verrucosa. The sequence continues at coordinate 4,395,907 of NC_089322.1, read as the reverse complement.
ATCGAGTTGAGATTTTATAGGAAAAAAGTAAACAATTTAAGGTCTAAATTGTCAATTGCGTTGTAAACTACAGTTACATTCGTCTTGGTGAGGTCGAGCTGTACAACAATTCGTTCAGAAAATCTGTCATTATTTATAATTATCTGTTAACTGCCATTCGTTGTTGTTTTAAATGCAGTTGAGGTCTTCAACCCCTCTGATAAATCATGTGTCGGTATTTCGTTCGTATACGTGCACGTGGATATGGAGCGCGTTCATTTAACCATTGTGTCCAGCGGTAATGTATTGTCTATGTAGCGTAACCGAGGTGTTGCCGTTTCTAAATAAGTCGTACGTAGATGGCTATTCTTTTGCGAAAATGAAAAGAAATTTAATATTTTTTTATACCAATAATAGGTTTTGGTTTCTAATGTTCTCTTGTCCATTGCAAGACGGATAAATAGTCAGAAATGAAATTTAAGTGAATCTTTCAAGGTGGCACAGACAATTTTTTTGACAAAATGTTACCCAAAATAACCTCGTTCAGGAATCCTTATTTTCCAACAAATAAAAAAGCAAGTTAAAGCAAACTGTTTCTTTGGTAACAAAGGCCACAATATTTATTTATAGAGCATTTTTAAATCAATTTGGTTTCTTCGTTGTTGGTGTGGATAATTCCAACCAAAGCCGAAATATTTTTGACAAATGGCTTCCACTTCCTCGCTGTTTGCGATTCACCAGGGCCGGAAATCTATGCTCGTCTCTATATTCAGAGTTTTTTGGATTGACGTTTGTCTTTCAGTGCCACCTTAAAAAATCCACCATAGTAACTTAACCCTTTTTAGTCGTCAAGACTTGACAATGGTACCAATCACTACAGCCTACATGAAGGTCAAAGCTTGAGCAAGCTGAGTCATGCCAAATTCAATTGTGTAAAGTTGGTGGGAAGAAATTCTCAATAAAAAAGATTTCTGTATCCATCAACTTTTCTCGGGACACAACAAGCAAACCTCCAGAAGCGCGAGAAAACGCTAATGACCAGATCTGAATTTAAGATTAGATTTAATGATTAGATCTGAATTTGATTGAATGCGAGCGTCGGGCGAGTTTTCTCGACCAAACACTGAGCGCGGTATGGTATAACTAAAACAATTCCGAAATATTCTGTGGGTAAATCTTTTGAATCGAATGATCACCCAAGACTTGACCTTTCGGTAACTCTGCAATATCAGTACCATTGAAATAACATTACAACAATATTGAAGATTTATAAATTCTTATCTTTGCCGAGTTTCTTCTCTATTATGTTCCTGTTTGTCCTCATGAATTCTTTTTCTTCCTTCCTGTTCTTTAATCTCATGTTTTCCTGCAACCAGAAATAAACAAAACAACATTTAAGTCGTTTGCCCAACTTTCAAATTTCAAGTATACATACCACGGAGTTCAGAGTAAAATAAGAGATACAAAAAAACAAGTTCTTATGGCAAAACAAAATCTATTTGTCTATGAGTAAATTTTTAACAAGGCTTTTTGCAAAGCGTAACTGCCACAATACGCCTTCGCGTTATAAATAGCCATTCCTTCAAAACTCAAACGCACGTGGCTTTTTTGTAATGAGTTTAAATTTTATGCAAGCAATCAGCTTCTTCTTTTGCTGTTTCGAAACGTGATTTATTTGGATTTTTGTCTCTCAAAATACCAGTTATACAGCATTGGTTTAAGAACACATCTAAGAAGTTCAAGGTTCCAAATTCCGAACAAAATAAAGAAAACAAAACTTATTCGAAGACAAAACCTAAAGCGCTGAACGAGTGCACACGTGTCAGAAAGTTTGGTTTGATGATTCGCCAGCAGTTACGGGAATGAAGTTACAACAAAAATTTCCAAACGAAAAACGAAACTCACCTTCGGTTGAAATAACGTTCAGTTATGTCCCCAGCTCCTAGCCATTGGCACGTCAAGTACGCCCTTGGTTAAACTTTCCTTACACAGTAACACGTCCTCACCCGTCTACGACCTGTTTGGTTTGAGGCACATTCTACAGTTACACATGAATATGGATTAGAAAACAACAAACCTATCACTGAATATTATGTAATAGACTTGGCGCAATTTTTGTTTGCACGCATTTTTAGTATGCAAATCAAACCCGAAACATATTCAAATAATCTCACGTGGCAACTTTTTAAAATAATAAAAAAATTACAGTATTAAAAAAAAAACTAAAAAGGCGCAAAACCAGTGATAAAGCTTCTACGTTCTGGAGCTTTTTACACAACAGGTTTCTGATGGTAGACATTCAATGAAGATAGTTTTGTTCCAGTGGCTAAAACATGTTCTATGTTTAAGTTGAACATTCTTCAAAGGTAGTCCAAAAATTTTAGCGTCTCTTGGCAGGATTCTGCCATGAAATTGTAAAGATGATTTCAAAAGAAAAATATGGCATCGATGAAAAAAATTAAAAATGAAAGATTTGAACTCGAACTATTGAAAGTAGAGCTCAAAGAGTTGTCCTCGCACCAGCGCGACACACTGCGACTACTGCCAAGTTTTTTAGTTGTGTCAACTGCTCTAATCAGTACAAAGTTCGAATGAAGTTATTTATTTAAAATTTTAATGGGAACAAATGAGTGGAATTTTAATCTTGTATTGCAGTCTTAAGTATACTGAGTTAATTTTAACAAATTAGTTGTTGAGTTGGGCTAGATATATTTTTTGTTTTAAAGAATTAAATCGTCATCATGATTAGTTCAATGTAGTTAGCTTAAATATATTATCATTTGGGTGCTACTCTCTAAATTCGAGACTAAATAAAATCCATGAATGCATGTATGTATATTAAAGAAAAAATGCTACATTCGAGTGTAAATTTATCATCATAGGACATATACCAGGGTTAAGGAAGTAATCTTCTTTTATTTCCTCCTAGTATTATTAAAATAACCATGGAACGAGAGAGACACATTCTTAAGTGCACCCCACACTTCCTTGACTTGTGGGAGGGAGGGGCTATGGTGGTTGGATATTTTTAACACGTAGACGAGCAATATTCTACGTTGATAAAAATGATTTAGCCCTGCATCAGACAAGCCTATACAGAGGGGGGGATTTTTTGTATTTTTCATGCGAGGAGGGCGCTAAGAGATTGCGAGGGGAGGGCGAGCAGAACGTTAAAGGAAAGTCTTCAAGACTCTTCCCTCACGCTTTGTGACTCAAATATCACACGTACTCATAGAATGAGATATAATTGTATTTCTAACCAAAATTATTTTTATTGTTATTTTATATTATTGTCTTCGTAGCTCCTAACAACACATGCTTAACAAAGTGTTTGTTTCCCCGTTAAATTTACTGAAGACTTGCGGAAAATGTCAAATTCGCTTTAATTCTGCCATGCACCCGCCGTGATGTATCTCTCTTAAGCCAGGTGCACTTAAAGTCAGGTCGATTCTTGTTGCATGACACGACATGACAAGAGTATATCTGTGGGGTTACTTGATGTCACACAGTTTCATTACGTTATCACGTGACATGTCGAGAGCGCTGTCACAAATGTTTAAGTGGATGTCACAATGCATCCTCCATTAGTGTAACTTGTTGTCATGTTGTACTGTTACGTTGATACTTGTTGCGTGACATATCAAGGGCGTTGTCGCAGATATTTTGGTGGATGGACAGGAAAAGTGGTAGATACGCCATATAATCCAGAAACGAAATCTAGAAGAAACGAAAGTACACGTAAGAATGAAGATAACGAATTCACTTTGCTCAAGGATTATAGGATGTCACGAAATAATGTAATCGATCCAAAAGTCCTCTTCTAAACTAAAAGCTCTTTAATAACTATAATAAATTTGACATCACAACACTTTGAAAATGGAGTGCTTGCAAGGATATGAATGCTGTCGTTGTTCATAAAACTAATCAAACGGGTGAGATAAAAAAAATGTGTCAGCAATGTATGTAAAGCAAAATGGCTGCGCAAAACCAGACGTTGTAATTTACATCTCAGGAGAAAACAACAAAAGCTGAGTCACGAAATCCCGAACAGTTTAAGAGTAGAAAAAGAGATTTCTGCCGTCAGTGCTGTAGCCTATTCTAGTTTCCAAAGCATGAAGCACACGCGAGTATTGCATCTCCCCCTGAACATGATTTCACTCTATCTTCCCCCCCCCCGACTTTGGAACAGCTAGTGAAGTTTTTGCAATAGTTTTCTGCTTTCTATTTACCATGTCGGATGGAGGATGACACGCTGAGAATAAAGTGTCTTCCCCGCGAATACAACTAAGTCACCCGTGTAGAGCTCGAACCCAGACCCCTTAAGTTAAGCCATCTCGGGAGTCCAACCTCAATTTACTAAAGTCTCGCGTGCGCGAGAATGATTGACAGATTCTCACCTCTCCAGTATCGCTGGACTGAAGTATATGCCTTATCACGTGATCCTCCTGATTCTGGTTGAGCCCACCGGCCTTCAATTCGATTCTTAGCTGGTCAGCGGTAATGTAAGTTACAGAGAAATCACCCGTGACAAAAAACATATTCTGAAAACAGAAAGCGAAAAACTTGGAAACTGAACTGGACACTACAAATTTAAAAGGGCGTAAATTACAAAACATTCGTTCCTTTTTGTGTGCTGTAACTCTCTACTAACAGCGGGCAAAGTATCGAAAGCTAATATGCTGTCCCGCTCGGCGACCTTGAGGTTAGGCCAACCATGGCGATCGCTTTTATCAGTAAAGTAGACGAACAGAAAAACCAAATAGCACAACAACAAACAGGATACAACGTTCTCTCACCCTGAACATGTCCAATTTACACTCCAATTCAAACAGGTCTAGTTCTTCGACCAGCTGCTTGACAAACGCACTTGATGAAGTTAATGAAAAATTAATAATTAAATTAGTAATCATAGTTGTGTATAGCACTTCGTAAGCTCAAATTCTCACTTTACATGACACCCAGGCCACGTCCCTGCATCACGTGGACAAATCAAATGTATTTTATTGGCTATGGGGAGATCTAATTGCTTTTTGTTGTTTTTCTTTTTTTCAGGGGGAAGGGAGGGAGAGGGGGGTGTAACCTAAAAACTGCACCCGTAATAAAAAAAAATCAATAAGGCGCAAAAAACAGTGATTTAGCTTCTACTTTTTGGGGACATTTATACAACGGGTTTCTGATAGTAGAAATTCAATGAAGATGGTTTTATCCATGCTGGATTTAATGACCAAAGGACTACTGCAAACATGTTCTCAGTAGGACGTGAAATATGCTTACTCCAGAATGGTTACTTTTTCGCACAGTGCAGTAGCCACTGAAAACATCTTGAAAGTTATCCTCGAGCCTGGGAAGAGTTCCAGCACCTGAAATAATTAAAGCACAAAATCACAGGTTACTTGACCAGCTGCCATTTTGAAAACTGACTGAGTAACCCCTGGGAACGAGGCTGAGGGATTAAGCGGCGTCAACACAGCGGAACACAGCAGTCAAATAATCGCACACACGCAATTCAGTGGATAATTTACTTCTGTAAACACAGAGAATCTATATAGTATAGTCCACTGGAGTGCACCTAATGTAGGGCAAAGAGACAAAAAAAGAGGGAAAATCATGTAAACACAACTGGAAATTATTTTGACAATCCCGAATTTTGTTCATGGTAGCAATAACTTAATAAAATGAGATCCATTTTCGGAAAGACACACATGAAAAAAAAATTTGCGAACTGAATATCTGGAGAGAATATTGCATTCATTTCAAATCTGCTGCGCTGTCTTCCATCTTCTTCGATATATTTGGCCATCGTGCCTTGACCAAAAAAAATATTCACAGAATGAAATCAATTACCACCTCTCTGTCACTTTGTTTTTTGTGTAAATGGACTGTCACCGTGTTTCGTCCTACTTGTTGGCAAATGCAAATTTTTTCATCACCTGTTGTGAAAGCTGCTAAAACATATCATTGAAGAGAGCTTAAGCAATTAAAAATGCCATGGTTACCTTTATTTCACAAAACGATCGCGGCGAACTTTGAATCCACCTCACAGAAGCGACAGGGAACAGCGATTTATAAGAAAACAAATTTTCTCCGCATGAAGTGAGCTGAATAATTTATAGATTGCTGCTAAATTGTTCCTGGGACCATTTAGACTTCTCTCACGATAGATTTTACCGTGGTTAGCTGATTTTTGTTATTGTTCTTTCATGCTACGAGATGGTCACCTTCAATTAACCCCTTTGTTCGGACGTGTTGTAAAGGATCAATGCACTTTGCCAAAGCCTTAATTGATATTTCACCGAGCACAACAATAACGCGTAGTTTTGTGCGATTGTTTTCGAGGAGGAAACAGTGTTTACTGTACTGTACATCAAACAGAAAAACACAAAAGATTCGAATTTAAAGAAATGAGCTGATCAACCAGAGAAGAAAAAAAAGGTGGCAAATTATATTCACAGGAAAAAAACGAAAGCTTTTAATCGGATAATTTAAAGCTGGAAAGCCAACAATTGCAAACTTCGACTGACGAGAAGGAATTGACGCATCAAATCTGCTAGATGGAAAGCATAGACCTCGACAAGAAAAATGGTTGCTTGAAAGTGGAAGATCGATTTTTCGGCAAGAGGAAACCGTCAGTTATTCTGAAACGAATACACAGAAAGATATCTCTACTAGAAAGCCAGAAAGAATTCGCTAAGCTGAATCAGGAGCGTGCTTCAAGCGCAGTACCGTCGAAAACGAGAAATACTGTTTCATCTTTGCAAGAAACAAAAATAGAGAACCTCCACCGCTCGATCAAGGAATCAACGAATGAGTCTGAGAAACAGAGAGCATCAACAGCGCCAGGAAATTTGTCGACGTCAAGCATAAACTTGGATCCATGGCCCACAAAGGATGAATTCATATGTTTGATATTCCGAATGATTTGAACGATCCTCGTGTAATATACACTTTGGAGGTAATTTCCACCTAAAATTCTAACCCATAAACCCTTAACCCAGAAAACAGTTTGAAACTCGACTCCATACGAAGAAAATGTGTCCGAAATTTTCGAAAGTTTTTATTCCCAAACAAAATCGAATTTAATGTAACGATATGTTAAAATATATTCAGATATCACGAACATTTCAGCGCCATTCCTGCTGCGAAAACAAATTTCCGATCTTTATTAAAAAAGAGTATATATAAATAATTCATAGAGAAGATATTTGTGAAAGCTCTCGTGTGAATATCAGGGGCATTTTCGAATAACACAGGAACACGACATGTTTCCTTTATAATGGTGCATTGACAAAGAGTCAAACTGTAGTAGATGTTCATCGTAACTCGTTCAGCCCCAGATTATCCAGTTTTATATTTATAATCCTTTTGTAAACATCAGATATTTATACGACCGAATCTATGACATGCATGATAAATTTCTCTACAATTCAGTCAAACAGTTTCTTTTTTTTATATCAATGCCTAATTTTAGGGCTGAGGCTGAACGTTCCTTGTTTTTTCTTTGGCGATTTGAGCCTGAAAACGTTCATGACATTTCAATCCTTCACTGTATCGTGCAATAAGAAAATCGCATTGTCGATGTTAGAAAATTTTCCTAAGTACTTGAGTCTATTTTCCTGTTAGACCACAATTTTACATTTCCTTTGCACTTGATACCAAGAAAATATAAACTGTTGATTCTCTCGCGGTTATACTCCTCACACAAAAAATGAGCTAAATAAAGACGTTCTCAACTGACTCTCAGCCTGAGTAGGTTTTCAGTATGCTTTTAAAATTTTGGTTAATCTCAACCTGAACGTTCACATGATAAAATTTATTATGAAATGAAAAATAATTTATTGTAACTTTTTAACGTTACTGAATTTTTCCTTAGGGTTTTTTATGATAAAGAAACGAAAGATTACAAACATTCTGCCCTGATTCTTTTTAAGATTGAAAATAAAAGAGAAGGAAAATGAGCATGGGATGTTTTTTCTCGCTGATGGTAAGTCTTACCTGTAACACGAACAAAAGCTGCTTTCTCGACATCCCTGCAATACTCGACACCCCCTCTAGGGCAAGCATCATTTGCTGAAACAACGAAAGGTCATTGGTTTAACTCTTAGAAATGTTGCAAATAAACGATTTTAAGTGTAATTTTCGTTTTTACTGTTATCGAGTTTTCAGCAGTTCCATGTTTTGAACGACCACAAGACATGATCAAAAAGTTAAAGCTAATTCAAATCCTTTCCATGAAATCAGCTTAAGCAATGTCACTTTCGCCCCTTTTTCTTGTCGTGTGTACGTAAAAACTTTTCAGTACCTCATAAGATATAATTCCATCCTCGTCCTCGTCTTCCAGTGTGAACGCGCGGCCGTACATTTCCAGGCGACTTCGGTCGACAAGTCGATACTGCGCGATATAATCAATTGTTGAGTCTGAAAAATGAGAGCTACATATCACATGAACTGATAGATAAAGAATGGTTTGCTTTTTGCTGATAACTCAATCCAAGTCAAGTTTAAAGGAACCTTTTCCGGGAACAGGAAGTGTCCATCGAAAAGATCAGTGAAGGGCAAACAGATACTGAGGTTATAGGAGCGTTTTTTCAGTCGAGACCAAAGTTTTCGTCTCTTTCCCTCAATAAAGGTGGGCGTGGTAAAAGTAACACATGCATACCTTTTCTTGTTTTTATATCGGCTTGTCCCATGACTTCACTGACAGCTTCCCTGATGAAAACAAATGTTTTTCGAGTGAGAAGAAAAAGTGCAATCGATTAACAGTGAGACATCATATGTTCACTATTTGAAACCGTACTCATTAAAGCTTTAAATTAAGAGTAATGTATCGTCCTGATTTCCAGACGTAATGCACCGCAAAATTTATCACCCTCTTTTCAATGGATTTTCCCTTGAAAATTATGATGGGGCGTTGAGGGAAAAGCCTTGGATAAAAGTTATGTGAATCAAATAATTTTAAAAAATGCCTGATTGTGTACAAAAGGCAGCAGGGAGATTAACAGTCACATCTCATAAGCAAATAAGAGGTAAATGACTTACTTTAACACTTTCTGCAGTCTTTTACCCAACTCCGCTCGTTCTTTGAATGCTGCATTTACACGTGATACGCCTCGAACTAAAACAGGTATAAGTGTGTATTAAACGGGTCTTCAGAATTGAGGATGAACAATAACAACAACAAACAGAGATAAGTGACTACCTGAATAACTGAATGCCCGGCTTACAAGATCCCTGACTGACTTACTGACAAACTAAGAGGCTCGCTGGGTGACTGACTCCCTGACTGACTGCCTAACTCATCGACTGACTCGCAGACTGAATGACTGACGGGCTGGTTTACTTGCTGGCAGTCACTGACTTACGAACAGACTGACTAATTTATCGATAGATCTACCTTCTAACTGTCATTACAGAAATTCAACGTACTCTTTGGAGGAGCAGTTCTCGTTTCTATTTCTATCTGCTTTTCTTCTTCCTTTTCCTCCTCTTTCTCTTTTTCCTCTTCAAGTTCCTCATTATTTGCACGCGGTCCTTCTTCATCCTTCGAACCAACGTCTTTCCCATCCTCAGCTACGTCATCGTTAGTGCCATCCCCCTCAACAGTTTCCTCTTTCATTTGCATCTCTTCTCCAGTTCCCTCGCCATTATTTTCTATTGACAAGTCTTCACCAGGCTCAACGGTTTCCACGAGGGGCGTGGAGCTTGTAACCACAGAATCGTCTTCGTTAATCTCTTCGCGTTCAGGAGAATATCCTTGTATGGAAATTGGTGGCTTCTCCTTTTCCTTATAAATGACAGTCTGCGAGATAATCTTTTTAGATGGCTTAGTTTTCTTAGTGCCTTTGGCGGCGAATGCAGAGGGTTGAGGCTTGGCAGGAATAACTTCATCCGAACTCACTTGAGTGAGCTCAGCAGATTGTGGACGATCGTCGCCCTAATGTAAAACGAGAGGAGACTGAGCTTTAGCGTAGTTACTTTCACGCCATAGCACCTTACTTCCATTGGTCACTTTGATGAGGATAAGTTACAATACAAACTTGTAAAACCATTTACTATAAAGTTTGGTCAGGACAAAATTTTACGATAAAATTTCGGTTTTAGCTCAGGAAACCAGCGCACACTTACATTTTCCTCTTCCTCAATGACCTCTTTTTCCTCCGGCATCTCATTATCCTCGTCATCAACGGTCCTGTAGCGTTTCTTTCGCACTCGTTTAACACTGTGGGGATCTTTCGATTTTCTTTCAGGAGGCGCTCTGCGAGATCAAGAAAATGAAAAATGAAAAACCAAGTGTAACATATTTTTAGATTGGGTAAAATCTCGTAAAATCAATTTATAAGTCAATAAAAACAATTCTCACCTGATTTTTCTCTCTTTGCTCTTTTTGATACTCTAAAACAAAAATAACGAAATCAGCGTTTCGGATCCCAGCCAAAATTTGTTCCAGTTTCCAGACCTATCCCTACCCCCCCCCCTCCCCTGCCTCATTTCCCCGCCCTCTCATGCTATGACGGTCCATCGTAAGCGAACTTAAAGGTATCTGTGATAGTTCGACGAAACTGGATCCATCCTTCTGATTGGAGAGTGGCACCGAGAGAGAGATTCTACAATTTCAGTGAAATATTACTGTGGCACTTAATTATATGGTGAAACCTCTATTAAGGGGACCCGAGTTAAGCGGAATCCCAATTACGCGGACACCCTCTATCAAGCGAACACGAAGCCGGGTTCAGAAATTTACGCCTTATATTTCCCTCTGTAAAGAATTCAACGGACAACTCTGTAAAGAATTCAACGGACACCTCTATTAAAGGGACGCAGATACTAAAATACATCGTATTTGGCTTACTGCTATTGTTAAAAACCTCTAGTAAGCGGACAATGGACTGACAATGTAGTGTATAGGTTTACGTCTTTGAAAGACTCGATTAAATGTAATCAATCCAATGTGCTGCGCGTATTATCGTTGCTGTTTTGCTGTTATGTTTCTGCTTTATTACCAAAGGTATTGGTAATGAAAGGCAATAAACTTGAACTCTGGATAGATTCTTTAGCAACATGGAACCTTCTCACAGTACAGAGTAACCGTTGAATATTAAACTTTAACAAAGACTGGCAATTTTTACAAACCTCTCTAAAGCGGACACTTGGAAAGGTCTCGAGGATGTCCGCTTATTAAAGATTCACCATTTATATCGGAAAATCACACTCAGTATAAAGAAAACGTATTTGCAATCCATGTGCTACCTTATCTGAGTTACTGACCTCTTTATCAATCATTATCAAACTCTCCTCCCTATTCATTTCTTCAGCTGATGCCGATGCGGGACTATTTATGTGACCTTAAAGTTAAAAAAAAATGACAACAAAATAACCAAGGAGTAAAAGAGTGTGCACTAAAATCACAATCAAAGTAATTGCAACGTCCTATCAAAGCAAAAGAAAATTTTATAGTGACCCACTGGAAGTTTAAACTTAATTTATGCAGCCGGTTCCAAGCGCAGATAAACTCGAGTGATAAAGTCGCGATTGGTGTAAGATCAGTTTTGTGGGCTGGTTCGAAAGAATGGCGCTAGTCTTCTAGACAATTGCAGCACGTGTGTGAATGAAAACCATAGCAAAACTGCATAACATTCGACTCTTCCAAGTTAGTTTATCATCTAGCAACCGATCCTGTGTCAGAGCTACTTGCCATCTCGTTACCTCTGAAAGGTGATGTTCTTTGTGCTGGTATCCCCGGTCCAGTTTCAGTGGCTGGAGAAAAACAGTGCTATCATTTAGTGTACATGAATTCCCTACAGTTTATATTAACATTAAGAGTGATGCCAGATTGCTTTCCATGGAAGATGAAAATTATTTGATCATCGGAGCTTATAGTTATAAATGAAAAAGGCAGGGTAAGGTTTTAATGCCGCTAATTCAGGGACCTTCCTTTACAGAGCCTGATTTCAGGGCGCTAAAAGATGCACATTTTGGCTGCTTTGTGTAATTTACTGAAAGTCCTTTTACAGAATGTTAGGATCCCAGACGAAGCACTCATCGATTGCTAGCAGGGAATAACTCAGGGAAAATTAAGTGAATATTAAACGCTTTTGAATGAACTTTTTTTTACTTAGTGTAAGATTTCATGAAATTTCTACCACAGACAACTAACCACGATCGACATACCTTCGGCATCAAAGTGCTCCTCTTTCCCTTCCCTCTCCTCGTCACTAGTTTCTAGTCTCTCATCAGCTGATGAACACTTGTACCTTGGCTTGCCGCATCTCTCGCAGATATCCCGACAAGCCTTGCACGGTCCCCCTGACCGCTGACATAAAGTACCGCACATGGAACAAATGCCTTCGCACTCAGGGATGAAGGACGAACAGCGATAGCAATTAATGCCTTTACAGCCAACAGGACTTTCTTGGCTGATGCCTTTATTATGGTCCCTGCTTGAGTTAGGGGCTTGGAACTGCTGTTTGAAGAAATTCATGTCGCTCTCGCTTAATTCGTCGTCGCCCCGGAAAGCGCGGGGCCTGGGACGGAAATGAACCTCATCTGAGTCTGAATCTTGAAGAAAAAAAGTAAAATTGGAATTGATTTTTTATTTCTGATGTGTTAAGTGGATAATATTATGTTCTTTTTGACTGAGTTGTAAGGCTGAACGGAAATAAAATGATGTAATTGCTTAACCTTACAAGGATACCATTAGATAAATCAAAAGGCCGTACGCTGAACAACTGCTAAAACGATTGTACAATAAACGGGTTTTGTCTCTTTCCTCTGAACATGAGACTCCAAAATCATTGAAAAACACAACCAATTTTTTCATTCTGTCTCATTTTAAGTTTAAGTCCACACTATTAGAACTAACTTTCGCGGAAATGCAACAGATCCGTCCAAGTGCAGGACCAGACGGCTTTTCCTGGACCAGACCAACCCAGCCCCTCCGCGCCTACACACGCTACCTTTCAATATGCTTTTCCTTGGGATTGCACGGGAGAAGCCCTCTGTGGCATACGTTGACTCATATCAATATTTTTTTGTATCTATCCCCCAGATAGACCCTATAAGATTTCCTGTGCAGCCACTCGGGAAAGGTAATTTTCTCCTGCACAAAAAATTTTTTTGGCAATTTTTTTCCCCAGCTACAGGCATGACTTCGCTCTCTGAGCTTTGGAAATATTTCGGAAGTTAGTGGCGTTGGCCTTTTCCAGACATAACAAGAAGGAAAGGTGATCTGTTTGAGTAAGAAGGGAGAATTGTATACTTAAAAAAAAAATACCTTGGCCAATTTTTGGAATGGGTTTAACTGTTGGCCTTTTATCTGGTCTTTCTCTAGGATAGTCCTCTCCACCGATACTCCTCCGAGTTCTGCCTTCTAAGGTTCTTTCAATCTCAGAGCCTTTACGCTGTTCTGTAGTGCCGGGCTTACTCTCTTTTCTTCTCGCAGCATTTGTCACGGTTTTGTCAGATCTCTTTCGGACTCTACTTTCGTTATTCGCTGGTCTCGTTTGGTTCCTGGGCTCCCACTGGGACTCGTCACTACTCGACGCACTTAAGTCGCTAAGTGGTTTGACATGTAGACTAAAATCACTGTCCCAGTCGCTGTCCCATTCAGTACTTTTTAAAGGGGCTCTGTCGGAGAAGTCGTTCTCAAGAGGCCTTTGAGAAGTAGAATCCTCTGTTGCTATGACAACAGATACGAGTTAAGGGTAACTAAGGAGCATTCTTGATAGAATCATGCTCTGTTAGTTTCAAATGAGTTATTTGTTATTCTGCTAGTTTCAGATTGTCTCATTAACGACTTGGGGGAAAAATTTGGGATAATCTTTAGTACAAATGTCGAAAACTCAGCAAAAACCCGGTACTTAAATTACTAAAAGTTAAAATATTTCTATCAACTTCTTTGGCTTACAGGAAAACGGATCGCAACGATGAATCCAGAAGGAGTGATCGCTATGAGCAAATGGTACTGACAACAAACCAAATTCTCCCAAGATTTACTCCAATAAACGCTCCACATTACATAAGGAGAATTTGACTACTCACCTGCAATATGCTCATCTTTTGCATTTTTCTCTCCAGACTCCCGTCGCTTCGTTTCTTGGCTCTCGTCTTTCCTCCGTTCTGTTTTCATAGCGTTATTCCGCGCTTGTTGAATCTGAGCCTGCAGTGAAGACAGGTCGACGTTCTCCTCACTGTCAGCAAGGTACCCATCATGTTGCGTGGGCGAAACGGACCAGGACGAAGGGCGATCCATGTCATCCTAACAAAAATAAATAGGCAAAATCTCAAATAAACAAACTTTAATAGTAACGCTTTAACATGTGCCTCGAGTAGTTGCCGTCAGGCATGTTCCGCAAACAAACGTGTTTAATTTTGGACACTTTTGTCCATTCTCGGACGCTACCGTCCAATTTTGAACACTTGCGTCAAATTTCGGACGGTACCACCCGATTTCTGATATTTATGTCCATTTCCGGACGAGACCGTCAAATTTTGAACATCTGTGTCAATTTTCGGGCGGTAGTCCCCGAATTCGGACACTTATTTATTTCAGTTAAGACAGTATTGTTCCAATTCGGACGCATATGACCATTTCCGGACAGAAGTGTTCAGTTTTGCCCTTTTGCCCTCTTGAGTCTGCTCTACCGAACTATTGCTTCCACTTACTTTAAATTATTAAATGCCTGGAAAAAGTTAGGTTAAAAAGCGCTTGTAAAACACGAAGCAACATAATTCTAGAGATTATATTCTCTTGCGTAAAATGTATGTTTCAATAACCTAAGTTCGTCTACACATGCTCAGTTACCTGATTTCCAAAATTACCAGGGGATAGTATTTTAGGTCTGAAAAGTCCAGAACCCGGAGAATCCGGGCTCCAGGCGTCGTCCTCTTTGAACTCAAGGTCTGACAGGGTATCTTCACTAAACCTCGTTTTGGTGAAAATAATGACGTCATCATCATCATCTTCATCATCCGATAACTCTTCAGCAACAGGAGTAGTGCTAAACACTTTGTCTCGTTGATCCAAGCCAACGACGAAGAACGAATCCGTTCTTGAAAGAGGATTCTTATGGTGTCTGGTTCTTTGATTCGTTTCATCTCGTCGTTGTTCGCCGGAAGATGAGTTTTTCCTCAAAAGAGGATTCTCGTCGTATTTGGCTGTTTGATTTGTTTCATTTTCCAGTCGTCTTTCACTCTCGTTCAAGTTACGTGAAAAACCTTTCCCTCTTTTCTTCTGGGCCAAGGCTTGTTTATTTCTTTTATTTGGTTTACTCTTGTTGATCTGAGTGTCAGTTTGAATTTCTTGTTTGTTGTGGTGTGCTTTTTTCCTTCCATGTTCGTGTGATTTTCCGCCCTTGTCGAGAGATCTTTCACTCGAACCCTCTTCGTCTTGAATCCCGCGAATGAAATAACTTGTCTTTCTAGCTCCACCAAATGGTTTTCTCCGAAGTCTTACTGTAAATCCTGACTTCGGATCATAATCTTCTATCATTTCAAAATCGCTATAAGCGTCTAGATCATTATCAGTAGCTGAGCTCCTGTTTTCTTTTCCATTTCTTTCGCCGTTTTCCTTTCCTTTTTCCCATTCTCCATTATCATTCTCATCATCTCTCAAAATCGTCGCACGTGTAACTCCATCATCCCACGCACGGCGTATATCAGGGGGTTCGTTTAAGTTATCAATGTTCGCCCCAGGCTCTGTCATGAATACACTACTGCTACCTGATTCCGAGCGATTCCGCTCATAACGCTGGGCGGTAGTCTCCAAGTCGTCTTCTGTTTGACTCTGCCTGCTCATGTGAAGGCGGAAAGATTCCAGATCATCTCTCCAGTCCATCGGCGAGTTGAAATGCAAATCTTCCGGGTTAACTCTTGATGAAGGCTGCTCGACACCCGATTTTTTAAAACGTCTATGGTCCACAATAAACCTTGAATCTCCTCGATGTAGGGTGTCTATAACACTTTCATGTAAGTCTTTTTCCGTGAATATTTGAGAGTCTGTTGTGGGAGCCCCGCATTTGTGGCATTGTTTAGGTGTAGTGAAGATCGAATGAACTCGTCCGCGAGAATTCGTGACCTTCCCTACCACTTGCAAGTTTGCGTGACATGAGGCGCAACTGTACACTGGATCTACATCTGGGTCATACTGTCCAATAGAGGGTAGAACATCCAAAACCTACCACGCACAAACAGCTTTACATGAATTTGCAGATGAGTACTGAGAATTGTCTGTAGTTACCTTACCTTTGCTCTGTCACCCTCCACCCTTAACAAAGACTAATTATTAATTGGCCGTTTGATAAGTTAGGTTTTACAGCTCTCAATCGAATTTTACTGTATCACGAAAATAATTGATTGCCTTACTCCTTTTTAGGGCACTTCTCTCTACGATCCATCAAAATCGAATTTTTTAAAGTTAGTTTAAGAGAAGCTATCAAGATGGACAGTGATCTTCTTGAAACACAAATTTTCAGGACTGAAAATGAAAAAATAGAAGGTCAGCCACGAGAATTATAAACTTGATCTTGCCACCTGAAGCAAGACGATACATTCCAATCTACATTGAGGGAATTCCTTGAGTAATGGAGGGCGGGAATTGAGAGGGAAGGGGGGGGAGGAAGGAGACAAAACCATTCTGTGGGAGAATGGGAGAAAGGAAAAGAGAAAAAATTATCCAGAGGAAGGGTGGTGAGAAGGGAGGAAAACTATCCTGTTAACTTTTAAAATCTCTTTACCTTCCAGCTGAGCCTGCGATACCCTCCGCCGACTCGTATGACGGGGTTTAAAGCGAACGTTTCCTAAAACAAAAAAAGACACGAACATGGGAGGAAAGATTAAGCTTAAATAATTTTAACAACATGGCAGCCCTTTTGACGATCATGAATTTTTCTGAGGAAAAGAATTATGTAGGTTCGTTTTACAACTTCTTTCTCAGGAGATCAAACTTGTTTTACAGGTTTTAACACTTACCCTGTCAGATCTCTGACTCCTGAGGAGGCGAGGACAAGGCGAACCAGATGTTGATGAGGGAGCCTGGGCCTAGAGAAATAATATACATCAGCTGGGGTGGATCCAACAATATTCGAAAGGAGGGTCCAAACTTTGACTCACAAAACACAGATCTTTTTCCCTGTTTATTCGTTAACACGCTGGCCAAAATCAAGACAATTACATTTTAAATACTTCATTTTGAGCAGTAACATGCGATTGTGTTGCAAGAATGTTGATGTAAGAGAAGTGGCCAAATACCAACAGATCTAATAGAGGGAGAGGGCGGAGGGGGAGGGGGAATCCATACCCCCCCCCCCCGTATCTGCTATTCATCAGGTTGATTATCCTACGAGATAACACAACCCCATATGGTTAAAATTTAAAACTATGCATCTTCAACCGTACGTTGTTGTTGTTTTTTTAATTTTCCTTTAGTCTTTTGTTGTTTGTCTCTCCCACCATACGATTTAATGCCGCCCGAAAATAAACACAACCCTTATGACTTACCAGTTTGTTCCTCTTTTCGCGATATTTTTGCTCCTCTGTTGATCCGGAGAGGAGTTTTAGGCTGAAAGGTGGTGGGTGAATGAAACTGATATACTTTGAAACGTCTGTGCCGCGGCTTGTCTGCAAAAAAAAAAAAGAAAGAAAAAAAGAAAAAAGGTAAAAGAACGATGAGTTGATAAGCTTGAGTAAAGACACTCGAATTAAGTGGGTTGTTTGAACGAGCTAGGTGCCATCTCCTCTAATTCAAGGCGCCCTCAGCCTACACGCCCTGAAACCTGCTTTTGAGGTAATGTAAGGGGTGGCAAATGTGTTCTAGAAACGTAACGCGACATTATCGCAAAGCAGCGTTTAAGACATGCATTCTATTTTTCATTTTTCAAATTCATTTCGTTTCCCTGACCATGGCTTTATCTTCCACTTACGCTCCTTGCTACATCGTTGAAACCAATCCCGACAGTCACATCATAAACTGACAGAAAAACTCTACGATTTGAGTAAACAGATGATGCAACGCTTTTCTTAATAATACATCACCTTACCAGTACTACGGGGTCCATTTTAGGAAGCCTGTCCACTACTTGGATGTGATTCCTGTGTAACCACTCGTTCACTAATTCCTCCTGACAGGGGGTGGTGTTGGGAGTAGCACAGCGATGGATTTGCCATTTGTTTAATGGAGTTTGTAGTCCGTCTGTCTGATTTTCTTGGCTGGTTGTTGCAAGAGCTGAAAAACAAAGTATATTGAAAGCTTTTAAAAAGCTGGAATTGCTCCTCAAACCTTCAAAATCTGTCTCGTAGCTGAGGAGTCTGGGTAACATTCTAGTGTGATGACGTATCATGACGGAATCTGCGCAGTCTCTTTGATTGGTCGATGCTCTGCTTCCAAATTTAGCGCGAAAAGTAAGTCGATTCCAGATCTTTCTCCGAATCGAGCAAGTGAAAAAATATTTTTTCTAAATAATAGAGCTTCGGAAAAATAATATACGCTTCAAAACAAAGTCATCATTGACGGGCTCCACCCTGTACTCGTCAAAATCTCCTTTACCTTGAGAGTTACAACCAATTATCAATGCTTTATCTTAAAAAAACGCATCAACATGTGATTTAGAGCTAAAAAATAGTGCGATTCGTGAATAAATTACACCGCTGAGAGCCAACCAGATCGTACTGATCACCAGTCAGTTTCAAAATGGATATAATAAGTATTATAATCGAAGGACTGAAAGTCTCACCTGAGGAGACTTTTTTAGCCCTCTAAACCCCTAAGAGTGACTGGCACCTAATTTCTCCTTACAAGATTACCCAAAATAAAACAGTAAGGTCATGAGAATAAGGGAAATGATCAACGACTAAAGAAGCTTTCAATTGTTGAACAAATTCTCCTGTGCAGAACCTTAAAAAATGTGTAGAGAAAGTATGGAGAATATGCATACTGATGTTAGGGTCAGAAGCCTATCATCATAATGGGTTCCTGTTAGGGTGCAAAGGATTGACGTCATGAAAAAGTGAGTCGAAATGAAAAGCGCGATTTTTTAAATGATGTTACTTTTGCTTTCAGAGACCTTTTAATTATATATGTTTTAGAGTGGGCGAAAAATTATTCATAAAAATACAACAGAATGATCTCAGAAACAAAAACAAGCAAATCTACCCGACTGAGAAACATCCGTAGAAAGGTATGGAATCAATAACAATCTGGAATATCAAAGCAACGAAATAAAACTAACGATTTATATATATACAAATAAGTCAAAGCACTGCACAGTTGTCATGCAGCGAGAAGCCGTACAGCATCGACCAAAATTTTTCACAAGCTGATTAAACAGGGAGCCTTTTGAATTCAAAAAAGATTTGTACAAAATGAGGGAGTCGAATTTCTGAAAAAGTACATTTAGAAGTTGATTCAACAAAGCAAATGTACTTTCATCTTTTACATAACAACAGAATGTATTTGGGATTCAAAATTACCTTTGAAAGCTGCCCTGCCATTACTTCCAAATTTGGGTTTCGTATTATTAAAGCAAACACGCAAGTTGCGATAATGGATTTTCAGAAAATTCGTAAACTTTTTCTGTCAAATTTTGAGCAAAACGGAATCCAGGAAATCCAAGAACGCCAAAAGATTTGAGCAATAAGAAGTTAAAATATCTCTGACGGAAATTCGGAAATGCATAGATCTATAAGGTGTACATTTGCTTCATAATAAATTATAATGCCAATATCTTTTTTAACAGTGACAGCAATTATTTGAGTACCTTTCACCTTCCTAATGAGATAACTTTAATTTTTCGAATTTCCTCTACCGTAGTTAATATGCACAACGAGGCACTATTTTACACACTCTTACTCGAGAATATGTTAATGATTTATGTAACTGCTTGCTAGTAGTTAGTAACTGATGGAAGAAATGCAGCCGTGAAAAAAAAAAAATATATATATATATATATATATATATATATATATAATTGTCCGTTAAAAATAGAAATAAAAAATTCAATTTTAGCGATTCCTGGAACGAAATATATGTTATCGCCTTATCGGCGATTGAAGAAAATTACAAGTCAGTTACATACTTTATCAAGTTTTTTGTCGCAAAATGAATGCTTAAAGTTCGCAAAGAAAACAATATTTCAAGCGGCTTTCGCATTAAAAATGCGCTTTATAACAAAGAATATAAGTTTATATCAAAAGGTTGAATCCGGTGTAAATACGCAAAGAAGTCAGGTCAGCTTTACAAGCGTAAAAATAAACACTAAACACGAAAAGGCCGCTTACCTCGAACGGGTGGCAGCGCCAGCAGATCTTCTTTTTTCCGATCATGTGTTCCATCGTCTGTTCTCGATCTGAGGCTCGGTCGCCGGACTCTGAATTTAGGTTCTTGCTGTAACGGTACAAAGGTTTCATGGCTAGCCATGGTTAAGCTACCATTATCATTTGATACTACAACATCTGCCAAGCCGTTTCCATGGGAAAGCCCTCGAAAAGTTATCAATTATTCATTTGATTTATTTCGGGCTGTCGTGCAAGTGACAGGTGAAATTGATGTTTGAAATGGTTTAGAGTTTATGGAAGCCCTCGGCGCTGCGATTGTGATCCAACAAAAATCGCATGGTCAAGGTTCTGAATTTTTTTCTAAGGACTTTAATAAGTAGAGTTTTTGCGAACGGCAGGTAGTAAACAAATGACCCATTTGTTTGCGAGATCGTAACGCTAATGTAAATCGTTTGTGAAGCTAAATGCCCCAAGAGGTAAAAAAAAAATTGAAAAAAACTCCGTTGGGTTCCGAAAATAAACTTTTTCTTTGGATCTTAAATAATAAGGAAGTTATTTAACCAACATGCTGAAGATATTGGAGAGGTTTAATAAAAAAAATGTCCGTGCCAATATTGCGTTGACGTAATTTATGCAACAATTGACAGAAATTTCAGTCATGATGTATTCAGAAATTGTGAGGGTGGAAAAGAAACAAATTTAAAACTGAATGAAAAATATATCCGACGTTGTGGCCAGCTTGACCCAAATTTGAACGACAAAATTTAAAGAACAATTTTGCGCAATCGATATTACGTACAACACTAAAAAGGAAAAGTTGCGAAAATAAAACATTTAATGATCGTAGTTGACAACACAACGACTAAAACGAAAAAGGTTGGTTTAATATATCGCTAGTGTCTCTTGAAATTATAATTGAAAGAACCTGCCAAACGATTACCATCTTTCATTCAAGTTCGAAATTAGCACTTGGAAGCAAATAAATGTTTTAAAGCAATTAGCGTGTTCGATCTGAAATTTGTTACGAGACAATTTTCTTTGGTGAAATTATGGATCTCATTTGTGTTTCAGGACATTTTCTCATATCGAGCCCATAACCTTAATGGATAACAATATCCACTTCCACATAAAACATCTTTATCATACGAATCGTTCGGCGTCCGGCGGATTTTTTTTTCCGAAGCTTACACGCGATGGCGCTGGTAGGGCCAGAAAACGGTACCACGGTCCTGTCTACGGCACCACGAGGAAAAAGAAGTAAAGAGAAAGACACGGCCATACGATAAAATGCTCCTCGACTAAGTGAAGTCTGGCCACACGAGAAAATATTTCGCTCAAGGTCATGAAGTACAGCATCAAGAGTAAACAAGACTTTGGGCAAATAATTTCCCGTCCGGTCCTCCCATTCAGACAATACGTACCTACACAGACATTGCCAATATCGAAGACACCTGCATAATTCACGATGAGGGCTATACAATCAACCTGGCAAACACTTGTAAATATTCTCAACCCAAAAAACTACATCTATTCGACTGAAAAGATACCTAGTAATTAGTTAGTTCGTTTACGAACATTGAGGAAACATGGATCTCTCATTCTCCCAGCCGATTAAACCCATACAGTTCTCTGTACATTTGCTAAGGTGCTTGCAAGGAGGATTTGTTCAACAATCAAGAGCTTCTTTAGAAGTTGATCATTTCTTTTATTCCTGTAACCTTAATGTGTGATTCAGGGGGATAATCGAAGGATACTTAGGATGCACGTCATTCTTAGGAGTCAGAGAATTAATATAAAGCTCACAATGAAAGGTTATGAGAATCTAGGACGTAATCACCAGAGAAAAAGCAATTTTATCTTATATCAAAATCTCCGAACGAGTTCAATAACAGAAATAGCTGAAATGTCGCAAAAGCTAAAGGATTTCTGTTTCAGTTTTCGTTCAAGAAATGATGGCAAAATTCTCCGCCTTTACAGCAATTTGCAACAGGCATAGTTCAGGAGAAATATCACAGAATTAGGAAAGAATAATCGATAGCTAACTTGGAAATAGAAACCGCTTTATTGTTTCAAAATCTTTTCTAAATAAACGCGTCAGTTTGGCGTGGATTGGTAACTATTTCAATCAAAATGTTCAAGAATGTCTTTTCAACGTGACTCTTACGTGACACCTTTGTCACTCCAATAACGGTCACGCACTCTCAGATAAAGCCTTAAACAGTTTCACCAAACTCCAAATAAGAAGTTTGTGTTCTCATCTCTTTACCATTTAGATACGAAAAGAAAAGCAATATTTTATCGCCAAGCAGACTACATCAGTAAGTATCAAAGTTCTTTGTATATCAACGCATGTAGTTCTTGGTGTACGCGTCGTCTTGAGACGAAATATTCTTGCGTAACAACAACCTTCTGCTTCAATACTCTTGTCACGCACTGCTTCAAAGGGAAATTATAAAATTCTTCTTCGCCCGAAGAGAGGAAAAATCATCCCTGTACAATACTTCCCACATGAAGGCCGTAAACGATCCAGTGATTCATTCTTAAACACCTCCAATACTTTAGATTTGTCTTTTTTCCTCTTCTTGTCCGCAGAATTCAATGTTCGGTATAGTTTTCACTTCAAGTCCACCGACTCAAGGTGCAACACTCAAGCCTAACTCGACAGTGTATCGTCCTGTTCATGTTTCAAAATCTCAGCCTTTAAGTCTGCTGTTTGTGTACGTTTTACGCCAAACCAAATCCTTCAGGGCACTCGTCTACCGCCTTGTTGAGCATGGACCGTAGCTTGTCGTACGTCTCATAAGCTGGGAGATCCAGCTGGTTAAAGCTGAGATAAACAATCAACAACCACCATAAAACCTTTAATAAGGGATTTTTTTTTCCTTTCGGGGAAGAGGGAAGGGGGAAGATGAAAAACAGGTCTGAGAAGGGGAGAAGGGAGGGGGCAAGAATAAGTATTTACCCGCCCCTCCCCTATCGATCCACCTATCCTTATGAAACGTGTTGTCTTGGTGAACAATCCCGAAATCGCCACAGTATCTTGCCCTTCCTTACTAGACACCTGTACTGCAGGCTAAAACTAACCGTACAATGTGTGTACAGTGTTCCGTATAGAACGGAAAAATATAGTCAACCTACTGGAAGTATACAACATTTATGTTTTTGTATTATTACATCTACGAAACATCGACAACAACCTCTACAGAATTCTTATCGTGCGCTGCTACTTACGGCAGCATAGAACAATACCTTCTCCTGAAATACACTGTCATAGAAAATGAAACGGAAAAAAAGCTCACCATGTGTGCGCAGAGGGCAACCTGTCCGTGGACCGATCGTCGCGATGAATCTGGAACTTTTGGAATCCATTCATCCCCTCCAAGGCACCAAATCCCTGTAAAGGAACTTTGCTTGTCCCTGTGACAAACTGAAGGAATTTTGCTCGGTCCGCCTGATCAAAAGAACGCAAGGCTCTCCAAAACCATTGGATCTGCGACAGAGTATCGAAGAAATCTGTTATCAAAGGTTTTACTCCGGGAATCAGATATCCCATCGGTAAAGCCATAAAACTCAGAAGTTAAACAATGAACGTAGACAAAGGGGTCAGACTCGAGACTAGAAAAAGTGTCCCACATTAGGTGTCCATTAGGTGAGGGTTAGAGATGCCGAGGTTGTACAATGAACCTCCACTAAGGGGACTCACTCAGGATCAGAAAGTGCCTCCTTTCAAGGGGGTTACAGAGACGGAGGTTTTACGATGAAACTCTAATTTAGAGACATCATCGGGACTACAAGCACAAGATAGTCAGTACTTGACATTTCGTACCTGTAATGAGTTCTCCGTGTATTTGTGGTATTCAGTATTCGCTTTCAAGTCATCCAAGTCAATGTTTGGAAGCCCAGAGATCAACAACTCGAGTTCCTGTTCGTCGAAGATGGAAATCAGACGTTTGGGAATGATGTCGTAAAAACCTTCCAGAAAGGAGTCAAGCTGGTTCCTGATTGCTCCGGTCATTTTCATCTGGCACACTCTTTGTACGTACTCTTTCTTGTTTTCTTCCGTTACAGCGATGTTCTTGCCATTTTTTACCAATTCGCGGACTTCTGACAAACCGAATTCGTGAACCTGGAAAACATATTGAGGTTATGAAGTAATTTATGAATGTGAGTCGAAAGAAATATGGGGTTGCATCGGTTTTACTTCGATTCGTTTGATGACTGCTCCAGAAAATTTGCACCACATTCTAAACAATTCAGATGCAAAGGTACACCACTTGGTCACTTCGCTTCGTAATTGGTTCAGAAAACTCGCCCCATTCTCTGAACCAATCAGATGCAAAGATAAAACATTTGCTACCTAATCCCTGGGGTTTTCCCGCGCTTCAGACCGGTTAACCATCTTAACAGTTCTCGTTGGCTTGTTGTGACGTTAACCTGTTTTCTGATTGGACGTTGTGATCAAATAGGATTTGGTTCTAAAAATTGCTTTAAAAAGCACTCTATAATACGAGTGTTACCTCAGTGCTAAACGTGAGTTCCATGTCGATATCACTGATGTCGTGTTCCAACAAGTAATGCAGACCCTGATACAAAGCGTAGTCGAACGACTCCAAGTCCGTGAAGTGCACAGCTTTGTCCAGGATGTGCTTGTAAAAGGAGCGCGTGAAGAAACAATCCAACAGCTTGTTGTCGTAAATCGCCTTCGCCACGATCCTGCCGACGAATTTAAAGTAACTCAGGTGGTTGGAGTTACAGTTGGAGCTTGCGTTGGGTTGATACGTTACTCTGTCCCCTGGGGAGGTGGTGAAGAGGGCATAATTAGGGTTGAACATCTCCCGGGACATGATCACGAACCATTCTCTCAGAAGTCCTCCGGCATCTTGTCCCTCTTCGCCTTCGAACACGACATACAGTCGGCTCTTCATCTCCTCTGCGCTTCGCCGGTGGAGCTCTCGGTACGAGTCTTCGAACACGTGTTCGCGTCGGACGTGGATCGTAAGGTCGTCTCGTCGGATTCCTTCGTCGAGTCGTTCGAGCTCTTGACGGAAGAAACGACGTTTGACGTCAAAGTCGAGCACTCGTGTATGATCAACTAACACCGCGAACGGACCATCAGCCAGGTGAACAGTGGATTGACGTAGGATTTGGTTCAATACAGTACGGTGCTTTTCTGTAAAACAATAACAAACGTTCAAGCTTTCGAAAGAATTCTTCGCTTATTTTAGGGCCATGCGTCTCTTTTTTTCCCCCAAGATTAACGACCTTTCCCCTTTACCGTTTGAGAAGCTTGTGCAAAAAACTGAAAGGTAATGTTCAGACCTCTACGTATACTTTAAAGACTATTTTCATCTTCTTCTACCAAGGTATAAAAAAGTGCAAATGCTCCCCCTTTCTAGAAATATAGACCCAACAAAAACATGCATGCAATAACCCCAGTTTTCTTACCAGCGAATCGAAGGAACTTCTGTGTGTCCGATGGCAGATCTGCCGTCACAGACGTGACTGACATCTGTCGGTTTGGACTCAAGGGGCCCGGTGATAAAGGCCCGGGGGAGGCAGGCATCACTTCTGAGCTCAAAGACGATAATCGATGACCGGAGCGCGGTTGTTCGCCTTGACTTTGAGTCGAGGTGTTCTCCTAGAAAGATAAGCGAGGAAGAAAGTTGTCCCTTACTTTAACCTTTCACACCCTAACACTGGCATTCATTCTCCACACTGTTTTCTTAACATTTCCTCTTTTGACATTTTGCAAAGAGGGACTTCCTAAATCGGTGATCATATCCGTCATTACAGTGACCTTTACATTTGATTCAAGGGTGATACTGTAACGAGAACCAAGAAACCACTCACTCTTAGAGGTCAAAGGGTCAGTTATGAGAATGCCGCAGCTCACTCCCAAAACAAATACTAATAATTACTGGAAAATTTTCCGACACCAAGTTTTTCTTAAAATAGTGCACAGGAAGGGACGCAAAACGAGCGAAAAAGGGTGATCAGCAGAGGCTTAACTCGCGACAAATTTCTTCACCCCTTATTTTGTTTGATTCGCTGGTAATTTTGAAATAGTGAATATTTCTTGCTGCACTCAGAATTGGCTTTGTTAACACTGAAATTTTACCTTGTAAGTAAATAAGGTCAATTCATCGATTGATTCAGCCTTTACATGCAAATCGACTGAAACAAGATACCGGATAGGCAAGTGGTTTACGCAAGAAAACTTATTTTAAAAAAAATCGACCTGCTTTTAATAGTGGGACTTAATTTTTGGCGGGGTGGTTTTTAACTCGTGAATTGCGCGCATGCGCAAGAGCGAGTTATAGATACGATGTGGGGAATGGCATTCGCTCGCTCGCTCGCTCGCTCGCTCGATTGGTCGATTCCTGTAAACTTTTTTTAGATTTTAGGCTTTTGAGTGCATTTTATAGTTTTTGGCGAGCAATAAACAGACGAAATGGCGACCTTAGTTGCTAAGAGTAGTGGTGGGGTGAAAAAGAAGCCAATGACAATCTTAAAAGAGTTTTTTTTTTTCGTTTTAGTTTCAAAAAGCGGCGCCAGCGACTAGCAGGCATGCAAGGATCCACACTGAAATAACAGAACAACCTTCGTTTTTCATAAAATTGTAATTTACAATCCTTGAACTTGAAAACATTCCGAAGATTCATTGAAAATATCACTTACTGCGAAGCGCTCGGAGTTTACAGATGTTCGAAAGCTTTTTCTGTTATAGCGTGAGATTGAGGACAAAATTGATCATTACGTTTCGTCGCGTGTGTTTTTCCTGTGTGAAGCAACAAAAGATGCCGGCGACTGACGAAATAACAAGTTAACACGAAAATCAAATAACACCTAAACAAACAATTTTAGCTACCGATTTTCAGTGAATTTTTAAAGAACAATTTTCTTTTAAGTTTCAAGACAATTTGAAGATTCAACATACATACAACGTACTAAAATGCTAAAGTTACACACCACAAAATTGATAAATAGGCCTGAAATGAAATTGTATCTTGTTATTGATTATACGTTGCCTAGCACGTGACTTAAATCTACCCAGACGGAGATCCAAAATGACGATGGCAGGCTTGGCTTAGTTATATCACTCAAAACTCGTTCCCGTTTGTCTCATTTGATAAAGAGGGAATCGTTAATGTTTTCATTAAGACATTGCCTTGATTTTCTAATATTTACAACGAAAGACAGTAAATTTCACTTTTCACCCACATTTACTTCCAACCTTTCCTTTTGAACCAGAAACAAAAATGATAGACGTTTAAAACACATGACATCATCCACCTTGTCAAATGTAATAGCATGATCATTTCAATTGTAATGCCTTCTTATCCCAACGTTACTTTGTTTCTTTGCTACATTAGCGAACACTGAACTACTGCTCGTACGCTAGATATGACAATCAACCACAAAATTCCCTAAACCAGATAACATTAAACATAATCTAAAAAATCATGTGTCAATTCACGAGTTTGCTCATAGAGCACTTTGATTGGCCTAAAATGGCAAAGTAATCAAGATTTTTGCAACGGTGACAACACTTTTTGGGCTTAGTTTTAAAGAAAGTGCCACAAATGCAGTAATCACCTGTTTTTCTGTGCCGTGGACAAGAAAGAAAGCCTCAACAGCGGGTTGCAGTACCAGTACAGCGTGACTGTCGGACGTTCGGCCCAACTCCGCTAAGCATTCGCCTAACGTCTCCCACAGCTCCTCCAGGGTGATCTGCTCGCTCAGTAGCGGTAAGTCGGGTTCGTTTGTACCTCCTGATGTGGACGCACCTGGTAAATGATCTAAAAACATTAGTTTTTCATGAAAATACGTTAATAATGCATTGGATTATACAACTAAACACTCCGTCTTTATGCATTCTTCGTCCCCCTTCTTTAAAACATCAAAACAACTCACCTTCTCCCCCCTGAGCACTCCCGTCAGATCTGTTTCCATCCTGACTCCTTCCCCCTTGAGGCGCCGGTTCATTCCGCGGTCCACCAACCCTCGCTTGATCTCCGTGGTGTTCGGAGCGTAGAGCACGCATGTGCGAGAATGCTTCAAAGATGGCTTCCGCCTCGTTTTCTATGGCGGCTATCACAGCACCCAAACCACGCGATCCTTGCACGAGACGCTGGACCACTGAACTCTCATCTGTGACTGGAATTCGACATAAACCGTTGTAAGATACGGGCGGAACACGGGGCTGTGTCGAATCTCAACCGAGTGTATGTTCTGGCTTGTAAGCAAATCCTCCGTGACTTTATAGGTAAAGTATTTGACCGGAAAAATCGGAACAGGCCTGCATTCAAATCTTCATGGTGGACTGGGAGTTTCTTTGACCCCCGCCCGTTACAAATAAAATCCTAACACTGCCACGATCAAAACATTCACTTCCCCTACTGCTTGTCATATACTTGTAATCATCTTAGCCTCGAGAGTTTGGTGTTAACTCTTTCACTCCAAGATCTACTTAGTAATTCTCCTGACTACCTATCATACAATTCTTATGATGTTAGTTCGGAGAATTTAGTATCGGATCAACTAATTATCCCCAAGTTGATATTATTCTTTTTTCTCATCACTTATCTGGTTGATATTATATTGATATTGTAAGGAGAAATTCTGTCTTGGTCACTCATGGGAGTTAAAGGGAAAATCAAACATTATCCCCTAGTTGATGTTGTTCGTTTTTCTCATCATCTTTACGCGCAAAAATTGAGGTCGTATTCGAAGGAAGAAAAAAAAATTAGATCACACTTGGGGGTAGAAAAGTTAAAAGTTTCTCTTTTTAATCTTTAATTTCCAACCCAAATTTTCGTGAATAAAAGAGTGCAAACTCACCCCTCCTCTGTGCACTTCTTGTTCTTGCCGACGTCGTTCCAGATGCAGTCTTCCTCGCCGCTTCTCTCAGCTGAAGAATCACTTTAAGAACTCTCAGTAACAGCGCCTGACTGGAAGTCTTGCAGGTGAGAGCGGGCATGGACGGCAGATGAAGATCGTACCGCACTTGTCTATTTTGTTGCCTGGCCCTCGAGCCAGCAGGCATGGTCGCCCAGCCAGATTGGTGACCGCCCCTTGTTGGCCTACGAGGAGCACTGGGAAGTACTAGAGAGGCCGGTCTCTTACCTATGAATTAAAAGAAGTTGTGATCTGTTAGCCTAACATAATAATCTATCTACTGGAAATAAAAATCATACGACTGTAGTGACTGAAACATGCAACGTTTGCCAAAAGTGGTGCTTGGTCCCTGTTCTACAACACTGCGACGAGAAAAAAAGTGAAAACACGACAACAGGGGTGTCGACTAGCTATGAAAACTGGTCATGATAATAAAGTCATTGGGTGAAAGGAGGTGGTCATCACAAAGATGAGGCTGGATTAACAACTTTGGAAAATAGTACATGGATCATTTAACGTCATAGCTATCGCGTAGAGAGGAGCGAATGTCTTCCGTTGAGGTCTGGAACGATCTCTTATTCACCTGCCTTAGACGAAGCTCTCATTTCTCGTTCAATTAAATTGGAAAATACAAACAAGGTTTCATCTTCACCTTTCTTAAGGTCAGATTCGTCCTTCGGTGGAGCATTCCTGTTATGTTCAATCAATTCACTCAGTAGCACAGCAATGTTCTCTTGCAATGTCTGTCCAATTCTCCGAGCTCCCTCCAATAACAGCTGTAAAACACTGTCACGAGTTTGCGGGTTCAGGCGAGAAACTTGGAGCAGAAGTGTGGTCGCATCCTCAAGCCCTTCTTCCGAGCACATCCCAGAAGTAAGGACGTTCACTACCAGTCGCAACTCCCCTTCCTTTACTATGGACATTTTCTGGTCTGGAATCTCCTTACCCGCGGCCTCCGCCTCTACTGTAGCTGTCGTAATTGTCAGCAGCGAGCTTTCTTCATTAGAAGCCGGAGCATGCGGACCAAGAGGGGGTGTCACTTCGACTATCATGGGCTCCACCATCCCTGGATGAGAAGAAGTCTCACTGGGGTGGGACAGCGGCTCGTCAACAGACCCACCGTCGAGTGATTCCACCTCATGTGGTTCGCCTCCCGCTTCAGATGAGCGTTCGACGATAAGCGACGAAGCCACTGACTCAGTCTCCGAGCAGGGGGTATCAACAGTCACGTGATGAGGTGTCCCACTATCCTCTGGAACTGACACGGTCACATTTCTCACGGTTCCTGCAGAATTCATAGATTGGGTGACCGGTTCTCCTGTCGGCGCCTGCGCTGAAGTTTCAGCAGGGACTGCTTCAGTAGCCGCAGTTTCGCAGCTTTCAAATTTTTTGCTTGATTTTACGGGCACGTCTGGAAGTGCTGCAGACGTTACTGATAACAATCGCAAAAGCTTGTCTGTCACCACGACGCTTCCTTGTACGACAGGTTCATCAAGAGCACCTAAGAGCTGTCCAATAGGCGACGAAGAAAACTCCTCTAAAGGTGAATCATTCGTCGCAGATAAACTAATTTGACTCGCACTTGTTTTTGCTGCACTTTTCCCTTTTCTTCCGCTTCCAGCGGTATCGAGTTTGAGCAATATATCCCAAAAGTCTGTGCTGTCTTGGGAAGCAGAGCCCGCCGCTTTTCCCTCTGTCGACGAACTATCATCTTTACTACACGACGGATGCAATTTTGCGGGTGTTTGAAACGGAGCAAAACTAGCAGGAAAGCTTTTCGCTAAGAACAATAACGCGTCGAGAACATGCTTACAAACGAACTGCGAAGCTTGAGGGTGTATGCTAACGAGCGTGTTGCGTTCTTGTCCGACTTTTCCTTGCCGCTTTATAGCAAACACATTTGTCCGTGATCCTAAAGACGTGCGCACACCGAACGACAGCCACGATTGTTGCTTTGACGCTTTAGAATCAGAAGAACTCTGTTCCCGAGTGAGCAAGTACTCATCGAGTCTACATGGACTCTCGGTTCTCACAGGCTCAGACATCGACGAAGACGACGTCTCCGCGTGTGATGAACTCTCTCCGCAAGGAACAGGGCAAGAACCGTCTGAGGTTTGCCCGCTAGTTCTCCTTAGAATCGAAATCATGGCACTTATAAGCCATGTCCGAGTTTCCTCGTGATAGCACAGGTTTCTAAGCACTTTGTGCAAACGTCCAGTATTTAGGCGAGGTTCCTCCACGAAGAGAAGCACAAGGAGGCACACCAGAGCCTCGTGATCCAGTAAATGACGTCCAACTATCTTACGGTTTGGAGGAGGGAGGTACGAAGGACCGTTCGAAAACCCTGTACCCCTGCTACTTAACCCACCACCCGAGGGAAGCAGTCTGGCAAAATGGGACCCTCCTCCGTGGCGTGACAAGGCGGAGTGACGCAATAGAGCTGAAATCGCCGATGCTCTGTCTCCACTTCCGAAGTTAAAACGCTCCTGAAGCAGCCTGTGATGCCTGGCTTCTATCTCCCTCCGTAGGGTCTGGGCCTCGGAGGCTAAGTCAGTTGGTAGTAAAGGAAGAAGAGAGTCGTCGATGTCTGCCAAAACTGTTTGCCTCAAGGAAGGGGCGAGGTTACGAAGGAAAGAGCCCGGATCAACAGCTTGCTCAGGAGTGGCCGTTTGGTTGCGCCGTCTTTCTTGCTCGATGCGTTGCTGCTGAAGGACCTGAAGACCAAAAGAAGAGAAGTTAAGCCTTACAACTATTGAAGTGACTAGCATCTAATTTCTCCTTCCACCTTCAACCCTGAATCAAACTTCAAGGTCACGAGGAGAAAAAAAAAAGATAAGATCACCAACTAAAGAAGCTCTTGATTACCGAAAAAAATTCTCCTTGCGAGTATCTAGAAAACGCAAGAGGTTCCCGATTGTTCCACAGATTCTCCTTTCCAGTATCGTTAGAATATATAAAGAACAGTAAGGAGAATATGCATACATAGCATTCTTGCACCTGGGTAGGACTCTGGCTAATCTCAGTAGCACCCTGCACAACATCAAGTTTTCTTAAAACTTTACCGCTACCCCTTCCAACTCTTACGTGTAGAGGAGCACTCTAAAGGTCTGCTGTCGTGCTAAAAAACACAGCACAACGACTATGGCTGCTGGTATCAAATATATCTCAAATAGTACCGCCGCAAAATACCCTCTAAACCTGAACAGCGACACTGTTAAAGAAAAGGGAAATTTAGCGATACAAAACACTAACGTAGGTTGATGTCTTATTTTCCCTCAAAGCCCATGACTCCACCTGCCAAGCATCAATTACGTACGTTCGCGGTTCATAAACTGCGAGATTTAATCACCGAAAGAAAGCTACATTGTAACACACAAACAAGCAATAAGAAGGCTTCACCGTGGGAGAGACACGCCGTTATTTCAGAATTGTATAGTGCTGTTAAGCTAAGGAGTAATTTCAGTCGAATATGAAAAGTTCACTTTAGTTGGATTATGGCGAAGAACATTTTGGCGCTTTTGACGTATCTGTCATGAAGTTCGCAAAATTAAGCACGCAAAAACCTAAAGTAAAAGTAAAATTGCAAAGTATTCATTCTCAGGAGACAAGTAGACGCACCTCTTCTTGGACATCCGGAGGCAAAGCTGCCAGAAATTCAGGGCTCACATTGAGGTCAGTGCTCCCCTCATTCTCGTCTGCTGCAGTGTTCCTCTGTGAGGCTGGAGGGGGATGCAGGCCTAACTGCTCAGCAAGCACTTCACGCCGAATGGCCTCTGGCAG
Organism: Pocillopora verrucosa; assembly: GCF_036669915.1. Classification (NCBI taxonomy): domain Eukaryota; kingdom Metazoa; phylum Cnidaria; class Anthozoa; order Scleractinia; family Pocilloporidae; genus Pocillopora; species Pocillopora verrucosa. The sequence goes on along the minus strand of NC_089322.1, from coordinate 4,362,988 downwards.
GGCCTCCAGAAACGAAGGGTCGACTCCGTCAGGGATGGGGATCCCATCTATTGTTAAAGCTGCAGCTTCTCCACTAGTGCCCGGCTGCTCCGAATCTGCTGCAGGCCCAGCTTCTGTTTCTGCCTCTGATGTTGGTGTGGTAATGACGGCTTGGGGAGGTTCTGTAAGGTCAGCTGAGTGAGAGAAGAGATCTAAATTTAACCCATGATGTCAAAGAGTGACTAACAGTCAATTTTCTGTTGAATAATCCCCCCCCCCCAATCACATATTAAGGTAACAAGAATAGAGGAAAGGACCACCAACTAAAGCAGCCCTTGATTGTTGAACAAACTCTCCTTGTCAGTACCTTAAGCAATGTATAGGAAACAGTATGGAGAATATCCATTAAGGTGTTAGGATGTAAATGGTTAAGCTTTCAAAAACATAACCACAGGAGAAGTTCAATATCTTTGCATAATGATATCTTGTATGGAATGCCAACAGATATCTTCATCAATACTTACCACTTGCTGCCGTAGTCATCCCTTCTTCTTCAAGAGCCATGGGAGAAGAATCACCCTCTTGCTCTGCAGCCTCTTGTTCTGTGCTTTCCGCTTCAGTAAGTGAACCCAGATGGCTCCCGATAGCTGGTGTAGCAGCCTCCTCTCCAGTACTCACACTGGCAGCTTTCGCTGTGGCTGCACTGATGATATCTTGAACAACAGAGCTAGCAGGTGTAGCAGGTACTACTGCCGGAGACACAGACGAGGGATGTTGTTCACTTTCACTGACGGGGGCAGAAGTCCTTACCATAGCTTGATCAGTGGATGCCGCTGGAGCCTCTGTGGAAGTTTCATCCATGTACATTCGTATTAGCATGGATGCATCTTCTGTGGGTGTTGGCTCGGATGGCGTAGCTTCCACCTCTGTCGCTGTATCTGCTGGCTGTTGCTCAACCTGCATCACTTCACTCTGCGCTTCAGATGCACTCGATGCCTCTCCTTCTGTACTCTGTTCCTCGACAGCTGTGGATGACTCTCCATTACTCTCCTTTTTACCCTGCTTCTTCTTCTCTTCCTCCTCCTTCTTGGCAGCAGCAGCTTTTGCCTGAGCATCTGCCTTCTTCTTCTGCTCTTCCTCCCTTCCTTTGGCGATCTCCTCAGCTTGATGTTTCAACAGGACGGGCAAGATTTCAGGCTTCACCGCAGCCACGCAGTAATGAACGCCTTGTGCATCCAAAATCTGGCCTTCTTCAGCCCAACGACTTAGAGCAGATGGCACAGAAGACGGAGCACCTTCATTAAAGTTTTCAAAGAAGATCTCATCTGGTCCACCATCTTCAGTGCTTCTTGCTATAACTTGAATCTCATCTTGAACCAAATGCCTGCCTCTGTGACTTGCACCTGTAAGGAAAATAATTCTTTTAAACTGTCTTTCCTTGAGACTCAAGTGAACGTCACTGTCTGTAAGCGATACGAATCTTCAGTGATGTTAGCAGCCATAATCCAAGAAAATTTCGACAAACGAACTTAGATTGAGAATGGCGAACTCTTTGCCATTTATTTATCAACCTTACAGAGTGAGGCGAAAGTCGAGTGACGTGTCAGCAGCTGATTGGCAATATCAAACACACATGAAAAATTATCGTAATTTTACGCGTGTGTGGTCACGGCTTTTTTTTTCAGGGCTGATAATCCTTGTAAAACACAACAGTTTATAGAATAAAATCTACTTAACCCTTTAAGCCCAAAGAATGACTAGTATCTAATTTCTTCCTACAATATCACTCCTGAATCACACGTTAAGGAAATGAGAATGAAGGAAATGGTCACCAGGGAAGGAACGTTTTGATTGGCAAACAAATTCTCCATGTCAGCACCTTAGGAAATGTATAAAGAACAGTATGGAGAATATGCATATTGATGTTAGGGTGTAAAGGGTTAAAGCGTAGGTTAAAGATGACAATGTACGAGTGTAGCTCTTTGTTTTGCTCTTTCTCTTAGCCAATCACAGCGCGTGTTATATCAGCCATTAGCCACAGTAAATATATCTCCTTTTTTCATTGGAGTAAAAGTTTGACTCTTGCAACTACAACTCAAGGGGAAGTAAAGATAAAAGGGAACTACTGTGACTCAAGACTAACTGGTGTTAAACTGCAGCCCATCGGAAGTCTCCGGCCCGAGGAGATTCTGGATCACGGCGGGCAGAGGAGGTTGAGTCACGCCTTGAGGATGCAATGAATGGACCGACTGTGACTGCTGTGTGTGGTGCCTGGGGGTCATGCGGAGACCGTGTACACGGGACAGTCGCTGTGCCATGCTGGATATCGTCTCGGGTTCATCATCCTGGGACATAGTCATCATGAACGTGCCTGTAAACCTGTTGCCATGAGGACCACTCACAAACTCCAGATGACGACCTAAACAACACAAAGAGAAAACTGGTGTTTTTCCTAGAATTCATTCTAAAATACTTCGCTCAACATAAACTAATTGACTGACAGATTCACGACAAAAAAGTCAGATGCTGGTATCTGGATTATCACAAACCTGAGCCTTCATCAAACGGGAGGTAAACTGCATCCTCCTCATATATTCTGAAAGAGTCGTCTCCTATCATGTCAGCGCCATCTTCATCCATGTCACTGCCACCCTCGTCCTCATCCTCATCATGGTCATCATCGTCTTCCTCTCCCTCTTCCTCCATCACATCAACCCCACTAGATTCCTCTATCACTCCACCCTCTCTTGCACCAATAACACCTGAAGATTACAACCATTTTCAAATGAGTAGCGATGACTTTACTGCACTTTCATTTTGTATGACTTTTGTTGTGATCTGCCGTTGAGCTTAATTTAGTTTTAGTCCGACGACACTCAATCGGAAAGTGTTCTAGACGAGTCTAGAAACAGATATTCAGTTTTTTATCATGGCGAAACTGAGACACAAATTGATTGGTCTCAAAAGACAGTGTGGGGAGGTTTCTTTGAACTATTTACTGTTAATCCTCTCGTGCCCTAAAAACGGTGATGAGACTGAAGCAGAAAGACTTTTCTATAGGTTCCTTGACGTTCAAAGAAAAAAAAGTTCGTTCAGAAGGCAAAAAAGTTAGAGATATTTGCCAGCCCGTTTCCTCGTCCATTAGTAAGTCCTTCTATGCAATTTTTTGACCTTTGTGGTTCCCTATCTCTACCGCTTTATTGCGAACATTTTCAATTCCAGCTAATTCCTTTTTAATTAAGGCCACAAAAACCAATACAGTATCGGAAAACCAAAACCAAAGTAATTTCAGCGACCAATCTGAAAGAGGTTGGATTATAATCTGCCAATGAGAACTCAAAGTGAAACAAGCCAACTGCTTGAAGCGAGGGACAATGCGAATGACCACGTCGCGTTTATTTTTATATTTGCATCTGATTGGTTGAGAGGATGGTGCGAGTTTTAGGGACCAATCAGAAAGCGAAGGTAAGTAAAACCAAAGCAATCCCGTATTACTTCATTTGGCGAAGTTGAGTCACACCTTCATGATCAGAATCGAGGAAAAGAACGCACGAGTTGGGAACACTGTTGTATGCAATTTAAAGAAAAAAATTTACTTAAATCAACAAACCTCCTGTGTTGTTCCCTATGTTGATTTCTTCCTCGTCATCATCGTCGTCATCATCATCGTCGTCGTCGTCGTCATCGTCTTCGTCATCCTCATCATCATCGTGATCATCATCATCGTTATTACCAGCCGGTTCTTCAAACGTGATCACCATAGTTTCATCATCATCTCCTCGTTCGCCATCTTCCTCTCCTTCTTCTTCGTCCGTGTCGTCCGCCACCCCTTCCCCACCGCTGTCCTCGCCATTGGAAGAGCTGTGGTCGTCATCATCATCGCTGTCACTAGTGTTGGGGTCGATCACATAGGTGGTTTCCGCCACCACGCGGCCGTCAGCCATACGACGGGTCATCACATGCTCGGCAATAATGCCGCTGTCCATATCTGTACAATGTAATTAAAGATGATTACAATTTTGGAAATATTAATGTTATGTCGGCACACAAGAAGAACAGGCTTACAGAGAGTCTAAGGATTACAGTTTGTAATTTGCAGTCCTTAGCAAGGTAAGAGACTGCTATGGGTTATAGCGGGTTTCGCCCATAACGAGTTTCGCACATATCGTTTCGCCCAGAACGAGAATGGTTTCGCCCAGAACAATAAAGGTTTCGCCCATAAGTAAAACTTCTACACTCACTCGGAAAACGTCAACCTTATAAACGTTTGTATGCACAGAATGAAGAAAAGTGACTTGACCTGAGATCATGAAATTTTGAAACGAACAAGTTACTGTTGAAACGAACAAGTCAATTATAGCTTTCACTGTGGAGTGGGGATTGTTAAGGTAATTCGCGCACGAAATACTGCAGAGACGTCCGTTTGTCGTAAAAGCATTGCTATGATTTTTTTGCATCACTTTTCTTCTCGAGAATTAAATTAAACGGTTTTGAAAACACTTGCGCGTGGAACATATCATCGTTGCAAATCTTTTGTACACGGAAGATAAGTTCCGCACGCCAGCTTATGAATGAACATTGTATGAACAGAAAACAAAAGCCCGGTTACCGGGCTCATCTAAAGCATATGTCTAAAGAGGCCCTTAGCCTGGATAATCACTGACTGTCAGTCTGGGCGAATCGAATTTATGCCTGGGCGAAACCATTCTCGTTATGGGCGAAACGCTTCTTGGGCGAAACTCGTTATGGGCGAAACCCGCGGATACCCTGCTATGTAACGTTGAGACTTCGTTTTTGTTTTGTATTCTGCGTTACATTGTTTATCTTTCAATCATTATCTTGGGGTATAGGTTTACGCCTCCTAGTGCGAAGATTCTTGGTTTTTTGAAGTCATTATAGTTTGAAGCGGGGGGGGGGGGGGGGGGGGGACATCTGGTTTTGACAACAGGATATGCTCTGACGAGGGGGAATACACCCTTCCCTCCGTTTTGTAGCGTGGGACCGCCTCCACGCTTGGCCAAGATCTACTAAAAAAGATTTAGAACTCAAAATGTGGCTTTGAGTGGTAAAACTACAGGGTGGAACGAAAGCAAACGGGCTTTCCATACGAAAACCCTACCTTGCCCCGTCTGCCCTTCGTTACTATCTGAGTGCAGTAATTCGTCCACCATATCCTGCAATTCTTCAAGTTCCTCTTCTGAAGCCATGGGAATAATTGACCTGCTGGAGATTTCAGGAAGTCCCCAAGAATTGGCACTTGGCGCTGTACTGACAGGTGGAGGATCAGATCCTAAGGAACCTTCACTCACGGCAGCTGGAAAATAATTCACGTATACCAGATTTGATTCTGGTTACAGGCCAAGCCTGGTGTTCAACTGCGAATTGCGTCGTGCGATTTGCGAATGAATGAAATAAACCACGGCCAAGGCCTGGCCCTAGGCACAAAAACTGATTGAAAACCTTACAGTAATCACAACGGCCAGTTACAGCAATTTTCAACTGAAAGTCAAAAAAGAAATCCTTGATCTCTTTGGGTTTGCTTTTTGTTTCTTTCCATGCTGTTCGCACCAGAAAACTCCAGTTTCTTAACCAATCAGATCCAAAACCAAAGCCAATTGCGACTTGGTCACTTGAGTAAAGCTTACATGACGAACAGCCCATGCAATGAAATTATTGATGACGACTAACTGATGTAAACTAAGCTAACATTTTAACGCAAATTCTTCCCGAGTAAGCCTTTCTTTTTTCAGCATTTATTATTTCACGTCAAATTCACACACTAATAGTAAAGTTTAGAAATTTTGAAGAGCTAAGGTAGACCTTTTGCCGGTGAGATTCTAAATACTAATCAATTTGTTTTACCTTGCCCAGGTGTGGTGTCCGTCGATTGTTGGGTATCCTGTGCTTCTTGTTCAGTGGCTCCTCCGGTTGATTGACCTAAACACAGTGTCAGGTCAATTTGATCAAAAGAAAAGAAGAAAAATAAAACTCAGGGGTTGTGTTTCGTCAAAACTCGTGCTACTGATTCGACCAATCAGAACCTAAAATTAAAACCCATCGAGACCTGCTATTCTTCATCTTCTGTGCTTTCACCCTTTAACTCCTATATCAAATTTGTAATTCTCTTTACTGTCAACCATACAATATTTATGGTATTAGTTCAGAGAATTTAGTATTGAATCGACGAATTATCCCCAAATTGATACTTTTCTTTATTCTCATCACTTATCTGTCTGATATTGTATTGACATTGTAAGGAGAAATTCTGTCTTAGTCAGTCATGGTGATAGAGCAGTTTTCAACCGAGTGTCGATAGTAATCGGGAATTGTTTTTTCTCGCGCCACTTTCTTCACCGATCAGATTAAAAACTACAACCAATCATGCCCAGGTCACCCGCGTTTTCCCGCGCTTCAGGCAATTTACTTGTTTTTACTTAGAGTTCTCATTGGCTCGTTAAGGTATTTTCCTTCCTTCTGATTGGCTCTTTAAGGTATTTTCCTTCCTTCTGATTGGCTCTTTAAGGTATTTTCCTTCCTTCTGATTGGCTCTTTAAGGTATTTTCCTTCCTTCTCATTGGTCTTTGTGATAATTTTGGTTTTGGTTTTACAACAATTGAAAAGCGCAATATTCCTTTGTTCTTATTACCACGAGACCTTTTTCAGTTTTGGTTTTATTGCACTCGATCAAAATGGGGGCTAAGCATAACTACAGTTTATTGCAGAACAGGCCTGAAATTCAAAGACACAACAACTTACCAATTGAAGATTCCTGTCGTGAATCTGACTCCGTTGTTGTTCCTTCTCTACTTCTTGTCTGCTGATCGCCACCAGTAACTCTGTCTTTAGGAGCCACGGATGGGGTTGCCCCTGTACTCTGCTGATTCACCACACCAGATAACTTCTCCATAGGCTTCAGCAGGCAGTTGACTGTGGTCACAAAATTCGGGCTGGCCAGGTCTAAGCTGTGAGGAACTCGAGCTAAATCGTTCACTAGTCCTTTCTTCAGCAGCAATTTCATAACATTGTTGGGCTGCTGCGACGCTGCGTGTTGAGCAGCTGAGTGAGGGCCGTTCTCGATCATGGTTTGCACTAATGTGAAGATCGCTTGAAGTCTGGAGTGTTTTGTTGTAGACTCTGGAACGTTTAAAGCCCGACCAAGAGAAGCCTTCATCTCTGCTATGAGGGTCTGCTGTGCTTCGGGTGCCTGGTGGCAGGTAGCAATGGTCGCGAGAAGAGTGCGAGCGCACGATGGTGTGTCTTCGCCATCACTTGATGTTCCAGCTGGGAGAAGGTGGTCCAGAACGAAGGCTAGCACTGGTCCTTCATACTTTGGTAATAAGAAAAAACAGTCAATAAGTCATATTGTAATTCAGCCACTTCGTATAAATGTCAGCAAGTCAGTCTTTTATTCAGTCTATCCGTCGGTTAGTCAGTCTGTTAGTAGGTTAGGTAGTTTAGTGTTCACAACTGAGTTAAAAACGTAAATTGTCCACCGTAAATAGCTAAAATGCTGACGTTTCGTGCGTTAGCCCCTTGTCAGAGCGATTGACGAAGGGCTAACACTCGAAACGTCAGCCTTTAAACTCTTTATACGGTGGTCAACTTACGTTTTCAACTCAGTTCTTAACACTAAATTACCTGCTTTACTCTCCCACCGACGCAGCACCACAGTTTCTTAGGAAACATACCCCCTTTCATCATTTGTTAGTAAGTTAGTTCGTCATTCAATCAGTCAGGTGGTCACTTAGTCAGTGAGTCAGTGAATCTGTTAGTCAGCCACTCAGTTGGTCAGTCAATCCGTCAGTCCGTCATTCAGTCAACTCGTCAGCAGGTCAATCAGTCAGTCAGTCAGTCAGTCAGTCAGTCAGTCAATCCGTCAGCCAGTCAATGAGTTAGTCAGTTAATCTGTCCATCCGCCAGTCAGTCAATCAGTCAGTCAATCCGTGAGTCAGTCTATGAGTTAGTCAGTCAGTCAGTCCATCCGTCAGTCAGTCAGTCAGTCAGTCAGACAATCCGTCAGTCAGTCTGAGTTAGTCAGTCAATCAGTCAGTCAATCCGTCAGTCAGTCTATGAGTTAGTCAGTCTGTCAGTCAGTCAGTCAGTCTATGAGTTAGTCAGTCAGTCAGTCCATCCGTCAGTCAGTCTGTCAGTCAGTCAGTCAGTCCATCCGTCAGTCAGTCAGTCAGTCAGTCAGTCAAACCGTCAGGCCATCGGTAAGTCAGTCAGTCAGTCGATCCGTCCGTCAGTCAATACGTCAGTCAGGCAGTTAATCCGTCAGTCAGTCAGTTAATCCGTCAGTCAATAATTCAGTCTGTAAGCAGGTCACGATTTGACTGTACAATATGACTCACCTCCGATGCTGAGGACAGCTTGGCATTATGACTATAGTCTGTGATAAGCTGTGCTACTCCTGAGTAAGACTTGACCAGCTCCGCTAACAGCTTTAAAATGGATGACTTTGATAAAAGAGGCTTGGACGTAGTCTGTATATCTTTACTAGAATCCTTATTTTCTTCCTTAGTGTTTTCTTCTTTCTTTTCGTCAACTTTCAACAGTAAACCACCTTGACTGCTGTTCTGCGAGGAGTCTGCGTTTGAAACCAAAAAGACTTGACTTAGACCACGGATAGTTTAGGAAAAGCGATGATGCAATAGTTAGCGCGTTATAATCCGGATCAAAAAGTCCGGTGTGTTGTACTTTTCGACAAGACATTTCATGTGCTTTAACTATTTGTGCTGGCACGCCTGACATCTGCTTCGCAAATTTGTCACTCAGACTTACTCTCTAAAGTTTGTCGCACAAATTTCAATAAGCCACTTCCCTGACCTGCCCATCTCACATTCCGTTATAAGTTTGTCCTGAGAATTTTTCGCGATAATTCAAAACACAATCTCACATTGATTGCTTTTGTTATTCTCTTCGCCTTAACGCTGAGCAATGTATCCAGAAAGAAAGACATATTTTGATCAAATCAAGCCAATGAGTCAAATCAAGGAAATTTACTTACCAAGAGCCATTTCTTCGACTTCAACATCCTCTCCAGTCAGCTGTCTGGTGTACGCTGGAAGCTGCCTAGCCGCCAGATTCTGCTGAGAACTCTGGCCACTCACGCCAGCGATCAGGTCGCCAACCTGCCCCAACGCACGCCCGAGCTCTCCGAGCACTTGGCTGTCAGAGCGCGCCATAAGTATTCCCCTATCCATTGTCCTGGTTGTGTTGTCCGACGCACATAACACATTCAACAAGTCGTAGACAACGCAGTGAACCTGCTTTGCCACTGGAGGCGGCTTTGAAGGCTTCGCAACGACGGCAGCTTTGACAATCTGCGCGTAATTCGCGGGTAAGTTCGTGTCGCCGGCTTCGATCATCGTCCGGCGTAATTGCGGTGTTATAGCTAAGCGGAGCGAGTTTGTGGCTACCTCTTTGAAAAGTCCAGCATTGCGACAAGCGGCAGGTCCTAAAACTCGTAAAACATAATTAATTTCCTTCGCTCCAGGTGAGCTTTGGCTTACGCCAGTGACAGGACTACTGACACTGCTCGAGGCCGAGGACCGCACAACTTTTTCCATGGCATGTTTCAAGTTTTCTTCGTCTTCCAATACGTGTCGAAGGAGAAGAGTTGCCAGCGTACCAAATCCGGCTACTTGTGAGTCCTGTGTTAGTAAAAGAAGGGCTCTTGCTCCTCCTTGTTCAACGAATTGCACCGCGTATTTGTGCTCTTGAGTGAGCCTGAGGCACAGTTTGAGAACTGCGTGTAGGGTGTTTGGCGACACAGGAATACCAATTAACCATGTACAGCACCTTAAATGGATAAAGATTCTCTAAATATAAGCGAGTAAAGCTTAAAAAAAGAGTCTGGAATAGGTTGGGTAGACTGTACAATGATACACTTAAGTGCAGTTTCCGAGGAGACCTCGAGGACAAGCGAGGAGAACACGCTTCTCTCGTGTTTCCTCGCCGGTTTTAATCTTCCAGAAGAGCAATTTGTTACGTCACAACTAGCTCATTTCAAGACGACGAAAGAACTGTTGATTTAGATCTATCAAAACCTGGCTCAGATTATTAATCTTAAACATACCTTATTATAAGAACTTTTTGGTCATCATTTAAATGTTTCATAAAAATTTCCTCAGTCTTGTCAGGTTTAAACTTATCTGAAAAAAGATCATCAAAAGGCAAATGCCAGCTTACTCGCTACATCACCATGGGGAGCATTTCTATGACATCACGTTCAACGAAGGACAAAAAATAAATAAATAACCGAAGTAGCTATAAAAAAATCCGAAGAGAACTCGAGCAGAGACTTTGTTAAACTTAACATGCCGATAGCCATTGGAAGGATAGGCCTGATTTCCACCGGTTAACTCGGGTCCAGTCTTTGATCCCCCTGAGAAAAAGCGTGATCCGACTACCCGAAAAGCGGCTGTTGATAGTGCTTATCGGAAGGGCAACGCAATGCTTCTGACGAGCTTTGACATCAACAAATAATTTGACAAGTCGTTGTCTTCGCATCTTTCGCTAAACGCTACTGTATTGAATACCATGGAAACGAAGGCTTAGCTTCAGGCTGCAGTCCGATACCAGTCAAGAAACGCTCACGCTTAACCTCCCGAACTAAAAACAAGCAAACTACGTCGAGCGCGGAAAAAAGGCGTAGTAAAGAGAAACTGCACCAGTTTCTTACCAGAACTGCTCTTTTCTTGTTTGTCTTTCTTCGCTTTCTTGCTTCCCTTTTCCTGTGAGCTGGTCGGAGGAGCTTCAGTAATTCCCTTAGCACCATCAGCAATGCTGCTGCTTGAAGAGCTCTCCACTTCACCTCTGCCGCTTCCTGAACCACCATTACCTGGATTGGTGACTGCTTCCAGCATTATTGGACGTCTATTACCGGAGTCTTCATTAACCTTTGGATAAACAATTTTCTCATTTTAGTCACAAAAACAATGCCATATCTCCACCAAAAATCAAACTTTAACTTAAGGGAAAAAAAGGAATCTCTTAGTACCAGAGACTATGGTTTGGATGGCAAGCCATCAAATTTTCCAGTCAAAGTGTTAAACTTAAGTTATTGACGGCCTTAATTTGTTCACATTTCATTGCTGTTGGCCTGGTGTGTGGTGTTGCATTTACCCCGACCACTCACGTGTCTCAATCCCTTCATAATCGTTCCTTGAGTCAAAGAGTTCACGCAGCGTCAGGATACCATTTTGCGCAGATCTCTAACAACTGATTGGTACAACGGGCTACGCTGTGAAAGATGCACTCGCAACATATTGAAGACTAAGACTCAGTGACAAGACGCACTTTTTCCTTCTGATTTCCAAAATTAGAAACGTGTTAAAAATACTCGGCTAGCAACTTTTTTAAGTTCCAAAATAAAAATTAATTTATAGTATATTAAGATCATTCGTAGGGGCTTGGACAGCGAAAGGGGAATACTGGATGCAATGGTTGAGGTATCACATAGAAAACTACTAGCGAAACAGGGGAAATAATTTTTCTAGCCAGGCGTATCCCTTGGTAAAATCAATCAAGCTCGTAATCAAAGAAATAATTTCTAACCTGAACCATTGTGCAAAAGTTCACCAAATAACGCCGTCTTCCAGCCATGAACCTGGAAAACCAAAGAATCTGACTTAATTCGTGCCTAAAATTACGAAGAACACTACAAAGTATTCATTCTTCAACTCTAGAATTCAAACTTTCAATTCTCTAAATGGATTCAAAGGTATCTTGCTGGAGAAAGTTTCAAAGAATTTGGTGCTTGATCAGCGCTTACCTGACCCGCGAATCGCCATTTCTGTACGCTGCATCGATGGTTGTGTTGTTGTTAACGTTGTAGTTGTACCAGCGACCACTACGGTCATCGAACCATTTCCAGGCATGCGTAGTACACTTTGAAAATTGAAAAAAAACAATGGGAAAGTTAGAAAAAAAGAAGTCCAATAACTAAAAATTCGTTCTTTTAATCAAGAAAACCATTATCACAACACAGAGAAATCAACGCTATTAATTACAATAGATCACTGTCAACCCTTTCACTCCCAAGATCTGATTGTCAATTCTCCTTTATGCCCGCTTCACATTTCCTTGTAAATTAGCCACAAGAATTTGGTGTTAGATCAAGATAACAATTTCTACCTGATAAGTCTGAGTACTCTCATTACTTGTTTGCTGGATAATGTATGGATATCAAAAGGAGAAGTTAGATTTTAATCACTTCTGGGAGTTAAAGGGTTAAGAAGTACGAGTATTTCTACCTTATCATGCAGTTGTTTCCTCTTGGTGGTGACCGCCATTTTTTCATGGGTGTCCAACAGAAGCAGCAGTGGAGTTAACCAACTGGATAAGAACAAAAAAAAAATAATGTGGGATGTGTTATAAACATTACCTTTAAGAACTACATGCTACAAAACTAACCACAATACACACATGAATAAAGGGGGTAAGTTTCTAGACAAACTGTGGTGCTGCGACGGTGGGAAAGTATAACAGGGTAATTTAGTATTACCAACTGACTTGAGAAGGTAACTAAGCCATTATAAAGAGTTTAAAAGCTGACGTTTCGAGCGTTAGCCCTTCATCGTTCTCTCTGAAGAAGGGCTAACACTCGAAACGTCAGCTTTGAAACTCTTTACGGTGGCCAGTTTACGGTATCAACTCAGTCGATGACACTAAATTACCCCACAATACATACAGTTTTACTTGTGCAGGGCGTGAAATTAACTTTTTTTTCTGATAGCCACTTGGCTCCTAAATTCTTCAAAGTGGTAGCCAATTCAAAAAAATTTGGTCGCCATTTTCAAAGACAAACAAAATCTTCTTTACGCTGTCATTTTAGATAGACCCTCCAAAATTAAGTTAGGGAAAAGATCTTTAACGTGCTACAAAGTGGACACTAGGATGTATGATATACAACGTTCAGGCTCATCTAAATCCAAGATGGCGTCTGGTTATTGATCGAGATGCATCTGCTACGTTTTGGAAACAAACTTAACGAGGAAGTTTGCCGCGGATTTATCTTTGCAAATTTATTTAATTCACTATATCTCTTGGTAAGGTTATGATGAAACGTTGTAGTCGCCAATTTGGCGACTAACTTTCAGGATTTGGTCGCCAAAGTGAAAAATTTAGTCGCATTGGCGCCTGTATTAGGCGCAATTTCACGCCCTTTTGTGATAAGGCTTCGTATAAGACAACTTTTACGAGTTAACCCTTTAGCCCCAAAAATCTGCTTGTTAATTCTCCCCTTAAGCTGCTAAACATTTCCCTATAAATTAGTCACGAGAATTAGGTGATGGATCAAGGTAACATCCTCTACCTGATAAGTTTGAGTATTCTCATCGCCCGTTTGTTGCATAAAGTAGGGATATCATAGTGAAAAGTTACACGTGTATCACTTCGGGAAGTTAAAGAGGTTTAAGACTAAAATCTATCATAAAACTTGAAGTCCGTCATTTAAAATCCTACACTTTCCTTTTCATCAATATACCTTCGCTGCTCTTCGTGGTTTATTCGAACTTTTTCGATGCCTGTCTATCGTACACTACGTTAGAGAAAACTTAACAATGTCGCCGAAGAGACCTCAAATTTTCGGAAGTAGCGCTATTTAGGAGCTACACAATCAGCCCAAACAACGACAAAAAAATATGGCAAGAATCCTATATGCTTCCAACTATAACTGGAAGCCGCTTGAAAAATACTCACATTGGTGTTGTTGGAGTACTTCCAGTCAACTTGATTTGTACCAAATTAGTCTGACATAATTCAAGTAGCTCAAGTAATGGATTCACAATCCCATGCGTCTCAACGATGGCCTCGCAGCGAAATTTCCTTTCCTGAAAACAGACGCGACAGAACACTTTCGTTTCATGATATACGAGTAATTAAACCTGTGGTGATGTGTTAAGCTTAATGGGACCAATGTCAGTATCTGAGCATTCAACTACGCTCCTACCCCTCCCTTAACCCAAACATTAACCCTAACTTGTTATCAGTAGACTATTGTTGGGTCAGGGGAAGGGTGGATACGCAGTTGCTAAGCAACAGGAAATGATCCGCTTTATGGTATCAGTGGCTAATAATTGAACGCTTGGAGACCAAACAGAACCCTTTTCAAATTTATATCAATACTCACCTCAAAGAGCAGGCACAAGAGATGCAGAAGAGACGACAAACGAGCTGATTCGGACATGCTGCTCATCTTGGACATACGTTCCTCAAGCGGTTTGCTATCAGCTCCTTGGTTAGCACAGGATTTTAACACAGTTTCAATGTCTGTTGTGAGCTGAAGAAAGTGAATATAATACATGTACTTAAGTTAGAAACCCTCAGACGAAATAACCAAAGCTCAGGGCTACAGAATCCAATGCGTACAGATGAAAATATAGAAACATTAACTTGCCAACCAAAAAAAGTATACGCTTGAGGGAACACGCTCAGTAAATTCTGATAAACTGCTTAGTTCTCCTTCCCCATCACCTTGTATTTCCTTGTGAAACACAGGGAGAAGTTGAGCTTATAGCAAAATTCACTTGGGGCTTCATTTCAAGCACCACTTCGTGCCGGGAGGTGTTTTTGATTTAAAGAGAAAAATACGTCCAAACTATGTGACATTATGAAATAGCTCCATTGAAGTACTGTTCAAATACCTGCTTTAAAATATGCATCGTGGTCCTCTCTTTCCACTCTTTGCCATTCCGTTGAGCCACAGCAGACAGAACATCACACGCTTTGTACACAGTTCCAGGCATTCCTGTCAACACCTCCAAACACCCTTGCAGCATATCAGCAGTGAATTGATCGAGCACTGTCTTATCTAGAGGAACAGCACCGTCATTATCTCCTTTCTCTTTGTCTTCTTCCTTAACCTTTTTGGTTTCTTCTGTCTTCTCTGGCTTAGAGGAGGTAGCATCAGCAGCAGCTGTGGTGGATGGGGCAGTAGTAGCAGCAGGTTCACCACTAGCAGACTGGAATAAAAATGGGAAATGGTCAAAACTGTCCAGTGGCGACGAAGAATAAACCGGAGGATTAGCGCGCTGTAGGTGTAAAGGGATGAGTTTGAGCCCTGGCCGGGATCTTTGTGCTGTGATCAACCCACCCCCCCCCTTTCACCCAATCTCCCCCTCCCCCCCACAAAACTGGGATAAGAGATTCGGTAGCTGTACGATTAAGTCTTCTCTGATGACTTTCCATTTTTATCACCACCAGCTGAAAGACGCACATAAAATTATTCTTGCAGAATCAATATTGTTTGGAAGACAAGACAACAATTCAGAAGAATATCTTCCAGTGAAGATATTGTGCCAGCTTAGTCCAGGATAAACTTGCAGAGTGAAATCACAAGCCATCCAACGATGCAAAATAACTGGTCTATAACTTTTGCATTGATTTTACGAACAACTCCACAATAAAGCATGGAGCTGCAGATACCGACAATGCTACAACTGAGAGAAGCGAAACGTACGCTTAAGTAGCAAAACTATTGTGCTACTCTGATAAGCCACTGAGACACTCAAATGTTTCAGCTTCAAACCTTCGTTGGAAGGGAGACGGAGAGCTGCCACTTGAGTGCTTGAAGCACTGACGCTTGCTCCATGTAAGAATAAATTCTTTATTTGGTCACGTCCCTTAGTTCAGCAACGGCTACAGCCGGAGTTCGCCGTTTGAGAAAGAGATGATCTTTGTAAAGGGCAAAGGGCGGTTTTAAAGTGTCGCGCGCACAATCCTTTGAAATCGAAACACATCTTGTAACTCCTGACTACGTAGTGTATTGACGCAACTATAATAGGCGAAGGATTTGAAATAAAATCTCGTTTTGAGCTAGCGTTTGCCGTGTCCTCTATCTAAGCATCTTGTAAACGTCAAGTTGGATAGCCTCGGTGTGAAGGGATTGCGAAAAGTAGGGAAAGCAATTTTTTAATCATATCCCCCTTTGAGCCATTTGAGTTCTTATCTTAACCTACTATTTCCTTAGCCACAACGCTGTTGGTCACTTCACGTATCCTGTTAGCATACCTGATCTTCAGCAGAGGCGGTGGCATTAGTTATGTCCTGTCCCAGAGACATGGCTATCGCTCTCATCATCTGATCCTCCTCCAACATGTCATAGTCCAAACCAAGTTCCTGTGGATAGACAAATTATACTAAGTTCTTTACGGGGATTGCGTCACATCTATTACAAATCTAGAAATTTAAACGTTCAATTTTCAAGTTAGTCTTTCGCAATTCGTTTCATTTTCTCCATCTTTTAACATTTTTGATCTTGACCGGGAATTTCCACATTCATTTCTTTTAGATTGAATACTAACTTCTTACTAACCGAACGTAATGGAGAATATTGGCCCGTGGTCGTAGCAGAGCGGACCGGGCGTAGCGAGGTCCGTCCAAAAACCAACCTTGGGCCAACATTGGAAATATTGACGTAGCGAGGTGCCAACCTTGGGCCAACATTGGGAATATTTGCCCGAGGTCGTAGTAGTGTGGACTGGGCGTAGGGAAAAAAAAACAACCTACGCAGACTACAATTTTTACTTAACTCACTTCAAATAAAGAAAAACCTGCTGGGCCAATACTCTTTTGGCTCCTTTAAGTTAAGATAGTTTTGCCCAGCACAAAACATGACTCAAAACGACCATGTGTAATTTTCAGTTGAGTGTCAAAAGAAACCTGTGACTACATTGCTCATCCTTTTCTACGTTCGTTGATTGGTCTAAAATCTCGCGCCGTAATCTCAACCAATCAGAAGTAAAACCAGTCGTGACCTGGTCACTCACATTTTGGCGCCATTTTTGGTTTTTCTCTGTAAACTTTGAGTTCTCATTGGCTCCTGTGATATTTCCCTTTGCTCTGATTGGCCACTCAGAAGGAAAAAAACCAGTAACCTATCGCGACTTGGTCACTAACATTTTGGCGCCATTTTTGGTTTTTCTCTCTAAACTTTGGTTCTCATTGGTTCTTCTGATATTTTCCTTTGCTATGATTGGCCGTTGAGATAACTTTGGATTTTGTTCTACATCATTCAGCCAACATGTGCTCAGACTCCATACAGCAGTGCCGGGTCACTTGAAAAATCAATAAGACAGCTTTTGATACGTACCCTTGCTGGAGGAGGTGGTGGGTGTGTTAAGATGTAATCGGTAGCCTCCTCAAGGCTGCCTGTACTCATCAGCGCAAGTCTGGCATGCTCATGCGTGAAGCCCATGTCTATGAACTAAAAAAATAGGCGCTTGTTATTAGTCCACGATAAAACTGTAAGAGACTTTTGGAAAAAAAATACTTTCAACTTATTAGGTAGGAACATTGAGCCTGTCAGTAGATATTCAAGCATTAGATCCATTATCAACAAAGGTTTCCTTATAGTCAACCACGTAAAAACAAGCCTCATGAAACCGCTGACAAGGTGACCATCCCCCCACTGACTAATGATGACTTTGTTTTGTGTGATTGTTAAACACTGAAAGATGCAAAGGTTGGAAGGGGAGTATTGTTACTAAGGGGTGGTGAGCTCGTATCCAATACAAACTTGAAAAAAATGGCTTTACACGCTTTTTTTCCGTCTCATAGTTCAGGAAAAGAGTTAAAAACCAAGTATCAGAAAACCAAGAAAGTGAATGCGAGCACACCTGCTGTAAATGTCGCACGTTTATCTCCGGCTGAGGCCGAGCTGGTTCAGCAGGCTGTCGTGTCGTTGCAGAGGAAACAGCAGCGCTACTGGAAGCTGAGGAGGTTTCGAGCGCAGGCCCAAGCTTCTCTTTAATGACAGCTTCCCCTTTGATGATGTGGTACAAAATGGCTAACAAGGACTCTGCCATGTGTGGACCATAATCGATGGGAAATTTCTGTCCCCATAGTTGTTGCACGGCTAAGAAGGCTTTCTGTAAAGACAATATGTACCTGACAGTGAACTTCTGAATAGTATATGTAAGCCTTAGCAAACGGCCTTTTGCGAAGAGATGCAAACTTAACCGCGCATGTAGACTATATAACTAGGTAATCCGACTTAATTTTACTTTCAGATAACTCCCATTTCCAATCATCCTCAGAGACTCAGAGACAACCAATTAGGCAAGATAGCTTGTTAATTTTCCATTCGGCCGAGATCACCGTTTTGTCTTCCCCTTGCCAGATGATTTGCCTCTGCATCCCCGAAGATGATTTCTTTTTCTTCTTCTCCTTTACGTTCAGTCGCCAAGGTGCCCGTCCTTGAAACCTCACCTTTTGAGTTTTGACAAGAAATCTTATAGGTTCGAAAGGCACAAAAACGAGTGCGGTGGACGTAGCAGGAAGGCTGTGCGGGGAATCCAACAAGGTTTCCGAATTCGCAAGTCTACTGACTAGGGTCAACCATGAGTCCAGCAGCTCCTGAGCACCGGCTGAAAATAAGAAAAATTCATATTGATTGAAACCGTCAACCACTATGTAATATTCCACAAAGTATCTTATCACGTCTTTGGGAAAGGCAAGGGGGAGGGGAGAAGGGGGGGCTGTTAACACTGAACAAGAAAGTTCAAAGATCGTTGAAACAGATCAGAGAACCTGACTTCATGCGACAGTTGTCGAACTTAAAATCTCCAATTAAGAGGTTAGATATACCACAACTTATCTAACCGACGATCATTATTAACGCTGCAGGACGCGCTTTTTTCCGCCCATGGGAAGACGAGTCAAGGAGAGGTTTACCATGGGTCCCAGACCTCTCCTCGCGGGCAAAGAAATGCTATTGCCAAAGCGCTAATACTTAGGGCCTGCTCGCACGCTACGCCTCATTTAACCCTTTACACCCTAACATCAGCATCGATATTCTCCATACTCTTCTCGATATGTTTCCTTCAGTACTGACGAGGAGAATTTGTTTAACAATCAAAGATTCTCATGGTAGCGTTTCATTTCCTTCATTCTCGTGATCTTAATAAATGTTTCAGCCATATTACTGTAAGGAGAAATTAGATGCTGGTCACTCTCAGGTTTTAAAGGGTTAACTATAACGTTACTACAGTATGGCGTTAAAATTGATGTCTATGACGAGCCTCTAAAAAGATGCAATTACTTTCAGCCACAAAAAAATATCCACTAGAGAGTACCCTCACCTTGAAGAGTTTCAGTATTACTTTCACTGAGAGGGGCATTGCTACTCTCCTTAAGTATTAGCTTCAGCAACCTATAACCAACCAGTGAAACAAAGCAAGAATCAGAAGTGTGTTTCATTATATGAACCAGAGCGCACTGTTATTGAAAAACATCATACAGTGTAGATAAAACCCCCCTATGAGGGCTGTACGCGATGACACGAGAAAGAAACATGGCCCAGCGCGAGATGCAAGATGGGAAAAAAAGTCAGAAAGAAAGGAAGGCGGAGAAAAAGCTGCGATTCTATGATAAACTTTACCATGCTGGTTAGGTCGGGCCGGACGGGAAAGCTCCTACTTACGAGAAAAGACTGCCGTGTGCTCCAGACTTATCAAACTGTTGCAGCATCAGATGGTAAGGGTTCTTCTTTTCGTCAAACAGAAGGCGTGAAGCAGAGCCGACTACACACATATAGAAGTGCAACCTGGAAATAACAAACATGATAATAGTCAAATAAAAACATCGTGTGGAAAGACAAAGAGGTAAGGTGGTCAAGTCTGTGCTTAAACCAAGAGGCCCGTGCAGCCAGCGCTCATCCTGGTTTCTTCATCATGAAGCGACTGAAAGTATTTCTACTCCCCCCTGGATGGCATACACACAAAAACAGTTACCTTGGTTTGAGCGCTGGAATATCACTGGGAAATCCTTGCCAGGACAAAGCATCCTTTAAAAGTTTGCTGAGCTCCAGAGCCACGAGATAAGCTGGTGGGGTTGGCGTTGCTAGATGTGGCGTTCGACGCTGCATCCTCTGAGCAGATCCCACACAGAGTTTCACAAGGAGGACAAACAGGTCTGACAAAGCACGACCAAGAGCTGTTGATGTCTGAAGAAGTTGTTTTATAATTCTTTGCTGCACAGGAAGAAGATTCGACTTTGCGGCGTTGGCTTCACCACTTGTTGGCTTGTCGTTTGTAACTGTTATCACTGTACTGCCTTCCGAGGTTTGCCCTGAAAATATATATAAACAAAAGATAATTTTGAAGCTAAAAAAACTGCCCAGTAGGCTAGAAGTCATCATGTTTAGTTTTCAAGCAAGATGATGCCTTCAAGTGCTTATGGACAAAGGAGTAGTACTGGTGTACTGCCATCTCAAACATCACAAGGTCAAATGATGAGGACGATGAATACATAGTAGATGCCCTCGTAACTTCGTCACATGATTAACCCTTTAACTTCCGTGAATGACCAAGACAGAATTTCTCCTTACAATATCAATACAATATCGAGCAGACAAGTGATGAGAATATAGAAAAATATAATAGCTAGGGGATTATAAGTTGATCCAATACCAAATTCTCCAAACTAACATCACAAGAACTGTATGGCACACAGTAAGGAGAATTACTAATGAGATCTTGGGAGTTAAAGAGTTAACAGTCTAACTCCCGAGAGCGACCAAAAAACGTACTTCTCTTTACACTACAAAAACGTTTTTCAAGCAGAAAGGTGGAGGGAAGAAAAAATTCGACTAGGAGGTATTAGGCCGTTTATACCAAGGAAATAATCTGCGGCTTACATAAGACGCGAACTGGACCATTTATACGATCACGGCTTAATCAAGCCGCGAAGTGCTTACAGAAATGGTCCAAAACGTTTGTCCTACATGTACGGAGTTGTGTGAAACTCAAAGTGAAAGCGAAAAGCGTTAACATGCAACAATTTGTGATGTTGATAGATGGCCGTACACATATCATCCACCGATGGGATGACTTGATGTAACACCAAATTCTCCAAAACCAATTGGCAACGAAATTTACTACAGTGACAACGGAGAATAAAGAGCCTAAAACGAGGATCACTACAATGTTGTCCGAGTGAAATACACCGTAAATATTGTTTTGTACCTGAAGGTTCTTCCTGACTTGCTGAAGTTGAAGCTTTTAGCATCTCCAGATCTTTGTCAAAAACCTTTGTTTCATCCGATGAGGTATCTGAGCGGCTAACAGTTTCCAAGACAATCGTTTCCCAGATAAGGAACATGTATAACTGACCGAGTTGCTTTAGAACAGTGATTCCTTCATCAGAACCCCAGTGATTGATGCACAAAGTGCGGATATCAAACTGTAACCACAAGAAAAATATTGTTAAAAATACTTGATTAGATAAATATCACAATGAACTGTAGAAGGAACAAACAGTTAATCATTCGACAACTGATCTAGCCAGCGTAAGGAGAGTCAGGTACTTTAGACTTATTTTCCAACAAAACTCGCATTATTCTCAGGACCAACGTTTGCAAGGAATAAACCAGACATTACTTTTCTCTCAGCGTTATATATCGAGCTCAAAAGTCACCGACTTTTCTCTAAGAAACACTTATTTTCGGCGAAGCTTCTATCAGCGTTGAGTAATACACTTGCGATCCACATGCTTCTGTCTCCTACAGAGTTTAACATAAACCAAAATACTTTAAATGCTCTTAGAGCAGTTTTCGGTTGAGTTTTGAAAAACCAAGACCAAAGTATCGCAACAGCCATTCAGAGCGCAGGTCCACATCTTAGTTAGCCAACAAGAACTCAAAGTAAAAACAGGCAACTGCATGAAGCGCGGGAAAACGCGGGTGACCAAATCATGAGTGGTTTAAGCTTTGAATCTGATTGGCTTAGAAAGTGGCGTGAGTTTTCCAGACCAATCACAGAGAAAAGTTACGCAAACCCAAAGCAATCATGGATCACTTTCGTCACTCAATTAAAAACTGCTTAAACAGCTAACAACCAGCCTTCTCACCTGACCAACTTTACAAACATGAAGGAACATACTGATGAATGCATGCGCGGCTGCTATTCCATGTAGAAGTGGAGTTAGCTGCACTGACGCCATAGCCTGTTGTGGTCGACCCGAACAGGCCACTTCATGCAGCAGAATGGATACTGGTGATTCGTCTGACCTTAAAATTAGAGGCTGCAGAGAACTGAGCACGTCATTGAGCAGAGTCAGACCTTGTTTTAACACTTGAGATTCATGTGATAACATCTGGGAGAGAGAGGAAAATGTACAGTGAATAGTTAGCAGCTAATCCCATTAGAGAGTTTGCGCAAAAAAAAAAAACAAAAAAAAAAACAAAAGCAACGTATAATTGAGGAGGCGGCGTGGCCGAGTGGTTAGGGTGCTGGACTTGTAACCTGGTGGTCCCGGGTCCAAGTCCTCCACCCTGCCACTCACTGGATTTGTTCTCGATCGCCCCGAGTTCAACTCCTCGGCTGCGCTTTGCAAATAGCCAACTGATCTGCCTCCTGCCAGTCGGGATTTCATGTTTATTCCAGTCATTGTAAAGCGATAGAAATAGCGCTATATAAATAAAGAATTATTACTATCAAATTTCACTACGGGTGAAGAGAAGCAAGGTACATGCATCCTTCTCTTGACATTACTGGCGCTCGACAATTCTGCCCGAGACAAGAAAATTCCTCTTCTTCATCTTTCATATTTCCAGAATCAAATGCTTATTGGAAGTTCAATTGCAATTGGGACGGCAAGCATGTAACTGCTACTGTGAGTTGTTCCTCTTGTTGACAGCCAAAACAATTACAAGTACGTTTTCGAGATGAAAATAAATTTCGGCCGCAAGTCAATTTCGATTCAAATCCCAATTGGCTCAATACTGTAGTTGTCTCATTTAGCAAATTTTTACTTTCCAATGAAAGAAATAAGAATTTGAAATGTCACAATTTCGATAAACGTTTGCCTCCTTTATTAAACAGAAGTTACTATTTCCTAGTTAGTATTTTCATTTGCTAATAGCAACGGAGTACCAATTGACACCGTAAAAAAAGCTTAACCTTGGTAGTCCCTGGTGCCAAATTATATCTCACTTTATTCCACCCTAACTGACAAAAAACTAAGAAAGTCGATTCCTACCAAGATTGATTTGCACACGCCTGAAACGGATTGACAGGCAGGGGAGGTCACAAAGTCCAGAGGCAGGTTTGGCAGACCAAGAATGTTGATCAAGGGATCCAGACCTCCAAGACGAACAAACTCTCTGCAGTGATCATCAGTTGAATTATTGCTAAGGATTGAGTCCACGAATCTAACCTGGAAAAAATGACGACATTCACAAATTTAAGAACAATCTATCACATGTAGGTGAGATAATCCTCCATCAAAACGTTTCAGACACACACTATCGCAACCTCTTCAAAAAAAACAGCATTCAGAATACATAAAAATTTTAGATCTAAGTACTGTCTTCTTGAAAAATGCAAAACCTTTGTTGACCTGATTGTTTTTTCTCAACTATTTTCAATGAGCTTCTACATACCACATTCAGAATGTAGTCAATGAGAGGAATGAATGTTCTTTTTTCTTCTTCTGTAGTCCTTTAAAACAAAAAAGTGAGAGTAAATGCCATACTCAACACCTTAGTAGTGTTCTCATAGATCTTCACAGAGCAGTATTTGTAATGATCTGTTATCTGTTACCTAAAGCTGTGCCAGGTCGCAATCAGTAAAATAAAAAACCGAACCCAATCACAACTTACCAAGCTTAACATACACCATTTTCTTATAATACATGCCTTCATACTATACAACAAAGCTTTCACCATTGCTGATCCTGGAATTCCGTCTGACTCAAGTCACGTGTGATTCTAGAACTAGCCTACAGTGTAGCTCCCTTTAGAGTCACTGTGGCTCAGTGGTAGAGCATCAAGGTAGGGAATCCAAAGGTTTGAGGTTTGCTACCTCATGTGGATTCAAAATCTTTTCTTAGTCTTTCACTCGTTGCAAAATAAAACTTCTTTCTTTGGATGGAATTGATTTTCTCATTTAAGTGCAGTGCACTTAGAGAACTAAAACATAATATTGTGATGTCATACTTTGAGTTATCCTTGATTTTATCGTTTTCTGTCACAACTTTGGCAGCAGTGGTGGTGCTTGTAAAGCTGAATCGATCGTCATCATCCTCCTCTTCATCTGACATAGGCTCCTCATTCACAACAGCCACACGCCCAGTTCCTTGTCCCAGTGTACTACTGTTATCTGTATCACTACCATCAGGTTTAGCACCCATCTTAAAGCCAATGTACTTGGGGTCTCGACCAAGACTACAAACCTCTTGCAACAACTAAAAGGAGAGTACAAAATGAAAAAAAAAATACACATCAACGGTTCTATCACCATACATTTTGAGGCCTCTCTCATTTAAATGGTACTAATCACATTTCTTTTATATCCATGTATATCAGCCTACCTGGCCTGACAAAAATCTTATCAAAAAAAAAACATCAAAATTCTGACTCAAAAACATAGCAGATTTGCATGGACATAAAAGAACAACATGTGCATGCATATCCATGCCCACCCAAGAGTTCTATGGGCAAAGCTGAAAAGGTCATGCAAGCCCTCAAGCCACAGATGTGGCTTCCCTTCACAAGTACATCTTTAAGATTCAAGTACACAGTTGCATGGTGCTGAAGAGTAACAGGACTGGCAAAGCTCATCTGGAGTACAGCCTTTCTACATATAAATTCGTGAAGATTTCAGTGGTCATATTGTTCAAAATTTTCCCAATGACAGGCACAGATTAGGAACAGGGAAATACCACAACACTGTGGCCAGGTTGTACAAAGCTGAGTTAAGATAACCCAGGGTTAGAGTGAAATCTGATTTCCAATTAGAAAGCTTTCAAGGAAAATTCATTCTAATTTTTTTGTGTACAATTTAATGATTGGATGCCCGAAAAGGATAAGAGGAAATTATCCTAATTTCTAATCGACTTCAAACAACTGGACCCAGATGTATAACTACACGTAGCGTATCTTCCAAAAGGAAAAAAAATTCAGATACCTTAATGATGGCCATCATGGCATCTGTTTTTAGAGTGGGTTGATGTCTCATTAGTTCATCCATTGCTGTGCCAAGGTTGGAAGCAGTTTCCCCTGAGAGGCAGAAAACAGAACATGAATATTCACTGCTAATTCAACACTAAAAAAAGATAAAACAAATGTCCTTGAGATGAAGCCTTAAAGGCCAGCAGCCCATGACATCCAGAGCTCATTTCCCATTTATATAGTATCACGCAAATGGCAGCACATCTGCTCAGGTTGTAGCAAAGCAGTCACTGCCACTGACAACTGTCCTTTCCAGGCTTACACTCACCTGGACAATCAGGCTACAGGTCATGATCAATTGCTAATCCTGGGTTCAAATGATTTACTGTATCTCACTATATTTAAGAAGCTATACCTAGGCTTTCAGAGGTTCTTCTACGCCTCATTGCTGGAAGGTAGTCAGGAGAAAGCAGGACTCTGAACAACTTGTCAAAAGGCTTGCAGCTCATAAAAGCTTGGAGTCCTCTGGTATTCAAACAAAGAGCACTAAGCACACTTGGTAGTGATGAAAGAACTTCACGTGTGGCTGGAACCTTAAATGAAAATAAGGAACAAATTTTAGTCACAAAGCTCACTGAACGACGAATTCCTATCCTGAGCTTTACACAGGGCAACCTTCTTTTATCTAAATATAACTAAAGAGGTGCATTTCAAGCCATGATTAAATTTGCTGGTGCTTTATTATTCTATATTCTTTTCTATTTAAAGTGCACATGTATGTACTGTGACACAACATAACCAACCTCTTTTACTACCAAAGCCTTCAGCATAACTGCAGTCAAGCCATTGTCTTGGAGAGAGGACAGAAGTGATGGCTCATGGAAAACATATACAGTCACAACATCGATAGCTGTTGAGGAAAGAAATAAATTAAAGATTGGTTCAGAGAACTTTGAGCATGCTTCTCAAATAGTACAATACCTAAGAAAAATGACTCTGACTGCTGATAACTTCCACACAGTTTTCCAAAAGGCTATCTTTTGCCATCAATGAGGCCAGAAACATTCTGCTGAGGCTTAACAGGTGATCAATCTTTTTGAAAATTATAATTTTACTTTATATACCTGCCATGAAGAGAACAGGGCCATAATACTCCACATTGCTAATGATGTGCTTCAGCGATGTTGGAAGTGAGCTGTCCATTACTGAAAAATACCAAATCAAGTATCCAGAATGTTAAGTATTGTTCAACTTCAAAGGCAAATACTTTCTAATATCTGTGTTACAAGAAGGAAACAGATTTCACCACTGTAGCAGCTGAAGAAAATAATAGGGTAAAATGCACAAAACAAACAACCAAAAAAAAAAGAATGTCGAGCAACTGGAGACTGACTGTATTTAGCAATTATACAATATCTAAGATTTATGAGTTAATATTGTGATGATTTTCAAGAGAATTCTACAAACTATCCTTGCAGAGCAAAACGAAAGACGATGTTTATCTTTACCATTTCTAATACTCTCTGAGAAAGATGGATCAGGAATAGATTTCTTTAAGAAACTCAGAACAGCTTTAATCAATGCAGCTCTCTGAGGCAAGCAGCGGTTCTTGCTGACAGGACTTGTTCCTGAGCTGGGGCCTGCAACTGCTGATTCAACCTGTGACTTTTCTTTGCCAGAGTCATGTTCATCCACATCCATTTTGTTATCATCTGTGACTCCTGTACTGTTGACATATGGCTGCTCTGTTTCCATTGGCACCTCTTCTGATTGGTGTGGCTGTGAAGGAGCATCAGACTGGGTTCCCTGCATATCATTTGTTTCCATGGCAACACCCTCTTGTTGGTTGGAAGGTACAGAGGGGAGTTCTGGAGACAGTATGGGTCCATGATGGGACAGACATTTCTTTATTTCTTGCTGCATATTTCAAATAAAAACAAACAAACAAAAACACTTATCAAAACATGCTACACGTATGTTGTGTTGCACTGGGTACAGACAACACCCATGGGCATGTAGATTTGGAAAAGCTTCCGGACATCATCCCACTTTGTATCGGAGAAAATTCCTCTTTCCAGCGGTGTTACTGGTTTGGCAGTTTTTGCCAGATAAGGCCATACACCTGTAACTATTCCAGTCATATTTAAAAAGTCATCATTTATCAATAAAGCATCCAAGCCTTTTTCACATACAAACAATGTACACTTGTGTTTTCAAACAAATTTACATGTAGATCTAGAGTATGTGCATGGATACTGTACCTCTAGTCTGCTTATAATGGCAGTCAGCCCACTCTGATTCTGGTAACCGGACAAGTCCATGTTGGCAATCCACTCCATAATACGAATTGCTCTTGTGACAAACTATTTATAAAAACACAGACACAACAGTTCTGAAAAGGATCATTATCACAACATCACCCATAGCTGGCTATCATACAATGCAAATACTCTTTCTCTTAACTATCACGGCAAATCAGTTTAAGTCTAGTTTAAGATCTTGAAGAAAAGGTTAAGGATTCCATCTCTTTTCTATATAGGCTACTTACTACTAACTAGAGCAAAACTAGAGAAAGTTTTTCATAACAAAATGTAGCTGTAGGAGAATAGAGTAAAATGACAAGATAATACATGTATTCTCCACATCTAAATGTAAAAAAAAGAGAGAGCTCAGGCTATCAAGATTTAGCCAGGGTTCCTGCAAAGTGGCTGTTGCTGAACGAGTACCATTTAGAGGCTACATGTACTAGTCTCACATGTTGATAAGCAATGTAGTCAGCAGTTAAGAATGTCACATGCATGCTGCACAAAGTGTTTTTTTCTTCTAGCAACCAAACCGATTTTAGATTAATAGTTGGTAGCTCTGGAAAAATTTGAGCTTGGAGCCCTGCACAAGGCAGTTAATGAAAGAATAACAACCAAGTGCCACACCAATCTTTTCTCTAACACATGAATTTGATTCTTTGTGATTATCTTACTGTCAAATGACTGTCTCCTCCTTGGTGTTCCACAACTCTAAGAAGAGCTTCTAACAAACCACAGGACACCAATGCTTCAGCACCTAACAAACACCATGTAAACAGTAAGCTACATGATAGAACTGTTAAGTTAATTTGAGAGATCACTGATGGAACTGTAAAGCCAGCTTGAATGAAGTTTTTCAGAAAGAAGTTCAATGAAGAAGCTCCCATTGCAGCACCCACCACAATACACCTTCATCTTGTGAAATAAACATAAGGGAAGAAGCTTCTACTCATACGAAAAGCCAATCATGCCAAAAATCTTTTAATTTCTCATCTTAAAAATCTCCAAACTTGACTCAATAATATATTAAACAACTCGAAACTTGAATCAAGCCTCAGCCCTCTTGGTTTTCATGATGCAAGGACTGAGAATCACAGATCTAGTTCCAAGGAATAGTCTATGAACATTTGAGCGGTGCTGTATCAGATATGTACATGCACACTTCAGTGATAGCATTCTTACATACATGTATAAATCTTATTAGACAAGATTAATAACATTACAGATGCCTCTTATTTACTGCATGAAACTGTCATGAAAAATTACTCAGCAGATTTCACCTACCAATTTCATAGTATGCCAAGTGGTAAAGAAATGAAAACAAACCAGTTGCAAATGGTAAGGGTAGGGAATCACCGTGTGGATCTGAAATATAATAAAGCAACACAAACATTTAGTTTTTACACCACTTAGAAGTTTATTTTCAAGTGTGAACCCTTATCTTGCAAGATCACATATATATTCTATGCAATAGGAATGAATAAAATCCTTCGAGTTCTAATATAAGTACATTTTGCTTCAATAAAACAAAAACAAAGACAAAGTCTAGAGCCTTAATAAGAAAAAGATAACTATATATTGAATAATACAACCAATACTGCATTACTCAAATATGACAACAAAATGAAAAATGTGTTTGGCCTACTTAAATTGTGAGTGCCTTGAATTTCTGTACCTGTAAGAGCTTGGATGCAGTTTCTCGTAAGTGTAGGTAAGAATCCATGATAAGATGCCAGCCCTGTGCAGTCAATCACAGTGTTCACTCTACGATCAAAGGAAAATACCAATCAATGCAACATTCTGCACATGGACATTTTGTTCCTTCAGTATTGCATCATACATGTACAGTAAAACTGCAGGGTTTTACTCAGTGAAAAATACCTTTCTTCAAGATGAACTGACATGAATAGTAATTCATTTTTTTCAAAAGGGTATGTCAGCAAATCCTGTAATCTGATTAAGTTCTATGTGTGGTCTAGATTTTCCTATCCCTTCCTAGAGTTGCTGCAACTTTTGTCCATGCATTTACCAAAATTGCCAACAAATCCATTTTAGTGCAGAAACATACTTTGACAAAGATTTTTATCACACAAGAAAGGTGGGGACAATATTTCATTAAAAATTATCAGTTTATCATAGTTCACTGCATTCACTGAGTGCAT
The DNA here is from genome assembly GCF_036669915.1 of Pocillopora verrucosa. NCBI lineage: Eukaryota > Metazoa > Cnidaria > Anthozoa > Scleractinia > Pocilloporidae > Pocillopora > Pocillopora verrucosa. The sequence continues at coordinate 4,333,649 of NC_089322.1, read as the reverse complement.
TTTGTGTCCGAAAAAGGACAACTAACCCTAAGCATAATTTAAGGAGAGAAAAAATAAATAAATTATAAGCTGACTAGGAGTTGCTGCAACATTTCCCAGACCTTGGTCACAGTTTTTCTCTACACAGAACTTCCAGCTGGCTAAAATCACAAATGTTTTCCAAACCACAATTTTTTTGCATACCTTGGACTGCACTCCATGTGTACCAGGGCAGTAAGAGTACGGATAGCTGCTGTTCTTATTTCCTGTGAAAATAAAATCCCACACCAGCAAGGAGTCATTTTTATGCCACTACTGTCAAAGCAAGAGAGCAGTTAATCGTGCTCCATAACAAGCTTTACATGAGAGTTGATGGCAGTTAAATTGTATGAATATCCAACAAACAACTTACACTGAATTGTGGCTGCTCCAACTCAAGTAATTCTACAGTTTCCTCAATAAATCCCTGATATAGCAATGGGTTTACAACATCCTGGGTGCTGTTGGAATACACTGTAATAGAAATAACACAATTTTCAGTTTGATAACTTGCATCCAGAACAGTTTAAGAAAATAAACAATACAGTAAAGACCTTAGGCACAAAATTCTATGGCCACAGACCTCTAACCCAGTAAACAACAAACAAATGTACATGACTTTATAAACACTTGTGAGGATAAAGCTCTTACATAACACAGAGATGGCTTGGAGTCGAGCTTGGATACACTGCAATCTCTTCTCATAAACAGGAAAATGTTTAGCTAGTCGTATTCTACTGAACAGATTTACCTGTTAAACAAACAACAAAAGAGAGAAATTGAGACAACAGTCTTTTTCCTGTATGATCTTATGGGGAGTAGAGCTGAATGGTAACCCCTACATTTTAGTTCAATGATCACCAACTACAACCATAAAACATTTACACTCATGGTGAGACTTTACCCTTTCACTCCCAAGATCTCATTAGTGACTCTCCTCACCTTCTGCTATACAATTCTTGTGATGTTAGTTAAGAGAATTTGATATTGGATCAACTTATAATCCCCAAATTGATATTTTTCCTCTATACTCATCACTTGTCTGCTTAATATTGTATTAATACTGTAAGGAGAAATTCTGTCTTGATCACTTATCAAAAATCATGGGTTAACAGCAATTACATGTACCAGCAGTTCTGGTGATGAAAAGGAAATATCAAGAATCTACCCTTGATTCTGCACAGCTTCAAAATACCTGTTTGTCAGCAGGAACACTGTAACAACCCAAGACCTGTTCCATAACCTCTCCTGGATTCTCTGAAAACTAGCAAATAAGGTAGCACAGAACAACGTTGTTATATATGTTTGTAGATAAGCATGATTTCCCTACAAAGCTCAATGAATGATTGAACCTAGGGCACAGTCACTGTGGAAGAAAGGGGATAAGTTTCTAAAGAAACTGCGTTGCTGCGTCCGTGGGAGAGTATAACAAGGTCATTTGGTATTATCAACTGAGTTGATAATGTAAACTGGCAATCATAAAGAGTTTCAAAGCTGGTGTTTCAAGAGTTTGTCCTTCGTCAGAGCAAATGAGTCACTGTGGAAGATGCAGATCATCAGACTATGGAGGATGAGGATGTGAAAATTCCTTGAAAATTATCCTAAGCATTCAAACAGGTCTTTTTATAATTATGTGCAATGTGGTACCTGGTAAAGTTGCTTGACATGTACTGAAGTCAACTGGCTACTTGAGGTTTGGGCCTGTTCAATGAATGAAAAACACAACCTTTTTAATTAAATAAAAAATCTAGTTAAGGCAGACATGACATACTGGCATTATCATCAAAAGCATTTTTAGAAAAAAAGGTCAAATGTCATCAGAACACTGCACTGCACAGCTGACATCAAAATATCTAAGAGTGGATAGTTCATATCCTTTCTTTACCTGTGAATCAGGTTGTGAGGTGTTTGGGGTTTCATTGTAATACTCAAAATAAACGTCGGCACAGCTGGCAGGAAAATCCTAAAAAACATTAATAAGGAAGTACTAACTAATAAATAAAAAAAACAGACATGTAGGTACTGCAAAAGTTTCATGAATATACATAAACAGCACTATAGTAAGTTTCAAGCCTGGAAGAATGACTGATTAAAAGCAAAAATGGCTTACATACCACAAGACAATCACACATACAAAATTGTTTCAGAAACAACAAAGATTATAGGGAGATAGGGGGTGCTTAAAATCAGTTGTTTTATTCTGCTGCTTAAATGTGTCTTGCAACTTTACCTTTGGAGGCAAATCCTCACAACAGTGGGCCAGACTGAACCCTGCATTCTTGCCTCCCCATGTCTAAGAATAATACAATCTTCATGTTAACACAAAGAGAAATACACAGACAAAGTGTGGCTCTCGCAATTAAATAGAAAAGTAGAGGTAAGGTCAGCAATCATTCCCAATGGATCCTCTGGCTGGAGCTCTTCAAGGTTTCAGTAGTTTGAAACTATTAGGGGTATTATCACTTCCCCCTGTAGAGGAAGCCAGTCTATTGAATGTCCCCCCCTCCCTCTGAGATTTTGTCTGGTGTTCCTTGCTGTTTGTGAGTATCCATTGATACTCCTATAAGGAGAAAGGCATTGCAAGAGATAACTGTTTTGCCCAAGAACACAACACGATAACACAGCCAGGTTTCCAAAGTGGATCTCTATACCCAAAGTCCAACACTTAGACCATTGGTCCACAATGTCCCCTGATTCTCACAACAACAAATCAAATTACTCTATTAGGGCAGAGAAATTACAGGAGTCAAAGTTTAACGAAGTGCTCAGAGTGTGAAGGCTTCTCTTTGCAATTACATAAATGGCATTTGATAGTGTAAAGATCATTTAATGAAGAAATATTTTGTCTGGATACTTACCTCTCCTAGGCATTGAAGACGCTGTTGAATTGCTTTCCTTTTCTCAGCAGGTAACCGTGGTATAAAGCTAGATCTTTTACTATTGACAACAAAGAGTAGAGTAAGCACCAAGGAAAAAGCTTACATGTATAAATTGCCAAGCCTACTATGAAATGGTAAATAATTTTAAAGAAAGCAATTCTAATCACAATCTGTCAAGTTTTTCTCCTCTATCCTCCACCCACCCCCCCTCCCAATCCTAACCCTTGCACCCTTATACCCTGGCTCTATACTGATCTTGTCTTATACTGCCATGAGGTTGTCACCTCCACAATTTCTATAGACCCCTTAGTTTCATCTACATGTAATATAGAGAGATTAAGAAAATACCTAAAAACATAAAGTACTCCAAGAACTGACAAAACAACTTCCATGTCACTTGCAACCAACAGAGAAACCAGATGCTGAAAGAAAAAATATTTGAACACAGTTAGTGTAGGCTTGTAATACTGTAGGCTGAAGAACCAAACCCTTAAATTGTTTAAAAACTTTAGACTTAAACCCATTGCAGTTACACTTGGGCAAATGACAACTGTGGTACCAAACCCTAGTCAAACAACAGAAAAGTGTGCCGAGCACTTCTATTTTTCACTGGCTGAGCAAAATGAAAAGAGTGGAGAATATTTTTCTTGCATAGTGTTAGAGCCTGAGATTAAGTTATGGGACTTTTTATGGGCAGTATTTTTGGACCTTCTGCCATTCCTGGCCTTTCCCTGCTCACCCAGCAACTTGAAAAGATTTCAAGATGCTTTGTGCTATCAGAAAACAGTTAAAATGGCAAAAACATATGGATAATGAACGGTTAACAAACAGTCCTTGAAGCGTTTGAACAGTTTACCTAACCATTCAAACAGGTGAATAAATCATTCGAACAGTTTGGTCACCCATTCAAACAGATGAGTAAAAATTTTCAAATGGACGGGCAAACCATTCAAACAGGTGAATAAATTACTTGAACAGTTTGCTTAGACATTCAAACAGATGAGTAAAACAGATAATGTCGAACAGACTGGCAAGCTGTTCAAACAGATGAAAATACTATTAATCCACACAATTGGTTGTACAATAATTATTGGTTTACCAATTGTAAAGATGAATAAACTGCTTAAACAGTTTGAAAAACTGTTCCAAGCATGTAGCTTGATCATGGAATGGGCAATGTTGCTGAGTATTGTTTTCATTTCATTTGTCATTGTCATCAATTTCAAGGCCTTTATTCTCACAATTGAAAATGGAAACTATTCAATTTCTCATTGATTTAAAATGATAGCTGAGTTAATCATTTGTCTCACAATTTAGTCATAGAGATGTGGATTGAGACGTTCCGACCACTATACTGAATATCTGTAGAGAAACCACGAGAGCAATTTTCTTCCTTTGAACAGATGAACAGAATAGACACTTCTAGTTGGCGAATTGATGCAAAAACTGTTCAAACAGATGTCCAAACTGTTCAAAAGGATGTCAGAACCGTTCAAATGGATGTCACAAAACTTCAAACAGACCCTAATGTATTTCAAACCGATATGCAAACCGTTTGAACAGTTTTTCAACTGCTTTGAACAGAGTTTTTGAGGCCTTCGAACAGATAACGAACAGATAATGAACAGTTTACCCATTTGAACATATAACCATTAATGTCCGTTTTGCCTTTCATGGTCACACATGTATAGTTTTGATGACTTTGGTCAGGTTATGCTTGTCAGCCTAGCATTCAGTAGCTGCTAAGGTGCAAAAAGAAAACAATTACCTCTGATGAGCTATACAGATGTCTTGTGTACGAGTGTTCCAACACCAGAGCTGTGAATCTCAACACGTGGTTTACCAAGCACCGACGTTCAATCTACAAGTAACACAAAAATAAATCAATACACTGAAAGTTCTTCCAAACCCAACAAACAGTAATTGTTCACCCTTTAACTACTGTAAGTGATTAACATGCTACTTCTCCCCATATATTCATACATTATCTGGCAAACAGGTAACAAGAATTCTCAAATTTATCATGTACATGTACATGTACATGTACATGTACACTGTAGAAGTGGTTATCTTCATCTTACACCAAATTCTTGTAACTAATATACAAGGAAATGAGGAGCAGCTAGAGGGGAGAATTAACAATCAGATCTTTGGAGTTTAATTAAAGGGTTAACTTACTTAGTGCTAAATAAGCTTTGCAGGATTTGAAACTAAAAAAAAAGCATTGAGGTTTGTATGGTACAAATTACCATACAAAATCACTATCAATAACCAAAATAAAGGGGATAATCTCAAGTATAGTCTAAGAAACATCTATTTTCGCTTGTTTAAGTTAAAAAACTTACTGCTATATCTGGTCCCTCTAGTTGATCCAGCTTGTCATAAGTTAGAATCCAAGAGCTACCATTAACTGGTTTAGCAACACTCGCCAAGATTTCATCAAACTTGTCCATAACATCTACCCAGTGTTGAAGCTCACACTAAACAAAACAAAAGTATTAATTAAATAAAATTACTATTTGCTTTGTCAAAAGTTAGGGATAAAGAAGCATCCACTATAACCTATGAGGAATCTAACCTTAGTACTTTGGATTTGTTGGTCTGATACTCTACCACAATAGGAGTTTTAATAAAAAATTGGTTACTGGCAATCTACAGCTACCTGTCTAAACCTGTTCAGCCTTACAGTAGGCTCTTGTGTTCGGGTTTTGTCTTATGGCCTATCCACTTCATTTTTATCATATGACCTGAACAGCTCCACGTGCACAATCCCATAGAAAACCATAGGGAAAGTTGACCTGTGTAAGGCCGAAGGGGTTGATGAGAGCTGGTCCAAAGAGAGCTATCTGGCCCTGCACTCACACAGCTTTGTTGCAAAAACTTAAAGGAAAAAGTGTTTTAATTGGTCTGGCTCCAAGAATATTTTTTGTGGTTGTCCCATGTAAGTCGATCTATCATATACTATTTAGGTTGATGCAAAATTTTCAAAATTTTTAAGACTTAGTGGTCGTATGATAAAAAGCTTAGTGAGTAAGAAGACCCCATGGGAAAATATTCGGCTCTCAGTCATGATGCACTGACCTCAATGCACTTGGTCTGTATGTCATGACCTCGAGCTAAATATTTCCTGTCTGGCCCTCCCACTCAGACAATAAACACTTATTATTACATGATGTAAATAAACAAGAAGCAGCTTTCAGAGTCTCTTGAACTTCTACAACTATTTGAAAACAAGCTAAAATTCCATCAAAGATATTATAACAAAATTTTAACAACACATTTGAAAACAGTGTTTTTAAAGTCTACATAGTGTTATGTAAAGAAAAAGATGAAAAGAGAGAACTTTGAAAACAGAAGATTGAATTTGAGTAAGCCTATGAAAAATATTGGCTTGACTTTATGCAACATAATTTACATTTGTATCTCTTCACATCCAAATAATTCTCCTTTGAAATTAGACCCTGACATTATTTTTTAACACACCCTTAAGGTCAGAGCTTTAAAATGATCAATCCACAAAAACAATATTAACTGAAAGAAAAGATGGGAACTAATTCTGTTAAGTACTGTAGCGAATGAAACAGTGATTATGAATTGCTAAATATTACATGTACTTAAATCATTATTCAAGTGATTATTAATCAAAATGATCCTTGCAACTGAAAGATTTCGACTTCAGTCAAAAGTTAATTAAGCATATTTTCAAACACTATAACAAATGTTGTTTCCATAAGGAAGAAATAACTTAACGACCTAATCATCTAACTTTTAAAGCCATCTTCAATGTAACTGAACTATGTACAAGTAGCAATCAAAGTATTAAAAATACATTGAATTTCCTGTCATCTCGACGATGTTTGTCTAACGGGGATCTTTAACAATACAAAAACTTAGCAAACTAATAAATTGGAATATTGAAATGACCATGAAAACATTCAAATAATAACACTAGATATTAGTAAAAAGGATGAAGTTAATATCTGTGTACCTTTCCATAGTACCAGGTATTGATGTCTTTGAGAATTCGAATTAACTCGCAATCGCTGGCTTCCTTCAACCTTTGAATAAGCTGTTTGCACTCAGGTGCCTGTTTATGAAAAAACTTTGTTAGTAAAGTACTAGAAGAGAACACAAGTAAAGTCTACTATACATGAGAGACTCACTGCGTCCGAAGAAAATACAAGATTTCTCAGCTTATCACACATCGAACTCAAGTTTCTGATAATGGACTTCACGGAAAATGATATCTACTCGCAATTGTACGACACTTACCACGTCGGACTGCGTTTTGCGCAGTTTACTTCTGTCAATCTTCATCTTCTGAGCATAAACATAAGCTAAAATTTATTCATTTTGCCAATCTGCCATGCTGCATCACCACAAACTAAGAGGTGACTTCTTTCTTAGAGTAAAGATAATTCTATGATTCTTTGAAAACCGTGAGTTTTACAATCACGATGACTAAGCGAAACGATAAGAGTCTTGTTGCGCTCGATGACTTATTCCTTGATTCTATTCTTTCAACGTGCCCTGTGAAAATAGGCCAAACAACGCGATTAATATCACATAATTTCTACCGTTTTTGGCTTTGAACGTATGAAGTGTTTCATTCAATATGGCCGAAAATAATGGCGTGCGCGTACACATCACAACGAGGCCGGTCGCCTGGGCCTGAATTGTCCCACAAAGCCTTGCGTTTCCGTTCCAAAAGCGCAGACTTTCCTCCTTTTTGCGTTTATAGGACGCTGTGTAAGTCAAACTGTGATATCCAAAGTTCATTGTCAAGTCATGATGACTCAGATCCGGCGAGGCTCCATCACATTATTTAACGTAAACAACGCCAAATATATTTTGTTGTTGTAATCCCTTAAAATTTTGTTCTTTTTTCTAATGTGTATTTTATTATTGTCGTTGTTTTCCCGCTTTTTGGAGAAGAGTTTATTATCCTCTTAAACCTTTTAAACACCCTGACATCAGTATTTATATTCTTCATACTGCTCCCTATACACATCCTAAGATGCTGAAAAGGAGAATTTGTTCATCAGTCAGAGGCGTGTGTAGTTTTAATTTATTCTCGTGACCTTCTTGTGTGATAGGATGATATTGTAAGGAGAAATTAGATGCTAGTCACTTTTAAGAGTCAGAGTTAATCCCAGACTTGTTTCACATAAAAACTACTTTGTCCACTGAGGGGATAAGAATAATAAAGAATAATAAAATTTACCTAATATGGGGTGCTTTCTTGATCCTAAACTTAATTCTCCTAGCTAATTCACAAAGAAGTGTATAACCGCTAGAAATAAGAATCGCGAACGAAAAGTTACTAAGGCGTCAGGGTGTAAAGTTTTGATGATATTTCGTTTGAAGTTCTTAGAACAGGGATATTGTGGGTGTGGCTCACTGTAGGACAGGAGTAGAGTCGAGGATCAAAGTTCATGGAAGTTTCAGTCTCGCCCTTGAGACCCACGAGGTCGAACTCATTAAGATGCCCTTTTTACGACCTTTTATATGCTCTTAACGATAATTGTTAACAGTTACGTGTTGTCACTTAAACTTTTAGAATACAGGGCTGATAAATTAAACATGAAGTTTCTTGGTTATCAGAATGTAGATAAAAGTTTTGTTCATTTGCTTTTTGACCGTAAGCTGCTGGATTTAAGCGACAAATTTTATCGTCTGGAGGATCGCGAGGCGCCGAGGTCAGGTGCAGCCTGGTCACGTGATACAACATGCCGTTATGGACCACCGTCCCCTTTCCTCTACTCACAAAGCACGAGAAGGGGCTGGTGAGAGAAGCAAAATCTGCCATATTTGTTTGCTTTTTAACCCTTAAACTCCCAAGATTTGATTGTTAATCCTCCCCTCTAGCTGTTACACATTTCCTTGTAAATGAGTCATGAGAATTTAGTGTTACATCAAGACTACTAATTCCTACCCGATAAGTTTGACATGTTGACTGGACAATGTGCGGAGGGAGAAGTTACATGTTAATCACCTAAAGTTGCTGTGAGATGATTAAGTGCAACGACAAGAGGAAAAGTTTCAAGAAAATTTATATTTCAAACAGCCGATACAAAAGATCTGTACGAAAAGAAAGTGCTTAATTTACAAGATGGGGTTCTTCAGACCCTTCACAGCACTCTTGCAAGCTTGTATCTCGCAGACTTGACGGCGCGTGCCCCTCCGTCAATAAGAGCTTACCCGCAGGCTAATTGCTACTTTTCACCTTCCAAAATATTCAAGTAACCAATGCCTCCTTCATAAGTAAGCCCTTAGAATGAAAGCCTTCTTAACTTGAACCGAGATGAAGCCAAATCCTAGCAACTCTTACAGCATGAATGAGAAAAGATGCAACTATTTCATATAAACCCAGTCAACCCCAAAAGGAGTGTGTGACTGGTATAGTGCCGAAACAGTTCTGATCTAAGGTTATTCAATCGTTCTCGTGAAGTAAAAGATCACAGTGTTTGAATGATGAGCTTTCGTTTCTTGTCGTGGATGAATCTGTTAGATGTGAACATTGGGCTCTCGTAGAACGATCCCAAACTAGTGATATTTATTTGCCTGACCTGTGAAAGAAAAGGAAGAAATTTAAGATCGATTACCAATTGCAACAGGATAAGCCTGTACTACATTCTCAGTGAGAGATGCGTTTAAAAGTAAAGCGAACGATAGACTTTGGGCCGGTTATTCAAACAAAGTTTAGCCGTTTTTTAACCAAACCGCGTGTAAATAACCAGCCTTTTGAGCTTGGAAAGTAAAAACTCTTTCTCAAACCTCCGCCGTTTTTTGTTCGCATCTCCGCTGACTACGGGCCTAGTTCAGGCTACAACAGACCTCAACGCGATAGCCTTAATCAAGTAACAATTGTTGGATTGGTTCAAGTGTGGATATCTGATGGAAACACACACTAAGGTCGAAACAACGAAGTTTTCGAGAGAACTAGAGTAAAATCACAGTGACAAATAAGAATGAGGGTAGTATCACAAGTTGCCTATGAAAACTTAACATAAGAACCTGTAACCAGCCTAAAGCGCGGGAAAACTTGAGACCAGGACGCGATAGGCGCTAATTTTGCATTTGATTGGTTGAGAGGATGACGTGAGTTTTCTAGACCAATCATTGTACGAGGTGAAGTAAGACCCATGACAAACCGGAGTAAACGAAAAACAACTGAATTCAGCGAAGCTTACCCTGTCTGTGAATTCGTCTTCTTGAATTTCAATCACATCGGGTTCGCTGCGATATCGACTGCGGGAGAAGGTATATTGTTCTTTGGCCAACTGCCTCAGTACGAACAGGAGTAACTCATTATTGTCACGGCGATAAGCCAGATACTGAGAGAAAGCCTGTTAAAACAAAGAAACAACACAGCTTTTGTCAGAGTTTCCTCATTAAAATTTGCAATAAAACGCGCGAAACATTGACTGAAGATTCCCATTTCGTTAATCAGCACAAATGTCTATTAATGAACCAGTCAGTAGAGAAATCAGTTTAAGTGTGGCGGCAAAGTGGCGTCTTTAGCGGGAACTGGGCGTACACTGATATCAGCGGATTCAATATGAAAGCGGCAACATGGAGAAATCAAATAACCAATCAGAACTGAGGATAAATAGATCATCTTCTCTGAGGCATGGTGGGATTGGTCCTATTTGAAACTCGATTGATCTGATTGCTCGAAAACATCGCTCTACCACCGAAATTTATCAGAGTGCTTTGGAGGGGTAGTGAGACCAGATTGAAAAAGTTAAACGCATTAAAAACGAAAATGCCACCTAAGAAAATGAATTGAAGGAACTTGAGCCACGCTTGTGTCAAAAGTTTTTGCGTCTTTCTTTTGTCGACGAACAGAGTGTTAAATTCAGCATCTTTTACAATCAATCTTCACAAAACGCTTTCAAAACTGCTGATCTCACAAGTGTACAGGACACTTGTAGGAGATGATTCTAACATATGGTAGAACTGCACTTGTCATTTGCGAATCTGGTATACGACTTACCAAAGCAACGAACTAGCCTAACCTCGATTGGTGAGGTGGCAAAAACCGCGTAAATCACAACTTCTCTTTCTCGCAAACTAAGTTGCGTAGGAAGTTTTAAACATACCTTTCTCATGTTCCTCATAACAGAGAACTTCTGGGTGTCGATAAAGCTCTCCAACATGACTCTAATTGCCATGTTGACGTCATCTTCGGTGACGTATTCCCTCAGGTGCATCTTCGCGTGTCCTTCAGCCATTCTGATCATGGATTCGATATGTCGCACAGTTATAGGGATAGAACCAGTGGCCTGAAACGTTTAAATTCATTTCTGTCTAACAAACTGCAATTTCAAATTCAAAGACTCAAACAACTTTTCGAATTTTTTTAAGACCACTGTTTTCGCTTTACGTTCTAAAACCTTTCATTCCCATGGTCTTTTTAGTAATTCTCTTTACTATTCGAATTATTCGGATAATCGTCTATTGATATTTTTTTAATTCTCACTACTGGTCTGCTTGATTCTGTATTGATATCGAAGGGAGAAATTCTGCCTTAATCACTCGTGGGAGTTAAAGGGTTAAGGTTACTAGGCAAATCAAATGGCCCTTACAAGAGTGCAGTTACCAATTCTCCAACGGCGCTTATGAAAAGTTTGGCCACGGAACAGAGAACTAATGCAGATTTCACTCCGTAATCAAGCTCTTCTTAAAGCTTAGAGAAAAATCTTGCCTCTCCTCGACTTTTTTTCAGCATCAACCCTTTTCGCGGGTCATAAAAAATTGTTTTCCAAATTTCCACACTTTTCCTAAGAATCAAAGACGATGCGAACCGGTTTTAAAATAACACATGATAAAATTTTGTCTCACCATTGACTCCTTTCTTAATTCAGCAAACATTTTGGCGATTTTATCCTGGTCCATGTTGTGCAGTTTAGGGTTAATCTTCTCGCGCGCATATATGATGTACTTTTTCAGCATCTCTTGCGGAATAGTCTCCTTTCCACTCAGGGGAGAAATCTGCAATAAGAGACAAGGAATTTAAAACTTACAACTGCTAAATATGATGACAGCAGCTCTCAAAGAAATTGCAACTAAGAGGTCCTAAGGAATCTGCATATCGACATCTCTTTGAGTAGCGTCCGGGAAGATCCTTTTCACTGGGGCTTCTCCGCCCGTGGGAAAGTATGAGGCCTCACGCGACGCGAGCCAGCGATAGGTCAGCTGGGGTTCTAGCACTGATTAGTGCCACACCTCCAGCAAACTTCTCCCCGACTGGTCTCAAATCTTTCCGCGAGCGGTGAAACGAGCGTCCTGCCAACTCGCAAGCTTCCTTTAAGTCGGAAAAAAAAAGAAAACCTTCTAACAACAAAATGCTCCCCAATGATTTAGATTAGGACAAACAAGCAAGACGGCTTCCTTACTGGCATTCAATGCATTCTTGCCAAGAGCCTCCTTACCACGCCAGAGAGTGAATTTCTCATTAAAAACTCGTGTTGATCCAACCTAATGTCCCTCTAAGCATGGCTTAGTTAATTCTTGTTGAACTAAAGTTATGATCTACGCGTACCTCTTCCGTGTCCTCGTCATCATTCTCCTCACTGTTCACGGCATTTGGATGATGCTTCACGTGACTGTTCACGACAAACCTAGCCAACATCTCATCCTGCAAAATCACGCACAAAACTGAAGTACAAAACGCAATGACCTAACATGGCTAAGGACACGTTTATCTTATGAGATTTTGTGCATAGGAGTGTCAGAGGCTTGTGACGAAGCCTTTCTGGGATAATTTTCTCTATTCTATATGGAGCATCCAACCGTCAAATTGTTAACAAAAAGAATTATATTGAATTTTCTTTGAAAGCTTTCAGATCTGAAATCAGACTTCACACTAACCCTGGGTTATCTTAACCCAGCTTTGAAAAACCCAGTGCAGATCTATTCAGTACTTCCCCGTTCTAGGTACTGCACTTTCCCTTGTAAATGATACAAGAGGTTGGTATCATGACAAGATGACACCCTCTTGCTGATCAGTTCACCTTTTCTCATTACCTATTTGCCCCATAGTGTTTTGAAGTTATAGGTCTGGAAGAATTTACATGTTCATCAACTACGGGAATTTAAGAGTTAATTTACCTGAACAGGATCCACTGTATCTTTGACAACACAGAGAATGTCAAAACGAGAAAGGATTGGCTCAGTCAGATCAACCTATTATAGCAGACAAGAATGTAAATGATAGTGTATAGAGGGTTGCTAAGACCCAAGGTCAAAAGTAAGCTAGCAATGATTCATGGGATCCTGGGGTTGCAATTGTTTTTTTTCTATAAGCAGCTGTCAAAGGTGTAATGGGTAGCTGTGCCTGGAAAAGGGTGGGGGGGGGGGAGAAGAGTAAGGCAACACTCAAACACAAGAGCATGCCCACAGTCTGAAGGCAGGCCATAAGCAGCTGAAGAAAGAAAAACCACAGATACCCTCACATTGTGTCATCAGAGTCCTCTGATAGCAGATTCTAAGGGAGGGTCCAGAGAGTTCTATCCGCTCTCCCCCCCCCCCCTCACCCATCAGACCCATCAGACCTGTAAGTATTTATACTTCTTGTTTGATACCAAAATTCTTCCAAAGACAGGATGGCATATTACTATTCAACTTGAAGTATTTAAAATTAACTTATTTTGACATATTTCTTGGCTTCTTATGGCTCTCAATTATGAAAAAAAAAAAAAAAAGATAAAAAAATTATCAGAATCACAACTGGGACCCTCAATCAAAAATTCCTAGATCTGCCCCTATGCTCTGCTCATCAACCAACCAAAACCAGCTCACACTCTTAGATAAGAGGCATTATGGAGGTAAAGTGTCACACCCAAAAGTGGACTTAATTGCAAACCCCTCAGAGTTCAACCACAAAATAGTAGACTACCATTTGGCCACAATCTCAAGGGTATATTGTAGGAGTCTGCAAGTGGAGCTATTACCTTGTGAGGTAAAATTAAGGCTTTCTCTTCTGAAGAAATAGTAACTTACATTTTCAGCAAAAGTCATGGATGGATCATAACGCCCACCAATTGGATTTGCAGCAGCTAAGATACTGCAACGAGCCTATAAAAAAACAATCACCAGAGAAAAAAACCTTAGTAAGCAAGATAAGAAACTCTAAGCATAAAAAAGCACTTTTAAAATAAAGCTCAATTATCCGATTGAATTGAAAGTTTTTTAAATCACCTGCAGTGAGGTCACAATGCCAGCTTTGGAGATTGATATGCTCTGCTGTTCCATGGCTTCATGAATACTTGTACGATCTGCATCATTCATCTGTAGTAAAAAATCATAGAAATTTTGGATCATCGCACAAAAAGATTTTCTTGCATTATGCTGCAGTCTTAGCTTAATATGCTACTTGCAAATGGACATTTGCTTTTACACATGCATACTGTAAGGCTCGTCTAAAGGTTAGATGAAATATCCAGATAGGTAACCAGTTAACCATCTCCACTTAATACTTATGCCACTTATTGCCTGCCCTGGTTAAGATTGTGGCCAAGGCAATGAGCAGGTGGGTGTGAAAGCACTAGCTGCATACAAAACCACCAAAGAGAATGCAGCAGAAGAGCCCAAAATTTCTGACAACTTTCTGGCTTGGATATCATTTTCAAAATACTCAAAATCAGCAGGATCATTAAATTCTAAGATATTACATGTGGAAACTTATAATATTACATGACTAGGTTCCAACGAGCAGGGTTAGGTATTCCATGCCAGCCCAAATTCTACTGCATATATGTATGCATGAAAATAGCTTTGTGCCTTATTCACGAAACTCCACGTTTAGTGTACTAATGACAGCCTTCATCTAAATACTAGTCAGTTGATAGCTAACCAAAATTGGTCAACCAACCCATATCCATTGATCAACAGTTGACTGTGGGTCGATTATCAGTTGTTAAAAAACACCCAAAATATTGTGCATGCCTTAGTGAGTCAAAAAACTACTATTAATTTTACCAGTTAACTTAAAACAAATTTTACAGAAGCAATAGATGACATTTTCTTAGGTTTAGATGCCTAGTAGACCATATGTGATATCAGTGAAACACTTAAAAATTTTGTGAATCACCCACCATGAGATTGTGATTGACAAACTTTTCCCATGTTCTCTCGAAATCTCATGTGAGTTAATATGCTGGCAATTTGATAAATATTGAGTGCAGTCTATTGGTTATTAATTGGTCAATTGATTGACTGACTATCTCTCCATAAACAATCAATTATTGACCAATAACTTAAACCAGGCTTCCAAGAGTACACATGATGCTAAACTCCCAGGTGAACACTTTGGTTAAAAATAAAAATTTGTGCTTAAAAAGAAGTGCACATACTTTATCAAACTCATCAATCAAACAGACGCCTTTATCAGCCAACACCAATGCACCAGCCTCAAGCGTCCACTCTTTAGTGACCGGATGCCTCTGAACATATGCTGTCAATCCAACAGCTGATGCACCTTGACCAGTTGTAAATACTGCTCTCTGAGCTGCCTTCTCCACATATTTCAGAAACTGAGACTTAGCTGTACCTGGATCACCGCATAGAAGGATGTTGATGTCACCTCGAAGTTTGTGCTTTCCACCTTAAAAAAAAATATATTGCCCAAGTTAAAGGAAATCTGCAGCTACTTACCCAAAATCTTTGAATGTTTTGATACAATTCAGTGTTTTCAAACAAAATTTCAGGCCTATTGACAACATACATTGCCTGGACTAAAGGAAATCTGGGCACTTCTGAGTTACCCACAAAAACCTCTGAATGTTATAATACAATCTGGTGCCTTCATACAAAATTTGATGTCTACATATGATATATTGCTAATATATATTGCCCAAGTTAAGGAAATCTGCAATTATTAACACAAAAATATCTGAATGTTATGATACAATCCAGTGTTTCCATACACAATTTCATGCCTATTGAAATTCTTCTACATAGATATAGTTTGCGCCCGCAAGTAACATTTCATTATACAGTCTAATCATTTGGAGGAGGGGAGGGGGGAGTTCTGAAAAGGACTCTTGTCCCTTGAAGTAGCTGATGTTTGAGGAGAAATTGTCATCAGAGTCAAAAGGTTGTTTGTTCTAAGTCTGGTTCCAGCAAAATTGACCTATGAGTTTTCTTGGAAAAAAAAATAAACTGGAAAAAAACTCTTAACTTGACTCTGATCATAACTTCCCCTGAGGTTGTTAGAGTCAGAAAGTACTCCTGAAAAGAATCTTTTTCAGGACTCCTCTCAACCTAGATAATCAGACTATACAATGTTTAAACATAAATCCTTATCGAAAAAAAGCAGGAAAAAAATAAAAATACACTACGACAGCTCAGATGTTAAGTATTAGACACACATCCAATTGATATAGCACTCAGTACATTTATGTCGACCAATAATGCAGATAATTTCATAGTAATGTAGTCCTCCATCCTTACCTGGATCTTTGGCCACGCCTCCAAACAGCAAAAGAGCAATCGCTCTCTTAATGTCATCATGACCATATATGGATGGTGCAATGCTGTTGATAATCTAAACCAAGACAGTGAATAAGACTTTTAAGCTACATATGTACCCTATCCCTCAAAACAAGTCCTACCAAAAGATACAAAATTTATCTTTGGTAACTCTAAGCATCTGGAAAAATAAACAAATTAAACTAATTGTACCTTTTCACCAATTCTCTCCTCTTTTGACAACTCAATGATTGCCTTGATATCATCATCAGTCAGACTTGTCACCGCTAATTTGTCATCCTGTTTGGTGATGTAATTGGCTTCTATCACTGTTGCAAACACTGGAAAACCGTTTGAGCGATTCAGGCTTGTGTCGTAGTTTATTCTGTAAATTCCTGTGAGTTCCTGCAATGATGAATATGATAATTTGAAACAAAGAAAAGGCAAATATCACATGTTGAGTGCACTTAAGTCTAGGCAGTAGACAGGCCTGACTAGGGAGGGAGGGGAGAGGCTACTGGGATACTGATTTACCAGATTTTTTTTACACACGAGATACAACTGTACCTATCCAATACACATAGTTGAAAATAATAAATAGTTGAAACTGTCAATAGCAGAACTGAGGTTTTATGTGGCTCTTACAATCTCATCTCCTGGTTTGCAACTGTCCACTAGATCACCAGTAAGGATGACATCTTTGTATCTTGGAAGTCTGCCTGCGGCAACTTTACTGGGGCTCTCTTGAATCTTGATTTTTTGGAAGTTCTGATAAATAGTCTGTAAGAAATGGAAGTAAAACACTGCTAACCAAAATTCAGGAAAAAAAAAAACACTAAAATCTTAGGCAACACAATGTGCTTAAAGGCAAGGTGTTAAGAGGACAAAATCTTGTCATCGATACAATATCAGGTTCAAGTCGTGCGGCCAAGAGGCAAACAGTTTTCACTGCTTATCCCTGGTTTTTGAGGCATGAGGAAGCTGGAAATAGATCTTTTCCCACCTCAGTGGAAAGATAGTCTACAATAGGTGGCTCCCCAGCATAATTTCAAGTTCCTGATCACATCATACCTGATCCATGTTTATCTCAAAAGGTCCGCGTGACTGACACTCTGGGCATGACCCAGGCTTCACCTCCTGATTGGCTGATTGGTAGAAAGGCCCCAAAATAAAGGAGCACTTCTGACAGTCATACTTCACCATACTGAGCTGAGGAAGGATTCCAGTGCTACTGGTGACCACACCACAAGTTCGGATTAGTTGGTTCACATGTAGTTGCCTGGAAAATAGAAAAAAAAACACTTGCAGAATGTTGAAGACTGGTTGAAGAGCTGAGCATCTTAACTGAAATTTTATTTCATATGTGTATCACTCCAGGACGATATACTAGATCAGTTAAACCCACCGTTTCCCTCCCACCCCTCCCCCAACCATTCCATTCCGTCAATTTTTTTTTTTCTGATTGTTTTGCAGGTTTACCATGGATAACCCTGAGTGGAGAAAGAACTGCAAAAACAACAAAGGACTTATACCAAACCTCTCAGCCCTGAATCTAGCAAATGAAGAAAAGGGGGAAAATTTCTGAAGAAACTGTGGTGCTGTATAGGGGAGGGGTATCACACAACAATTTTGTTTTATCAACTGAGTTGATAAAGTAAATCAGCCACCATTAACGGCAGATATTAATGGCATCATTCCCTCTGACAAAGGGATAACTCTTCACAGAGGCTGATTTACATTTTCAACTCATTTGATAAAACCAAATTATCCTAAATCTAGCACCTTAACTCTTGAGTTGACAGTTATTATCATAGCTTTGAGATCTTACAAAGTCTCGTAAATTACAGATAGGACTAATTAAACAAGACCCCCCTCTCCCAGGAAAAAAAACCATAACAAAACAAAAAAATTATTGATACCTTAATGATCGAAGTTCCTCCATCAAAGGAAGATCAGATATTCTCACATGAATGTCACTTGTTATACGATCGTAGTTTGGAAACATGGCAAGAACCACTTCCTTTGCACCCTGAATTCAAATAATTAAAAATTAAGATAATTACCATACCCAGCTTGAATTGACACAAACTAAAAAGGTTTTGACCATGAACCAAGACCAACTTTGAACTGCCAGAGATTGAAAATCAAGCTAAAAATTCTTTCAATTAATTTGCAAGGAAAATGAGGCAGCTATTTTCGTTGTTTAACCCTTAAACTCCTGTGAGTGACCAAGACAGAATTTCTCCTTACAATGACACTTCAATATCAAGCAGATAAGTGATGAGAATATAGAAAAATATCTATTAGCAGATTATTGGTGGATTCAATACCAAGTTCTCTGAACTAACATCATAGGAATTGTATAGCAGACAGTAAGGAGAATTACTAATGAGATCTTGGAAGTGAAATAGTTAAATATTACTTATGGTGTCTGTAGTGAATCTGAAACAGAGGAAAGTAACTCTAACCAGTTGAAAATCATTTTGATCTGAAATTCAAACCAACTATACAATCATGAGGACATTTTTTTTACCTCGTCAAAGATTTGCAGGACTTCAGATGGGGCTTCAGGAAGAAAGTATGCCAGAACTTGCTGCTCATTGGCAAGAATGTTGTAATCAATAACAAGACTTTGTTTGTTTGCTACAGACAAAAAAAAGAAAATTAAAAATTAACACCATGAATGCTTTATTTCCTTAGAGAATATAAGCTAATTTAGGTTTTGAACCCTGTGATAGTATTATGCCACAGACTGTTCATTAACAATTTTTATGATTTTCTACTGTGTAAGAAGTGTAAGTGAACAGGTCACAAAAATAGGGATTGGTACAGGATTCAGGTTTAGTTCATTTTGTAGAGGTGAAGCAGCATTTTACGCACAGGAAGATATAATCTTAACCTTTAAATGGTCTAAACTGCCTACCATTGACAAGCATCTAATTTCTCCATACAGTCAAACCTCTAGAGGTGAAGCAGCATTTTATGCACAGGAAGATATAATCTTAACCTTTAAATGGTCTAAACTGCCTACCATTGACAAGCATCTAATTTCTCCATACAGTCAAACCTCTGAGTCAAACAATAGGGTCATGAGAATAAGGAAAATGATCCTCAACTAAAAATGCTCTTGATTTTAAAACAACCTCTCATTATCAGTGCCATGCCAAATATATAGAGAACAGAATGGAGATTATGCATTTTGATCTGAAAGGATTGATCACAATTACCTTCACACATCTGCGAAATTTTCTCTCTGTACACACTTTTTCCTTGGTCATCAACAAAGGAGCGCAGAAACTGTTTAAATCTGTTCTTGATCTCAAGGCGTGGAGCCTGCATGGACACCCACTCGCGAACAGAATGTCCTTTCATGTCTTCAAGGTTTTCTATGCTTTCAATGAGCTATAAAGAGATAAATGAAAACAAAAAATGGGTCAACTTTATCATTGACAGATTCATTTGAAACTGCTAGTCCTGTAGCTTTCATGGTATCCCACAGGTGTGGATCTGAAGCCAGACTGTTCTAGCTTTTCAACGCAATCTTGGACTGACTGACATACATGGCCTTGATCTTGTGTAATGGATAAGTGAATTAAGTCTCACAGATTGACTTGCATTATTCTGCTTGCCATGAGTAGATTTGTTGATAAATTATAACCATCAATTAAACAAAATGATTAACCAAAAATCAGAACTACAAGAACCTCCATTTGATGTCTGTAGGTTTAAGTAGACATATCATGGGATTTTGTTAGACAAAAACAAAAATATCCCTTCCTAAGCTACATCAAATCCACTTTACTAATACTTAATTATAACTAGAAATAATTTTTAGTAAGGTGTTGATCCCCTGTACCTCATCTTCGTCTTGCATGTCACCATCAGCAGCCCTTTCTGCCAGTCTTCGTCTGCGTCTTGGTTGTTCCTCGTCTTCTTCATCAGTTTCATCTATAAATGAGTTAACCCTTTCACTTTCAGAGGTGATTATCATGTAATTTCTCCCTACCGAATCCATAAATTGTACAGTAAACAGGTAGTAAGAATATTGAAACTTATCAGGTAGAAGTTATTATCTTGATCTAACTCCAAATTTTCATAACTAATTTACAAGGAAATATATAGCAGCTAGAAGGGAGAATTAACAATCAGATCTTGGGAGTTAGAAGGTTAATGTTATGAATGACATTTTTTTTTTTTTTTTATGAGCAAGCCCTAAAATGTCAGTTATGATCATTGCCATAAGACCACAATCCTCACCCTTCTCCCCTTGGGGGTGTCTGGAAGCATGCTCTCTCAGGAATAAATTTGAAATATAGAAGCTCAGAAATATAATTTTTAGCATCAAAAACAGTGCTTACCAGTTAAACAGAGAGTGGCAAGAGCTTTTAACAAAACCCAGATCTCACAAGTTCTATTTTAATCTCTCCTTTGTAAACAAGTAAGGACAAAACTTTACTTCTATTACAAAATAAACAAAAATATCAAATATTCAGTCAATACCATAAAGAAGTCCCCTATGAAGTCTTCCTCTTGCAGCAGCTTCTTCTCTGTCCCTCTTCCTCATGAGACGCTCAGCTTCCTGCCGAGCTTCTGGTGTCATCTCATCAAAGTCCTCATCATCCAATGCAGCAGGATCATAGACATCAAGGGCTGGAATTGGACGGTAATCTCTGTTCATTGAAATAAAAATGGCATTAATAGTTTTCACATCTCAACCTCTTAAAAGGTGTAATTTATGGCAAACAGTATAGAGAATTACTATTTAAATCTTGGGGTGAAAGGGTTAGAATTTTCCCTTAACTGCACACAATCCTGTCAAATCTAGCAAGGCTCTCAGTACTGGATTAAATTCTTACCACTCAAATCAACAGATCTAACTGTGAAAATTCTAAAACAAGTTCAAAGAAACTTACTGTTCCATTCGATCACCAAACAATTCTTCCCCTTCTTCCTCCTCTCCCACATCATCGTTACCAAGGACTGCATCTGTTTCATCTTCAAACGGTGGCAGATCCCTTCCTGGACTTGACGTCAAGCCATCTGCTCTGTGAGGACTGCTGGGTACACCAATACTGCTTGAAGATTCCTATTGAGTTTTAGGAAAATACTGATAAATACGCGAACTCTCGTTTCTGATTCCCATCATTTTCATCTGAGTTTGCGAAGATAATTTGTCTCGCGACTCAAAAACATGATCTGAAATTTCAATCAAAGATTCTCTTTCTTGAAAAATAATTTCAAAAAGGAAAGATCTGTCAAAGGTCTACGACAACTTGAGCGCGAAATCGTACAAATGAAGCCTCGACAAATTTTGTACAATTCGCTCGCTACAATAAGACCTAGTAAAGAAACATTCGTGTACTTCAGGCTCATTTACCCTCTACCAAAGCGATTTCATCATGGAAAGTTGGACGAAGCCAACATCAAAAGCTGTAAAGATTTAAATTCTGAAGTAATCGATCATGTCTCCGCATGTTGTGAATTTGAATGATCGATCGATAGAACTCATTCTGCAAGGAGAAAGCATGCTTGGTAACTGTCTCAACAACGATCGAAGTGGTTACAGACTAAGATATCTGAACTTTATATTGCAAAAGCAATGAAAATCGACGGTAAATCAAGAGAAGGAGGCTTTGCTTTAACGAAGTAAAATCAATTTTTTCTGCAATGAACAGCTCACTTACCGCCATGCTGTCGTCTTCTCCGGCTGATCTGTTCACGTGACACAATTTTCCCGCGTTTTTCGAGCGATAATGAAATCGAGGCAAGATCGATCAGCTGACTCCATGGAGTCTATTCAGAGAACCTTGAATCCGCAAAGAGTTCACGAAACATTTAGGGCACAAAATTTTTAACGTTTTTTCAAACCAGTCTTTTGCAACCACAAAAAGCAACAAAAACTAGGAAAATAAAAACGCTCGTAAAAATACTTCCACGAATTATGGCTATCTTATTTTCTCGCGCGTGTAATGGTTTTCGAGTAATCAGAACAAGCGCGCCAATTTCAGGCGGGTAAACTCCAGAACAACGCTTTCCAAAGCCGCTTTTCCATCAAAGGCGAAGGCCGTAAGTTCGTAACCTCCTCGTATCAAACTCTTTCCCCAGTGCGACGAACATTTGTTTTTCTCGGTTCCAGGTGTACGCAACCACTTACCCCACGTAATGCGCATGCTCTCCGTTACGAATTTTCAAAATGGCGTACAGGTCAAAGAGGGAAATTAAAAAAACAAAGCGATTTTGCAATGAATTCTCAACATACACCCTCGTTAGAAAGGCGAATCTACGGAAGAAAGATACAAAACTGTATGACATTGAGATCGATATGATATTAAATCGATACCGAGGGCCCGTTTAATTGCCTTCCACCATGATTATTAGCTTTCTTAACAGCTTTCTGAAGACAGAATACTTTCTTTCTGAAGACTTCTGATATGCGGCTATTGATTATTACACCTCGTATACCTGATTGCTCAAACACTTTGTTTACGATTGTTGAAAGGACCGACTCATGGTTCTCCGTCTTCGTCTTGACATTGCTTTGAAATAGTATAGACTAGTAAGCTGAAACGAAAAATTAATCAGGGAAGTTTACGAAAAATCCAGCAAACAAGCTTTAAAAAAGCATTTATTTAGACTTCATACTTCAACGAACTTCACAAATCTTACTTGTTTATCTTGTATGTAAACGATGGCAGATTAATTCCCGGAGCGCTCTCTGAGTTTCCCGATCCCTCTCCTACTGCTTTCACGCTTACAAAACAGGAAAAATCAAAAGGAGGAAGATACAGCTGTTTTTAAACGCCATTTGATGAAGGTAAATCTGCTTTTTGTTCGACACTTTACATATCAAAACAAAGGAAATTTGTTCCTCTTATTGATTCTGGCGGTACATTTTTAATTTGCGCCTGCGTAAAAGAGATATCACCCGAGACCCTTCGCTCGGTCGTGTTTTGATCAAAAACGCCTTGTTAATTTCACGCAACCGCTCGGAGAAAAGGTAAAAATGACGAGGGGAAAACTTAACCTTTAAGTTAGAAAACAAGCGAAATAGAAAGCCACAATATTATAGTTTAATATTTCAGAGGTACATTGAGTGCTTTTTCCGCAGAGAATCCGCACGATGGTAAAACATTCGATAATTTCACTCGATTTGAGTGGGGTGTTGAAGTGGGCGTGGTCACTACATTCATGTTAAGACTATTTGTACCCCATGAGTTTGATATGTTTCGTTATTATTTTTTTTTTTTTTCGGCTTCTTCTCATCCCGTATCCCAGAATTTTGTTATTCATTGTTTGAACTTGTTCAACTGAGCTAGTGTAGTAACAACATCGCCAAGAAAAAAATTCAAAAGTGAAGAATAAAAGAGCACGCTACCTTTATTTATTTTCATCTCATGCTAAATTACATTTGGTACGTATGGCGATCAGCAAGCAAAATTTTTAGTCACCAAAAGCTAACAGTGCATACGCAAATAAGCTTTAATACAAAGAAATCTAAGTTATTGCGCATCACTAAAAAACGATCTCCAATCTCTGCTCCTCTACTACTGGATGGTACTTCCCTTTTGCAGCTACTTCTGAGTTCTCTGATAAAAAATTAATTTGACTAACTAGACAAAATTTAAAATGTTATCATATACTATGAAAACAAATGTTCCAATTCCTCTAGCGATTTATTTTTCGTCTCAGGAAGATAAGCAAAGAAAAACAACCAACCCAGAAGCGAAATTCCCCCGTACAGCCAAAACGCCCCGAAACTCGTAATCAATTCAGTTAGAGACAGGAAAGTCATGGATAGCATCAAATTAGTTGACCATTTTACAGCTGTAGCAAACCCATACCCCGTGCTACGGGCCCATAGGGGGAAGATCTCAGAATTTATCGTCCATGGCAGCGGCCCCATCCCCAGACCGAACGCGGCGATGTACAATACAAGAGCAAAAGTTGCTAACCACGCATACTTGTTAGGACAAGCTTGGTACGACCATGTTACTGAATGATCCTTGCGACTGCATCTACCAAAAGCGGCCGTGTTCTCGCTAGAAGATAGATTGATTGGAACACAAGAACCATATATAGGATTATTGGAAGAGTCTTGAGCATAACAAAATCCACAGTTTTCTCGGACTCCAAGGCAATCTAAGCAATATCCGGTAGCAGGACAATTGTTGCTGATATTAGAAATCTCTCTCTCGTTAAAGGTTATCGCGGCATCGTGTTGCTTCGCCATGTAAAATGCACCACCACAGAGAAACATGCAAACAGTGACCCCCGCAAGACTTCCTAATAGTAGCTTACGGCGTCCTACTTTCTCTACCAGATACAATCCAACTAAGGGAAATGTGAAATTACCAAAATATATCACCACAGCAAGCCAGAGGGCCGGTCGGTCTCCCTGTACACCTGACATCTGTAAAATAGTTGCACAGTAGAATCTGGAAACAAAAACACACTTTTATCAACATTTCATTTTATTATTGATGTGAAGGCCAGGGGTAGGGGGCACGTAGGTCAATTTCTGCTGGGTATGTGCCGTTGGCCTTTAAGAAATTCTTCCTCCATATAATTTACTCTTCAGCAGATCATAGACCCCATCTTAGTCACTTTGGGGCAAATGCAATTTTCACAATGTCAGCCTAGACCCTTTCTGTTTATGCTTCTACCTTCTAAAGAAGTAGACCATCCTATAATGCGAGCCGATTGTTAAATATCAAAGCAAAACACCATAACATTTTTAAAACTGCAAGTCTTCCCATTTTTAACTCGTGAATTGCGCGCATGCGCAAGAGCGAGTTGTAGATATGATGTGAGAATGGTACTCGCTCGCTAGATTGGTCGATTCCTGTAAACTTTTTCTCGATTTTAGGCTTTTGAGCGCATTTGATAGTTTTTGGCGAGTAATAAGCAAATGAAATGGTGGCCTTTGTTGCTAAGAATAGTGGTGGGGTGAAAAAGAAGCCAATGATAATCTTAAAAGAGTTTATTTTTTTTTCGTTTTAGTTTCAACAAGCGGCGTCAGCGACTGGCAGGCGTGCGAGGATTCACTCTGAAATAAGAGGACAACCTTCGTTTTTCATAAAATTGTAATTTACAATCCTTGAACATGAAAACAATCCCAAGATTCATTAAAAATATCACTTACTCGGAAGCGCTCGGAGTTTACAGATGTTCAAAAGCTTTTTCTGTTACGATGTGAGATCGATGTGAAATTAATGTTTTCATTAAGACAGTACCGCCTTGATTTTCCAGTGAGAGACAATAAATTTCACTTTTCACCCACATTTACTTCCAACCTTTTCTTTTGAACCAGTTTAAAACACCTGACATCATCCACCCTTGTCAAATGTAATAGCATGATCATTTCAATTGTAATGCCTTCTTATCCTAACGTTACTTTGTTTCTTTGCTGCATTAGTGAACACTGAACTACTGCTCGTACTCTAAATATGATAATCAACCACAAAATTCCCTAAACCAGATAACATTAAACATAATCCAAAAAATCATGTAAGTCATCTGTCAATTCACGAGTTTGCTCACAGAGCATTGATTAAATCCCTTCTTGCCAGAATTTTCTTACCCCAAGATCTCGAAAAGCGTGCGACTCCATTCTAATAACTCCGTTGAAAGTTTGCCCGTTCTATAGTCAATCCAGTCGTGATAATGCGACCTCATAAAGCAGCACAGCCCCATTCGCTTATCACTAAAAAGTACCCCGCCCGCCGCCGGGGTAGAGCGACCAGAAAATAAATAGGATTGTGGCGCCAAATCGATCTCGATAATGGAAAGAGTAAGATCACACTTGAAGATTCTCCAAGTTTGAGCCCAAACTGACAAACGTGCCAAAAATTTACGGCTTTTCAACGGTTTAAAAAAAAAAACAAAACTTGTGATGAAAAGATGTTGGGTGGAAAATATTAACGAGATAATGCATCTCTACGTACTAACCTGTTATTTTGATGCAATGCATTCTTTACGATTGACAAGGTAACTCAACAAAGGCCCTTTTCATTTAGCTTATAGTCAAAGCTATGCCACGCACTCTGCCTGGCTCGCCCAGAGATCTATAATCTGGGCTTTCAAGTTGCATAGCTAATAAAACGTTTCACTTACAGAATCAAATTAATCCCAGACAGATCTTGCATTGATACCAACATACAGCCAACTAGAAGAGCCTTCCTTGTACTTGGAGTGGTCAACATCTCATAAAATCTGCCTAAAAACAACAATGACAACCTTTTATTTTGCAAAAAACGTTTCTGTGACACCAAATAACTCACTGTGAAAGGTCTCCAAAGTTCAGGTTTTAATAACAAACTTGATCAGCGATCGCTATTTTCCACTGAAGAAAATGAGAAAACGGAATGCTAGAATTTCATTGCATTGACAGCAGAACAACAACAAAAATACTTTACATGAACACACTCAGAACTTACTCGAGCACAGTGTGGGGATCCCATGCAGGACCACCACGGGATCACGCCGGAATTCTCCCCCGTGCCACGTCTCAATCAATCGCGCGCCTAGATCCCACTCGGAATCCCCTTCATTATTGCCTCAGGATCACATCGGGTTCAAACTCAAATCGAACCACTCGAAAGAGCTTTACGCTTTGTGTAGAGGTATCAATCAGTAACCCAACCCTCCAATAATTGAGAAACTTACTTTTGTCATCATAAGATTCTTGTTCCTTACAAACGCTTTTTACAGCTTGCAGCTCCTCGTTTACATCTGACGTTCCTCTGATCCTTACAAGAACTTCCCTTGCATGTTCACAGGCGCCCCGGCTGACGAGCCAACTAGGACTTTCTGGAAGCCACAGACAACCTACGAACATGATGGCTGACGGAAGTGCAGCTAAACCAAACATGAATCTACCAAATGGATGTAGGATTTTACAATTATTAAAACATAACTAGCGGTGTTTGCCTAACTAAATTATCGGCCTCAGCGTTTCTGCGGACCTCCAGTAAACAAACTGAACAGTTTCACTCAACAGCAAGTAGTCTAACAAAGTGTGTGAGGCTTTTTTCGATGTTCCTATCGGTTCCTGAGAATACTATTTGGAAGTTGGACAATGAAAATATTTTGGTTGTTATGATCCTACGTCTGAAGAGAAATATTTCGATTTTCGTCATGCCTCACAATATTTGCTGCGTTAATATTTGACGAACATTCCAGCCAATTTTCATGAAAATCCAACAAATCTACATACCTATGTTAATTCGTTTAAGTAGAGGTATTTCTCATCACTTTTCTCAAACTGCAAAAATATGGGTTCCGCAGGTTCCGCAGGTTATGCGGTCTGTTGATCGACTGTTTAATAACACCCAGTTTCAATCAATTTTTCTTGACCGATGTTAGCAATTATTGTGAATAACGAAAAATTGAACTTTTAATCTAAGTTTATGTATCAAGAGAAATTTAGGTGGCAATTTTTTGGATTTTTGACAATTTTTCTACAACTTTTTGACATTCCAGTGAGAAGCTTAATTTCCGTTATTTTACGAAAATCAGGAGAACCCTTGCGCTCTTCGCCACAGGTTCCTCTTTCAGCCGTATCTCGCGTTCGTTTCAAAATGTTGTGATTTTCTTTCGATAAATTAAAGTTAACTGCTTTCTTTGACTACAGAGTAAAAAAATTAAAATTTGAATGTTGACCAAATTTTGTTGAAAGTGATCTAAATAAGTTAACATACAAGACAAAAGAAATTATTCTAAATCTTTTTACCTCCATCCTGTCTTCTTGTAAGGGCTAAATAAACCGTCAATAATAGCAGCCGTTAATTCCGCTCCCGTCAGAAATAGATAGTGGACGGAGACTAAACGACCCCTTATACTCCATGGCGCAATTTCAGCAATATAAACTGGAACGGTAATAGACACCCCTCCTACAAACAATTAAAATAAAAAAAAAAAAAAAAGGTCTTGTCATCTATCTCACCGAATATCATTACAAGCAAAGATAAACACAATTTAGTTTTTATTTAAAATTCTTCTTAGTTTTTGAGAGGGAGTATTTTAACAAAACTAGTGTATTTCAACTTATTCAAAATAGGATATTAGGCTGCATAAACCTTTAACCCCTAGAACGGAAGGGACGCATACCTATAATTTCCATTTTTAGTGTGGATAATTATTTCAAAATATGAACGTGTAAAATCCTAAGATATTACTCCCATCTTGCTGTGGTTTCCGGCGTTCTCTACCGTTTTTAGCTTGCTTAAAACGGCAGAAAACGCCGGAAACAACAAAGGACACACAAGATGTGAGTAAGTTTTATTAATTTTACGTGTATAATGTTATTGTTTCGAAATATTTACCGTCGTAAATCGACCATAGGGACCTTCAGCAATCAGGACGGCAACACCAAGGAAGACTTCGATTAAAATATAAATTTCTACCTTTAATTAGAATTTCAGAAATTGGCTGCATGTGTTTACCGTCTCATACAGCGCCACACCTCAACTTCAGCAGAACGTATAAAAGAAGCGTTGAGTTCCAAATGGAAATTAAAATCATTTGCCGTCGCGGTTTCGGTTCGCAGACGACGCAAATTTTGCTGATTTCACGTTGTTGTTTTACATAGGATGGCTAAGAAATGTACACAGTTTTAAAACGCACGTGCTGAGCAATTGAGCTCGTTGCCGTCGCTGTCGTAGTTTGCTTAAGCTCCCTATTATTCCTTATAACGTGTTCAAATTCTCGGCGATTCCTCTCGAAACTTACCCCTGGTCGAGCAACCCTTGGCACTTTTTAGGAATTTTAATTCATGAAAAGATTGTCCGCTTTCTCTCGAGACGTGCCCTTGAGACGCCCGTGCTCTAAGGAGCCTTTCATCAATGTACTTACCGCCGTTCCTAAGCTTGTGAGAACTTTTGATTCCGAGATTCAGCAGAACGTATAAAAGAAGCGTTGAGTTCCAAATGGAAATTAAAATCATTTGCCGTCGCGGTTTCGGTTCGCAGACGACGCAAATTTTGCTGATTTCACGTTGTTGTTTTGCATAGGATGGCTAAGAAATGTACACAGTTTTAAAACGCACGTGCTGAGCAATTGAGCTCTTTGCCGTCGCCGTCGTAGTTTGCTTAAGCTCCCTATTATTCCTTATAACGTGTTCAAATTCTCAGCGATTCCTCTCGAAACTTACCCCTGGTCGAGCAACCCTTGGCACTTTTTAGGAATTTTAATTCATGAAAAGATTGTCCGCTTTCTCTCGAGACGTGCCCTTGAGACGCCCGTGCTCTAAGGAGCCTTTCATTAATGTACTTACCGCCGTTCCTGAGCTTGTGAGAACTTTTGATTCCGAGATTTACGGCGATATCTATGCAAATATTGCATAGCGATTTACAAATTACAGATATTACGCAAAACCTACTTTTTTCTTATTTACCTATTCCGAAACCCACAATGAGCCGACCAATGAGTAGAACATATCTCGATGTAGCAATTGCCTCCACCACGGCTCCTACCGTTAGCACCATCGCACAAGCTAAAAGCATGGGTTTTCGCCCACATCGTTGATTCACAAAACCTCCCAGAAGTGCTCCCACTATGGCTGTACCGATTGCTACGCTCACGATGAGCTCTTGCCAAAATGTCGACAAATGAAACTCTTGTTTTACGAGGATCATTGCTCCAGAAACGACCGAGAAGTTGTATCCTATCTCAAAGCTTCCAATGGCAGCGAAGAAAGTGAAAATATACACGCACACTGGAATTCTTCGTTTCGCTTCACTGGAACTTTCCATTAACGGCTCCTGCTCGGTACTGTTACCAAGTATGTGATTTCTTTTTAGTTGTTCCATATCCATGACACTATAAGTTTGGTCGACTTCTTTCACAAAAGCGTGATCGCTTTAAATAATCACATGTGATAAGGTCTTAGTCAAACGAGTGTTTAACCATTTCCGCGTGGAGAAAGTTCCATCGGATTTCGAAAGCGATTATTCTTGTATGCGGCAAACATGCGGAACATTAGGCACGGCACGACATATATGGATATTTATTATCCTCTTTAAAATTGCCTCAGGCTTGACCACCAGCTTGCTAGCGAAGTTGAGCAGAGCTGCAGTTCAAAGATTAAGGACTTCACAGACTCGTATAGTCTAGTATTATACGCATATGCGCGTGTTAATTTACAGGTAGTCTAAAAACGCGTTTAGACGAAGTGTACTTGTCATTGATATTCATTGGCACATCTTTCTTTTCTGTTCCCTTCGTGTTCCACAACAAAAGAGATGGTAACGTAAATGCGCCGGTCCTTGAGCATGAAGTTCACTAAACAATTATGAAAACGTCAATGAAAACTATCGCATGCAAATTGTCGAACAATTGCTGGGTGTCACGAAAGCTAAGACCTCTCGAAAACTAAGACCCCTCGAAAAAATTTTGGCTACGGAATATTTCAAAAGAAAGGAGAAGCCAAGCTGATCTTTACAACCTGGAGGAGCTACAACTTGGAGATCGTGAATTTCACTTGAGGTGTTTACATGCAGGTTACTGAACTGCAAAATTAAACGTTGAATCTAGATAAGCAAATATGCAAATCGCCGTAAATCATGGAATCAAAAGGGGTGTCACGTAAGCTAAGAACTAAGACCTAAGACCCCTCGAAAACCAAGACCTCTCGAAAACTAGATTTTTTTTTTCAAGACCCCTCGAAAACTAAGTTTTTTTCGAGGGGTCTTAGTTTTCGATGGGTCTTGCGTCTTAGGTCTTAGCCTTCGTGACACCCAACAATTACTGGGGCGGCAAATTAAGCCAAAATTTCCACCCACGCTGGGATTCTTTGTTTCACTTCATTGGATCTTTTCAGTAATGGTTCTTGCTCGTTTTTCTTTTGAAGTAAAAGTATTGGATGGCTTTTTTGGTCGACTTCTTAAACAAAATCAAGATCGATTTAAATAATAACATGAAAGTCATGAAACTACGTCTTGGTTAAATGTCCCTCTGGAGAAAGTTTCGCCACAGGTGGCCCACCACTCCAGTCAACACACGTATTCATAATAATATCAACGTCTGGAAACTTTCACAATATGGACTGTATACAATAATCGATTCCTTTTTTAATATTCAATCATGCGTGCTAAATATCTGTAGGTTATCACACTATGAAAATCTGCTAAGAAGAAAGAGGCACTACTAGAAGGCGTTATTTCATTTTCTTGCTCAGTCCTCGTCAACTTAACTAGCTGAGGCACAGGCTGCCCAAGCTCCAGCTGTGAGATGATCATCTTGCGACATTAGAGTCATGGCCAAAATATAGGAGTTTGTATAGGAATATTTAAGTCCTTCACTTTGAAGTAGTAAACCTAGGAATGGATAACTCGCTGAAATGACCTCGTTGCCATAAAGTAGTAGTCACAAAAAAGCAATGCACTGTGAAAGTAAGGTGAGGTATTTATTGAGAATTTGACTGTATTTTTACTTCCCAAAAGCGGTCGTTAATATTCCCATACAAACTCTTACATTTTCGTCATGACTCTTAGTTTGCAAGATGATCATTTCACACCTGGAGCTTAGGCTGCCTGTGGCTGAGGCCGACAGAGGTTGATCCACTTATTAACAATGTCAGTAATAGGGTTGCCGATGAGAATTCCCCCCAGTGTATTTTAGACTTTGAAACGAGTGGCAAATGTCTAGTTACCATAAGCGGGGAACTGCGTTGCGAGCATGCCTCATTATTAGTGCTTCGGCACAAGCCCTTGAGCAACGCGAGCCGGCGAGAGATCTGTAAGGGGTCTGGCACTAATAATGTAATGCAACACCCCCGCAAACTCTCCCCAATTCGTTTCGAATCTTCTCACGGGCGGAGAAACGCCCGTTCAGCAGCATTTTATCTTAAGAGACTGCTCACAAGGTACGGATCCTCTAAAAACAAAGATGTCAAAGAACACTTGATGACAACAGAGAAGATAAGGGGAGTAACCGACAAGCTTTGAAAATAACCGTAGCACATCGAACAGGAGTGTAATTAGACCTGACAGTAACTCGAAACATTTGAGACAATCTCACTATTCTCTCATAAATCAAAGTCAATTATAGAACATAGATCTTGTAAACGTAACAAAATGATTACAACCAGAGAGATGTGAGCAGACTTACTTTGATCTTGCTCCTGCGAGGGTAGCAATTGAAAGAACGAGATCCTTTACGAACTTAGGATAGCGACAGAATAAAAAAGCGAAAAGGAAAGATAGATGGCGCAACTGACTGATAAAAACGTGATGAGGTTAATCACATAGCCTACGTGTAGCCGTACCCTCCCCCCTCAAGCCTCCGTATCACCTTGGGGGGGGGAGAGGGTGCAATTAAACGTAGGCTACTATTCACTTTCCGTTTCCCATATTCTCATGCTATTCTCCAAAAAGTTTCAGGGATTCGTTTTTCCCATCCATTTTATTGTTCCATAAGTGACGAACAGTACAAAATACAAAATTTTATCATATGCTATGAAAATAAATGTTCCAATTCCTCTAGCGATTTATTTTTCGTCTCAGGAAGATAAGCAAAGAAAAACAACCAACCCAGAAGCGAAATTCCCCCATACAGCCAAAACGCCCCGAAACTCGTAATCCATTCAGTTAGAGACAGGAAAGTCATGGATAATACTAAATTAGTAGACCACTTTACAGCTGTAGAAAACCCATGCCCCGAGCTACGGGCCCACAGGGGGTAGATTTCAGAATTAATCGTCCATGGCAGCGGCCCCATCCCCAGACCGAACGCGGCGATGTATAATACAAGAGCTAAAGTTGCTAACCACGCATACTTGTAAGGACAAGCTTGGTACGACCATGTTACCGAATGATCCTTGCGACTGCATCTACCAAAAGCGGCCGTGTTGTCGTTAGAAGATACATTAATTGGAACACAAGAACCATATAAAGGATTATTGGAGGAGTCTTTAGCATAACAAAATCCACAGTTTTCTTGGACTCCGAGGCAATCTAAGCAATATCCAGTAGCAGGACAATTGTTGCTGATATTAGAAATCGCTCTCTCGTTAAAGGTTATCGCGGCATCGTGTTGCTTCGCCATGTAAAATGCACCACCACAGAGAAACATGCAAACAGTGACCCCCGCAAGACTTCCTAATAGTAGCTTTCGGCGTCCTACTTTCTCTACCAGATACAATCCAACTAAGGGAAATGTGAAATTACCAAAATATATCACCACAGCAAGCCAGAGGGCCTGTCGGTCTCCCTGTACACCTGACATCTGTAAAATAGTTGCACAGTAGAATCTGGAAACAAAAAACACACTTTTATCAACACTTCATTTTATTATTGATGTGAAGGCCGGGAGTAGGGGGCACGTAGGTCAATTTTTGCTGGGTATGTGTCGTTAGCCTTTAAGAAATTCTTCCTCCCTATAATTTACTCTTCAGCAGATCATAGACCATCCTATAATGCGAGCCGATTGTTAAATATCAAAGCAAAACACCATAACATCTTTCAAACCGCAAGTCTTCCCATTTTTAAATCCCTTCTTGCCAGAATTTCCTTACCCCAAGGTCCCGAAAAGTGTGTGACTCCATTTTAATAACTCCATTGAAAGTTTACCCGTTCTATCGTTCTATCCAGTCGTGATAATGCGACCTCATTAAGCAGCACAGGCCCATTCGCTTATCACTAAAAAGTATCCCGCCCACCGCCGGGGTTGAACGACTTGAAATAACGGAGGATTGTGGCGCCAAATCGATCTCAGCAATGGAAAGAGTAAGATCACACTGATCCCACTAAAGTGCCAAGAATTTACGGTTTTTCAACGGTTAAAAAAAACATCAAAACTTGTGATGAAAAGATTCTGGGTAGAAAATATTGACGAGATTATACATCTCTACGTACTAACCCGTCATTTAAAATTGATGCAATGCCTTCTTTACGATTGACAAGGTAACTCAACAAAGGCCCCTTTCAATCAGCTTATAGTCAAAGCTATGCCACGCACTCTGCCTGACTCGCCCAGAGATCTATATTCTGGGCTTTCAAGTTGAATAGTTAATAAAACGGTTTCACTTACAGAATCAAATTAATCCCAGACAGATCTTGCATTGATACCAACATACAACCAACTAGAAGAGCCTTCCTTGTACTTGAAGTGGTCAGCATCTCATAAAATCTGCCTAAAAACAACAATGAAAACCTTTTATTTTGCGGAAAACGTTTCTGTAACACCAAATAACTCACTGTGAAAGGTCTCCAAAAGTTCGGGTTTTATAACAAAACTTGATCAGCGATCGGTATTTTCCCTGAAGAAAATGAGAAAACGGAATGCTAGATTTTCATTTCATTGACAACAGAACAACAACAAAAATACTTTACATGAACACACTCAGAACCTACTCGAGCACAGTGTGGGATCCCATGCAGGACCACCAGGGATCACGCAGGAACTCTTCCCCGTGCCACGTCTCAATTGTGCCGAGATCTCGCCTGGATCCCCCTCGGAATCCCCTTCATTATTGCCTTGGGATCACATCGGGTTCAAACAGAACCACTCGAAGGATCTTTACGCTTCGTGTAGTGTCAATCGATAACCCAACCCTCCAATAATTAGGAAACTTACTTTTATCATAAGATTCTTGTTCCTTACAAACGGTCCGTATAGCTTGCAGCTCCTCGTTCACATTCGCCGTTCCTCTGATTCTCACAAGAACTTCCCTTGCATGTTCACAGGCGCCCCGGCTGACGAGCCAACTGGGACTTTCTGGAAGCCACAGACAACCCACGAACATGATGGCTGACGGAAGTGCAGCTAAACCAAACATGAATCTACCAAAGGGATGTAGGATTTTACAAGACATTTCTTGAAGATGGTTAGGGAGTACTATGCCAGAGTTTTGTGATTGTGAACTCATAATAATACGCTTACTTTTTGATTGTTAGAAGCGTTGAATCTGACTCGCAAGCCCTATTAGTGCTGGAGTTCATCTCAGGCAAGTTACGAAACAAGAATCGACTATATGCTGGTACCCAAGTCTTGACAAGGTCATTTTGTTATGTTTTGGTCACAGGGAGCTTTGTTCACTCAGTGCCTCCCCAATTTCGTAACCAGATCCTACCGTGCAGCTTTAACTGAAATGTACGCTTGAGCGTGAAAGGTCTGGGTACGAGACTAGCGCCTTCCTTCACCAGGAGTTTTACATAGGCACCAATGAGAGAAACCTGATAAAACCATGTGGAGAGAAGGGGGGGGGGCCAAAAACTACACAAAGAACAATTTCTACTTTCTTACTCTCACCTTACTACAAGCACATTTGTAACTATTTGTTTGGGCATCAACATGGCGGATAGCAACCGTCGTCAAGGCAAGGCAAAGTCACGTGGTTGAAAACGAAGAATTCGCTTCGTGCCACATACTGAGGTTTCGCAACATAAAGAGGGCAAATGCTCCTTTAAGCCTTATTCAATTTCACAGTTTTGTGCCTAATCAAGTTGTTGTTGTTGTTTTGCAAATTTTGTCTATAATGGGTGGAGGAGTGGAGGAAAATACATTAACTTGGCCATTTCACCGATACTCTCCATGGCTGATATATTTGCAAAATGAGAAACTTTAGCAACTGTCAACGAAATAGGGTGCCTTTCGGAAAAATCGTCCTACGCGCGCTACTTTTAAAGAACCGCAGAAAACTAAATAACACTAAAAAGTATGTCAAGTATAGACTGGGAAAATGACATAACTTCTCACAGTTTTTGATTTGGTAAGAGCGTGCTAGCCTTTGAACACAACTAGCAGTGTTTGCCTAACTAAATTACCAGCCTCTGCGTTTCCGCGGACTTCCAATAAACAAACTAAACAATTTCACTCAGCAGATAGTAGTCTAACAAAGTGTGTGAGGCTTTTTTCGATGTTCCTATCGGTTCCTGAGAAAACTATTTGGAAGTTGGACAACGAAAATATTTCGATTGTTATGATCCTACGTCTGAGGAGAAATGTTTGAATTTTCGTATAAGCCTCACAATATTTACTGCGTTAATATCTGACGAACATTCCAGCCAATTTTCATGAAAATCCAACAAATCTACATACCTTTATTTATTAGTTTAAATAGAAGTAACTCTCTTTACTTTTCTTTAACCAAAAAAATGTGGGTTCCGGAGGTTCCGCAGATTCTGGAGGCTCAGGGGTCAACTGATCCACTGTTTAATAACACCCAGTTTCAATCAATTTTTCTTGACCGATGTTAGCAATTATTGTGAATAACGAAAAATAGAGCTTTTAATCAAAGTTTATGTAAAAATATAAAGAAATGTAGGTTGCAACTTTTTGGATTTTTGGCAATTTTTTTTACAACTTTTTTACATTCCAGTGAGAAGCTTAATTTCCGTTATTTTACGACAATTAGGACAACCCTTTCGCTCTTCGCAACAAGTTCCTCTTTCAGCCGTATCTGGCGTTCGTTTTAAAGTTTTGTGATTTTCTCTCCACAAATTAAACATAATTGCTTTCTTTGACTAAAGAGCAAAAAATTAATCTTGAAATTTTGACCGGATTATGTTGAAAGTAATCTAATTAAGCTTATACACAAGACAAAAGAAATAATTCTAGATCTCTTTACCTCCATCCTGTCTTCTTGTAAGGGCTTAAGATACCGTCAATAACAGAAGCGACAAATTCAGCTCCCGTTACAAATAGGTAATAGACGGAGACTAAACGACCCCTGATACTCCATGGTGCAATTTCAGCAATATAAACTGGAACGGTAGTAGACACCCCTCCTGCAAACAATTAAAGAAAAAAAACTTAAGGTCCTGTCATCTATCTCAACGAATATCACTGCAAGCTACCTGGAGCTTTATGGTGCAAACGCTCAAAATACTTACAGCCGCATACACAAGTCGTATTGTTCGCGGCCAATCCACACTAAAAGATGTTACTGAGCGGTATTTTTGGAACGGATTGAGTCGCGAACGCTTGAAAGCCATGAAAGCCTTGTATGCCTTGAAAGCCATGTATGCCTTGTATGCCTTGTATGCCAAGTAAGCCAGTGTCTTAGTTGAAAAACGTACATTTGTTGAAAAAAGTAAAATCTTAAAGCTGAAACCAAACTGCATATACTCTATGCAATCTATTGAACAACACCACTACCGTGGGTATTGGAATTCACTGACTCTAGATAGAATCACTGACCATGCAAACAAGTTTTACAAAGGAAAACTCAATGGTGATAACCATCCACTGACTATCAACAATTTCCTAAGGACACTTCAAATATATGTTGCAGATATTAATATTGCCTTAAATTAGGAGAAACAAGGAATATGCCGTACACCTCTTGGTAGCAAATTATTGCTTCAGAAGTTAATCACAGATAATACTTAGGATAATACTGGGTTTTTAATGTGGATTTCAAATTATTGCTTCAGCTGTATTTTTCAGCACAATAATATGAAAACAAAAGCAAAAATTCTTGAGTACTATATTATAAGATTCAGTCCCCATGGCACATTTAATATATTTGAAAAAATGAATTACATAGATTTTCTTATTCAGTCATTAGTGAATATTGTAAAAAAAAAAACAACAATTCCAGAGTAAAGATGTAGAATATTGTATTAAATTTGCACGTTATTCAACCGATTTGTCAAATGCTGCAAGACAGAAGGTAATGGCAAAACATGAGTCTTCATAGTCAGAAAGAACTACATGCAAAAAGGAGAAAAGAAAGCTATGCACAAATGGAACCTGCCATGAAAAAAAGAGTTTCACCTGATAAAGCAATATGGTACAAGTCACTAGATCCTGCAGAAAAAGAAAAACTTTTATCTCACAGGGCTGAGTGGTATAAATCACTGGATCCCGAAGAAAAAGAGAAGCTTTTGTCCAAATCAACAGATTGGTATAAATCACTTGGTTCTGCAGAAAAACAAGATCTTTTGTCTAGCAGAGCAATTTGGTATAAATCACTGGATACTGCACAGAAACAAAAGAGAGCAGAATTATTTAATTTGCTCAATTCTGCACAAAAACAAAAAAAGAGCAGAATGGTATAAGTCATTGAATCCTGAAGAAAAAGAAAAACTTTTGTCTGGCAGAGCAGAATGGTATAAAACGCTGGATCCTGCAGACAAAGATAAGATTACATCACAAGTCCAAGCTAATAAGGAAACCCATAGAAACTTAGTTCAACTTGATTTAGTTCAAAAGATCACAGCTTTTCAAAGTAAGATTAGAGAAGGTTCATATTATATTTTCTCTGTTTGTAACAGAATACAATA
Source organism: Pocillopora verrucosa (assembly GCF_036669915.1). NCBI lineage: Eukaryota > Metazoa > Cnidaria > Anthozoa > Scleractinia > Pocilloporidae > Pocillopora > Pocillopora verrucosa. Next base: position 4,295,050 of record NC_089322.1, on the reverse strand, counting down.
CAGAAAAACTGTTATCCAGTTAAAAAAAACAAATGTACAACACTCAGCAAGAACTATTTACTGAGTTGTATACCCATGATTCCTTTCCGTCTTGGAATGACCTATCACCTATCGCCTGATGACAACATTTTTTGAAATAGGTGTATGCCCTCGGCCAGACTTGAGCTCACTGTTTCAGTATACTAGTCCGATACCCGTAGTATCACTACACTTGATCCTAAGGATCCAATACCATCCAGGTATCCCAGTTACCCTGCTCACAGGGTCTAGTTTCAAAATAGGATATTCGGCTGAATAACCCTTCAACCCCTAGAATGGACGTGACACACATCCGTAACTTCCACTTGTGGTATCGATAAATATTTCGAAATATGAACGCGTAAAATCATTAGAAATTAATCACTCCTTGTATGTTCGTTGTGGTTTCCGGCGTTCTCTGCCGTTCTAAGCTTGCTTTACAATCACTGTTACTTCGTCTTATAACAGGAATAACAGAGATGACAAAGCAAGCTTAAAACGACAGAAAACGCCGGAAACCACGACAGACACACAAAATGTGAGAAGATTTTATTAATTTTACGTGCAAAATGTTATCATTTCGAATATTTACCGTTGTAAATCGACCATATTTCGTTCCCCATATTATTCCTTATAACGTGTTCAAATTCTCAGCGGTTCCTCTGGAAACTAGCCCCGGGTCACACGACGCGTGATGCTTTTATGAATTTTAATTCATGAAAAAATTGTTTGCTTTCTCTCGAGACGTGAACTTGAGACGCCTGTGCTCTAAGGAGCCTCAACTTTAATTAAGGTACTTGCTACTGTTCTTGAGCTTGTGAGAACTTTTGATTCCGAGATTTTCCCCGATAAACATGCAAATATTGCACAGCGATTTACATATTATGGATATTTCGTAGAAGCCTAATTTTTTGCTTACTTACCTATTCCAAAACCGACAATGAGCCGACCAATGAGTAGAACATTTCTCGATGTAGCAATTGCCTCCACCACGGCTCCTACCGTTAGCACCATAGCACAAGCTAACAGCATGGGTTTCCGCCCACATCTTTGATTCACAAAACCTCCCAGAAGTGCTCCCACAATGGCTGTACCAATTGCTACGCTCACGATGAGCTCCTGCCAAAATGTCGACAAATGAAACTTTTGTTTTACGAGGATCATTGCTCCAGAAACGACCGAGAAGTTGTATCCCATCTCAAAGCCTCCAATGGCAGCGAAGAAAGTGAAAATATACACGCAGGCTGGAATTCTTGGTTTCGCTTCACTGGAACTTTCCATTAACGGCTCCTGCTCGGTACTGTTACCAAGTATCTGATTTCTTTTCAGTTGTTCCATATCCATGATGCTCTAAGTTTGGTCGACTTCTTTCACAAAAGCGTGATCGCTTTTAATAATCAAATGTAATAAGGTCTTAGTCAAACAAGGTTTTAACCATTTCCGTGTGGAGAAAGTTTTACCGGATTTCGAAAGCGATTATTCTTGTAGGCGGTAAACGTGCGGAACGTTGGGCACTGCACGACATATATGAATATTTATCACCCACTAAAAAATTGCCTCAGGCTTGACCACCAGCGTGCTAGCGAAGTTGAGTGGAGCTGTAATTCAAAGATTAGGGACTTCTCAGACTCCTATAGTCTAGTACTATACGTGTATGCGCGTGTTAATTTTACAGATAGTCTAAAAACGCGTTTAGACGAAGTGTGCTTGTCACTGTTATTCATTAGCATATCTTTCTTTTCTGTGCCATTCGTGTTCCACAACAAAAGAGATAGTAACGTAATTGCACCGGTCCTTGACCCTGAAGGTCGCTAAACAATTATGAAAACGTCAAGGAAGACTATCGCATGCAAATTGTTGAATAGTTACCAGGGCGGGAAAGAAAGTGGATATTTCCACCCACGCTGGAATTCTTTGTTTCGCTTCATTGGAACTTTTCAGTGATGATTCTTGCTCGGTTTTCTTTTCAAGTACAAGTATTCGACCGCTTTCTTGGTCGACTTCTTAAACAAAATCAAGATCGATTTGAATAATAACGTGAAATTCATGAAACCACGTCTTGGTTAAATGTCCCTGTGGAGAAAGTTTCACCACAAGCGGCCCACTACTCCAGTCAGCGCACATATTCATTACATAAGGTATTCCCATTGAAAACTTTTCTAAAAACCCGAAATCACGCTTAGTACGCTTATGTCGCCTGTGCTTTCACCAGATGACCAAACCAGTTACAGGTTAGACTCCGTTCTTACTTGTTCAATCCAATTTTCATGGTAAAAGAAGCGGCCAGAGTTTTGACAATTTGATATCAACGTCCGGAAACTTTCACAATATTGACTGTATAGAATAATCGATTCTTTTAATATTCAATCATGCGAGCCAGATATCTGTACGTTATCACACTATGAAAATCTGCTGAGAAAAAAGAGAGTCAACTAGAAGGCGTTATTTCATTTTCTTGCTCAGTCCTCGTCAACTTAACTAGCTGAGGCACAGGCAGCCCAAGCTCCAGCTGTGAGATGATCATCTTGCGACATTAGAGTCATGGCCAAAATATAGGAGTTTGTATAGGAATATTTAAGTCCTTCACTTGGAAGTAGTAAACCTAGAAATGGATAACTCGCTGAAATGACCTCGTTGCAATAAAGTAAGCGGTCGCAAAAAAGCAATGCACTATGAAAGTAAGGTGAGGTATTTATTGATAATTTGACTGTATTTTTACTTCCCAAAAGCGGTCGTTAATATTCCCATAAAAACTCTTACATTTTCGTCATGACTCTTATTTCGCAAGATGATCATCTCACACCTGGACCTTGGGCTACCTGTGGCTGAGGCCGACACAAGTTGATCCACTTATTAGCAATGTCAGTAATAGGATTGCCAATGAGAATTCCCCTCAGTGTATTCTAGACTTTGAAACGAGTGGCAAATATCCTCACTATTAGTGCTTCGGCACAAGCCCTTGAGCAACGCGAGCCGGCGAGAGGTCTGTAAGGGGTCTGGCACTAATAATGTAGTTTCCACACCCTCACGATATTCTCTGAGAAGTTTCAAGGATTTTTTTCGATCATCCATTTCATTGTTCCATAAGTGACTAACTAGACAAAATACCAAATGTTTTCACATGCTATGAAAATAAATGTTCCAATTCCTCGGGCGATTTATTTTTCGTCTCAGGAAGATAAGCAAAGATAAACAACCAACCCAGAAGCGAAATTCCCCCGTACAGCCAAAACACCCCGAAACTCGTAATCCATTCAAACAGAGACAGGAAAGTCATGGATAATACCAAATAAGTAGACCATTTTACAGCTGTAGCAAACCCATACCCCGTGCTACGGGCCCATAGGGGGTAGATCTCAGAATTTATCGTCCATGGCAGCGGCCCCATACCCAGACCGAACGCGGCGATGTATAACACAAGAGCTAAAGTTGCTAACCACGCATGCTTATAAGGACAAGCTTGGTACGACCATGTTACTGAATGATCCTTGCGACTGCATCTACCAAAAGCGGCCGTGTTCTCGCTAGAAGATACATGGATTGGAACACAAGAACCATATATAGGATTATTGGAGGAGTCTTTAGCATAACAAAATCCACAGTTTTCTTGGACTCCGAGGCAATCTAAGCAATATCCAGTAGCAGGACAATTGTTGCTGATATTAGAAATCGCTCTCTCGTTAAAGGTTATCGCGGCATCGTGTTGCTTCGCCATGTAAAATGCACCACCACAGAGAAACAAGCAAACAGTGACCCCGGCAAGACTTCCTAATAGTAGCTTACGACGTCCTACTTTCTCTACCAGATACAATCCAACAAAGGGAAATGTGAAATTACCAAAATATATCACCACGGCAAGCCAGAAGATTGGTCGGTCTCCCTGTACACCTGACATCTGTAAAATAGTTGCACAGTAAGATCTGGAAACAAGAAAACACACTTTTATCAAAACTTTATTTTATTATTGATGTGAAGACCAGGGGTAGGGGGCACGTAGGTCAATTTTTGCTGGGTATGTGCCGCTGGCCTTTGAGAACTTTGGGACAAATGCAATTTTCACAATCTCAGCCCAGTCCCTTTCTGTTTATGCTTCTACCTTATAAAGAAATTGGACATCCTTTTATGCGAGCCGATTGTTAAATATCAAACAGAACACGCTAACATCTTTTAAACCGCAGGTCTTCCTATTTTTAAATCCTTTTTGCCAGAATTTCTTTACCCCAAAATCCCGAAAATCTTACGACTCCACTCTAATAACTCCATTGAAAGCTTACCCGTTCTATAGTCAATCCAGTCGTGATAAAGCGACCTCATCAAGCGGCACAACCCCATTCGCCTATCACTAAAAAGTACCCCGCCCGCCGCCGGGGTTGAGCGACCAGAAAATAAATAGGATTGTGGCGCCAAATCGATCTCAACAATGAAAAGAGTAAGATCACACTCGAAGATTCTCCAAGTTTGAGCCCAACACCGACAAAAGTGCTAAAAATTTACGGTTTTTCAACGGTTACAAAAAAACATCAAAACTTGTGATGAAAAGATGCTTGGTGGAAAATATTGACGAAATAATGCATGTCTACTTACTAACCTGTTACTTTGATGCAATGCATTCTTTACGATTGACAAGGTAACTCAACAAAGGCCCCTTTCAATCAGCTTATAGTCAAAGCTATGCCACGCACTCTGCTTGGCTCGCCCAGAGATCTATATTCTAGGCTTTAAATTGAAAGTTGTGTAGTTAATAAAACGGTTTCACTTACAGAATCAAATTAATCCCAGACAGATCTTGCATTGATACCAACATACAGCCAACTAAAAGAGCCTTCCTTGTACTTGACGTGGTCAGCATCTCATAAAATCTGCCTAAAAACAATATTGACAACCTTTTATTTTGCGGAAAACGTCTCTGTGACACCAAATAACTCGCTGTGAAAGGGTCTCCAAAAGTTCAGGTTTTATAACAAAACTTGATCAGCGATCGGTATTTTCCACTGAAGAAAATGAGAAAACGGAATGCTAGAATTTCATTGCATTGACAACAGAACAACAACAAAAATACTTTACATGAACACACTCAGAACCTACTCGAGCACAGTGTGGGATCCCATGCAGGACCACCACGGAATCACACCGGAATTCTTCCCCGTGCCACGTCTGAATTCCGCTGCGATCTCGTATTCCACTCGGAATCTCCCATTATTACCTCGGGATCACATCGGGTTCAAACTTAAACAGAACCACTCAAAAGAGTTTTACGCTTCGTGTAGAGGTGTCAATCAATAAACCAACCCTCCAATAATTAAGAAACTTACTTTTCTTATCATAAGATTCTTGTTCCTTACAAACGGTCCGTATAGCTTGCAGCTCCTCGTCCACATTCGCCGTTCCTCTAATTCTCACAAGAACTTCCCTTGCATGTTCACAGGCGCCCCGGCTGACGAGCCAACTGGGACTTTCTGGAAGCCACAGACAACCCACGAACATGATGGCCGACGGAAGTGCAGCTAAACCAAACATGAATCTACCAAAGGGATACAGGATTTTACAATAAATTTCTTGAAGATGGTTGGGGAGTATTATGTCAGGGTTTTGTGATCGAGAACTATTATAGTACGATTACTTTTTGATTGTTGTAAGTGTACAATCTGATTCGTAAGCCCGGTTAGTGCCTAAGTTTATCCCAAGCAAGTTGCTGGCTGGTACCCAAGTCTTGACAAGGTCACTCAGTGCCTCCCCCATCTCGTACCCTGATCCTATTGTGCAACTGTAACTGAAGTGTAGGCTTAGGCATGAAAGGCCTGGGTACGAGACTAGTACCTTCCTTCACGAGGAGTTTTACGTAGGCACCCATGAGAGAACCTGATAAAACTGTGTGGAAAATTGGAGAGAAGTGGGTGGGGAAGGGGGGGGGGCGGATGGGTTGGTGGGGATAGCATTTGACCTATTCGCTATGTGCCACATACTGAGGTTTCGCAACATAAAGTGGGCAAATGTTCCTATAAGCACTGTCTACAATTTCAAGTGCCTAATCAAGTTATTTTGGTTGTTGTTTTGCAAATTCTGTCGATAATGGGCGGAGGAGTGGAGGAAAATACATTAACTTGGCCATCTCAACGTTACTCCCCATGGCTGGTATATTTGCAAAATGAGAAATTATAGCAGCTGTCAACGAAATAGGGTGCCTTTCGGAAAAATCGTCGTATGAGCGCTACCTTTAAAGAACCGCAGAAAAGTAGATAACACTAAAAAGTATGTCAAGTATAGACTGAGAAAATGACATAAGTTCTCACACTGAGAAAATGACATAAGTTCTCACACTGAGAAAATTACATAAGTTCTCACAGTTTTTGATTTGGTAAGCACATGTGAGCCTTTAAACACAACTAGCGGTGTTTGCCTAACTAAATTACCAACCTCCGCGTTTCAGCGGGCCTCCAATAAAGAAACTGAACAGTTTTACTCAACAGACAGTAGTCTAACAAAGTGTGTGAGGCTTTTTTCGATGTTCCTATCGGTTCCTGAGAAAACTATTTGGAAGTTGGACAACGAAAATATTTTGGTTGTTATGATAATACGTCTAAAGAGAAATATTTCGGTTTTCGTATAGGTCTCACAACATTTGCTGCGTTAATAACATTATTCCAGCCAATTTTCATGAAAATCCAACAAATCTACATACCTATGTTAATTCGTTTCAGTAGAGGTAACTCTCATTACTTTTCTTAAACCGAAAAAATGTGGGTTCCGCAGGTTCTGTAGGTTCTACAGGTTCCGCGGTCTGCTGATCGACTGTTTAATAACACCCAGTTTAAATAAAGTTTTCTTGACCGATGTTAGCATTTATTGTGAAAAACAAAAAATTGAACCTTTTAATCAAAGTTTAGGTAAAAATATAAAGAAATGTAGGTTGCAACTTTTTGGTTTTTTGGCAATTTTTTTACAACTTTTTTACATTCCAGTGAGAAGCTTAATTTCCGTTATTTTACGACAATTAGGACAACCCTTTCGCTCTTCGCTACGGGTTCCTCTTTCAGCCGTATCTCGCATTCGTTTTAAAGTTATGAGATTTTCTTTCGAAAAATTAAAGTTCACTGCTTTCTCTGACTAAAGAGCAAAAAAAAAGAATTTTTAATTTTGACCAGAATTTGTTGAAAGTAATCTAAGTAAGTTAACATAAAAGACAAAAGAAATAATTCTAGATCTCTTTACCTCCATCCTGTCTTCTTGTAAGGGCTGAATATACCGTCAACAACAGAAGCGACAAATTCAGCTCCCGTCATAAATAGGTAATAGACGGAGACTAAACGACCCCTTATACTCCATGGCGCTATTTCAGCAATATAAACTGGAACGGTAGTAGACACCCCTCCTGCAAACAATTAAAGAAAAAAAAACGTAAGGTCCTGTCATCTATCTCACCGAATATCACTACAAGCAAAGATTAACTCAATTTAGTTTTTATTTAAATCTCTTCTTTTTTGAGGGAGGTTTTACGAAAACTGGTGTATTTCAACTCATTCCAAAATAGGATATTCAGCTGCATAACTCTTCAACCCCTAGAATGGAGGAGACGCATACCTATAATTTCCATTTGTAGTGTCGATAATTATTTCAAAATATGAACGCGTAAAATCAATGGATACTACTCCCATCTTGTTGTGGTTTCCGGCGTTTTGTGCCGTTTTAAGCCTGCTTTAAAATCACTGTTACTTCGTCTTATAACAGGAATAACGGTGACGGCAAAGCAAGCTTAAAACGGCAGAAAACGCCGAAAACCATAACGAACACACAAGATGTGAGTAGGTTTTATTTTTTTTATGCGTAAAATGTTACAATTTCGAAATATTTACCGTCGTAAATCGACCATATTTCGTTCTCCATATTATTCCCTATAACGTATTCAAATTCTTAGCGATTCGTCTCGAAACTAACCCTCGGGTCAAACAACGCGCGATGCTTTTAAGAATTTCAATTCATGAAAAAATCGTTCGCTTTCTCTTGAGACGTGACCTTGAGACGCCTGTGCTTTGAGCTAAGGAGCCTTTAAGGTACTTACCGCCGTTCTTGAGCTTGTGAGAACTCTTGATTCCGAGATTTACAGCGTTAACTATGCAAATATTACTCAGCGATTTACATATTACAGATATTACGCAAAACCTAATTTTTTCTTATTCACCTATTCCAAAACCGACAGTGAGCCGACCAATGAGTAGAACATTTCTCGATGTAGCAATTGCCTCCACCACGGCTCCTACCGTTAGCACCGTCGCACAAGCTAAAAGCGTGGGTTTCCGCCCACATCGTTGATTCACAAAACCTCCTAGCAGAGCTCCGATTATAGCGGTACCAATTGCTACGCTCACGATGAGCTCTTGCCAAAATGTCGACAAATGAAACTCTTCTTTTACAAGGATCATTGCTCCGGAAACGACCGAGAAGTTGTATCCCATCTCAAAGCCTCCAATGGCAGCGAAGAAAGTGAAAATATACACGCAGGCTGGAATTCTTGGTTTCGCTTCACCGGAACTTTTCATTAACGGCTCCTGCTCGGTACTGTTACCAAGTATCTGATTTCTTTTCAGTTGTTCCATATCCATGACGCTCTAAGTTTGGTCGACTTCTTTCACAAAAGCGCGATCGCTTTAAATAATCACACGAAATGAGGTCTTAGTCAAACGAGTTTTTAACCATTACCCTGTGGGGAAAGTTTCACCGGACTTCGAAAGCGATTATTCTTGTATGCGTCAAACATGCGGAACGTTAGACACGGCACGACATATATGGATATTTATCACCCACTCAAAAACTGCCTCTGGCTTGACCACCGGCTTGCTAGCGAAGTTGAGCAGAGCTGCATTTCAACGATCAGGGACCTCGCAGACTCGTATAGTCTAGTATTATAGGCGTATGCGCGTGTTAATTTACAAAATAGTCTAAAAAGGCGTTTAGACGAAGTGTACTTGTCGTTGTTATTCAGTGCCTTATCTTTGCTTTGTGTACCAATCGTGTTCCACAACAAAAGAGATAGTAATGTAATTGTGCCGGTCCTTGACTTTCTAGGATCGAAGTCCCGTTTAAATTAGCATAAGGGCAACTTAACCCCAGGAGCTTGATAACACTCCAACCCACATTGAGTAAATTCCAGAGAGACCACGTAAAAACAATCAGAATGCTCATTGGAAAAATGCTAATGAGAAACAGGATGAAAAATAGAAATTGGTTGTACTTGTGATTGTTGCCAAGTTGCAGTTGTGAATGAATGGTTCGAGCAAAAGGAAAAACGATAAAAAAGGAAAAAAGAAACATCCGACGGGTCATTTCTAGCTGCCAGTTCGTATGCATCGGCGATACGCATATTTTGAATTAAAAACAGACTTTAGTACGCACTGAAACGTAAAGTATCATCTATTTCTAAGAGAACGCTAAGGATGATGTTTTCACTCAGTTCTGTTGGGGAGTCCAAATCTGTGGAGGAAGGTCCATATCCGCTAGTGGAGTAGGACGGGGGTTCCAAATCTAGGGGGATCCAAATCCGCTAGGACACCGGCAGTAACTAGAAACTTTCGTGACAATCTCACCTTTTAATTATTACTTTCATAAAATGACTTTCCAGGATCGAAACCCAGTTTAGATTAGCATAAGGGCAAGTTAACCCCAGGAGCTTGATAACACTCGAACCCACATTGAGTAAATTCCAGAAAATCCACGTAAAAACAATCAGAATGCTTATTGGAAAAATGCTAATGAGAAACAGAATGAAAAGTAGAAATCGGATGTACTTGTGATTGTTGCCAAGTTGTAGTTGTGGTTGTATGGTTTGAACTAAAAGGAAAAACGATAAAAAAAGGCTTATGTAAACTAATAGTAGCTAGGGTACAACACATAAATCAAGGGTACTTATGGAACATAGATCTTGTAAACGTAACAAAATGATTACTAAAAGATAGTGAGCAGGCTTACTTTGATCTTGCTCCCGCAAGGGTAGCAATTAAAACAACGATAGCCTTTACAAAATTAAGATAGCCATAGAATAAGATGGCGCAACTGAATAATAAAAACGTAGTGAGGCTAATCACATAGCCTACGTGTAGCCGTACCCTCCCCGCCCTCCACTCCGTATCACCTGGGGGGGGAGGGTACAGCTACATGTAGGTTATTATTCACATCGATTCCAAAGGTTACATAATAAAACTTGATAGCGAGCAATAGCTGCATTACTAATAAAAACTTGAAAACGCCCAAACTGTAAACCCTTTATTCCCTAACATCAATATGCATATTCTCTGCACTGTTTCCTATACATTTCCTAAGGTGATGACAAGGAGAACTTGTTCAACCATCAAGAGCTGCACAAACAGGCAAAACAAAATTTGTCGTCAAGTTGAGAAGTCTTCTTTAACGTTTCCCACAATATTTAAGGTACAGTATAAGGAATCGTTCCGTCACATAGACCATTTTAAGGTTCCACCAAAAAATTAAATTATCAAAATTCAAAACTGTTATTGTATACTATGAAAATAAATGTTGAAGTTCCTCTAACGATTTCTTTTTCGTTTCAGGAAGATAAACAAAGAAAAACAACCAGCCAAAAACTGAAATTCCCCCGTACAGCCAGAATGCACCGTAACGCGTAATCCACTCAGTCAGAGAGAGAAAAGTCATGGAAATCACCAAGTTACATGTCCAGTACGTTGCTGTAGCAAACGCATTTCCTGTGCTACGGGCCCACAGGGGGTAGATCTCGGAATTTATCGTCCATGGCATTGAACCTATCCCCGGAGCGAACGCAGATATATATAAAACAAGAGCTACAATTGCTAACCAGGCATACTTATATGGAC